>NC_090335.1:61058907-61376907 GCF_035084215.1 Heptranchias perlo
CTATGGCCATCCCCACACCTCCAATACTCGCCTTTAAACAGCCACCCAACCTCAAACAGACAATCGTTCGCAGCAAATTACCCAGCCTTCAGGAGAACAGCGTCCACGACACCACACAACCCTGCCATGGTAACCTCTGCAAGACATGCCAGATCATCGACACAGATACCATCATCACACGAGAGGACACCACCCACCAGGTGCATGGTTCATACTCCTGTGACTCGGCCAACGTTGTCTACCTCATACGTTGCAGGAAAGGATGCCCCAGAGCATGGTACATTGGCGAGACCATGCAAACGCTGAGACAACGGATGAACGGACACCGCGCAACAATCGCCAGACAGGAGGGTTCCCTCCCAGTCGGGGAACACTTCAGCAGCCAAGGACATTCAGCCACCGACCTTCGGGTAAGCGTACTCCAAGGCGGCCTTCGAGACACTTGACAACGCAAAATCGTCGAGCAGAAATTGATAGCCAAGTTCCACACCCATGAGGACAGCCTCAACCCGGATCTTGGGTTCATGTCACGCTACACGTTACCCCACCAGCGAACAAATGTTATCTGTTTTTAATATAACGGGTCAATTGCTGTCTTTTCCTTCTGGATGTTTCTATGTTTCTACCTCTCTCGCTCTGTTTTTTTAATTGGCATCTCCACATCATCTGTTTTTTTTTTAGTTCTGGCCGTTTGTATATTCGGTGGGCCTGTCGGTAACACCTATCTGTCTGAACACTTTGGTTGCCTTGGCAACGGGCAGTTGAAAAGACTCTCTAATCACCAGGCATTGTTCTGTGATTTATAAATGCGATAGGTTCGAGGATTTCAATTCCACATTCACCTGAGGAAGGAGGAAGCCTCCGAAAGCTTGTGGATTTTAAAATAAAATTGTTGGACTATAACTTGGTGTTGTAAAATTGTTTACAATCCTCAGAAGACAAACATGGGACACAACCAACAGAGTACCCTTTGTCGTCCAGTACTTCCCCGGAGCGGAGAAGCTACGCCATGTTCTTCGCAGCCTTCAACATGTCATCGATGACGACGAACACCTCGCTAAGGCCATCCCCACGCCTCCACAACTCGCCTTCAAACAGCCACCCAACCTCAAACAGACCATCGTTCGCAGCAAATTACCCAGCTTTCAGGAGAACAGCGTCCACGACACCACACAACCCTGCCACGGCAACCTCTGCAAGACATGCCAGATCATCGACACAGATACCACCATCACACGAGAGGACACCACCCACCAGGTACACGGTTCATACTCCTGTGACTCGGCCAACGTTGTCGACCTCATACGTTGTAAGACTCCTTACATTTGTCCACCCCAGTCCATCACCGGCATCTCCACATCAGGGGATAATATAGTCAGGGGGATAGATACTGTTCTCTGCAGCCGCAACCAGGAGTCCCGAAGACTGTCTTGTCTGCCCAGTGCCAGGGTTAAGGACATCTCCTCACGGCTGGAGAAGAACTTGGAGAAAGAGGGGGAGGATCCAGTTATCGTGGTCCACGTAGGAACCAACAACATAGGTAGAACTAAAATGAGGTTCTGCTGAGGGCGTTTGAGGAGCTAGGGTCCAAATTAAAAAGCAGAACCTCAAAAGGTAATAATCTCTGGATTACGACCTGAGCCACGCACAAATTGGCATAGAGACAAACAGATTAGATAGCTAAATGCATGGCTAAAAGTGTGGGAAGCAGGTCTTTCAATTCAGAGGTCGCTGGGACCAGTACTGGGGAAAGAGGGAGTTGTTCCGTTGGGATGGGCTACACTTAAGCCAGGATGGGTCCAGTGTCCTGGCAAATCGAATAACTAGGGCGGTACAAAGGGCTTTAAACTAATGGGGGGCGGGATGGCGTGGGGGGGGTGAGGGACAGGTAAGGGTAAATTTATAAGTCTAAACAGAAAAGTCAAGGCTGTAGAGCAGAGTAGCGATTTGGGTAAAGACAAGCAGTGTGTGTCAGGAAAGGACAGAGAGTTTAACAAAGGTAGCAGGGCATTATTGACCAAGGTCACATCAGGGAAAAATAGTAAAACGTTAAAATTAAAGGCATTCTATCTGAATGCATGATGTATTCGTAACAAGATAGATGAATTAATGGCAAAAATAGAGATAAATGGGTTTGATCTGGTAGCCATTACTGAGACATGGTTGCAGGATAACCAAGGTTGGGAACTAAATATTCCAGGGTACTTGACTTTTAGAAAAGATAGGCAAAATGGAAAAGGGGGGGTAGCCCTGATAATAAAGGATGAGATAAAACAGTAGTGAGACAGGACCTTAGCTCAGAAAATCAGGATGCAGAATCAGTATGGGTGGAGCGAAGAAATAACAAGGGACAGAAAATGCTGGTGGGAGTAGTTTATTGGCCCCCGAACAGTAGTTATAGTGTTGGACAGAGTATAAATCAGGAAATTAGAGAAGCATGTAACAAGGGTAATGTAATAATTGTGGGGGACTCATTCATCACATAGACTGGGCAAACTCAATTGGCAAAAGTAGTTTGGTGAATGAGTTAGTGGAATGCATTAGAGACAGTTTTCTAGAACAATATCTCAAGGAACCAACTAGGGAACAGGCTATTTTAGATCTAGTATTGTGTAATGAGAGAGGGTAATTAGTAATCTTATAGTTAAGGATCCTCTGGGGCAGAGTGATCATAATGATAGAATATCATATTGAGTTTAAGAGTGATGTAGTTAAGTCTGAAATTAGGGTCTAAAATTTAAACAAAGCCAATTACATAGGTATGAGGGGCGAGTTCACTAAGGTAGATTAGGAAATTAGATTAAAATATATGACGGTAGATAAGCAATGGCGAACATTTAAAGAAATAATACATAATTCTCAACGAATATACATTCCCTTGAGGAATAAAAATTCCAAGGGAAAAGTGATCCAACCATGGCGAACTAAAGAAGTTAAGGATAGTATTAGATTAAAAGAGGCTTACAATGCAAAAAGGAAGAGATTAGCGAAAGTAAACGTGGGTCCCTTAGAGGCAGAGTCAGGAGGAATTATAATGAGGAATAAGGAAATGGCAGAGACGTTAAACAAATATTTTGTGTCTGTCTTTACAGTCGAAGATACAAAAATCATACCAGAAATAGTGGGGAACCAAGGGTCTAACGAGGGTAAGGAACAAAGTAATTAAGATTAGTAAAGAAAAAAAAAGTACTGGAAAAATTAATGGGACTAAAAGCTGACAAATCCCCTTGACCTGATGGCCTACATCCTAGGGTTTTAAAAGAGGTGGCTCCAGAGATTGTGGATGCATTGGTTTTGATCTTCCAGAATGGTCTCAATGGATTGGAAGGTAGCAAATGTAACCCCGCTATTCAAGAAAGGAGGGAGAGAAAACAGGGAACTATAAGACAGTTAGCCTGACATCAGTTGTAGGGAAAATGTTGGAATCTATTATTAAGGACATAGTAACAGGGCACTTAGAAAATCATAATATGATTCGGCAGAGTCAACACGGTTTTATGGAAAGGAAATCGTGTTTAACAAATCTATTAGAGTTTTTCGATACTGTAACTAGCAGGGTAGATAAGGGGGAACCAGTGGATGCAGTATATTTGGAATTTCAAAAGGCATGCGATAAGATGCCACAAAACAGGCTGTTATACAAGATTAGAGCTCAAGGGATTGGGAGTAATATATTAGCATGGATTGGGGATTGCTTAACAGACAGAAAAAGAAAGCAGGAACAAACTGTTCATTTTCAGGTAGGTTGTAACTAGTGGGGTGCCACAAGGATCAGTTCTTGAATCTCAGCTCTTTACAATATATATCAGTGACTGAGATAAGGGGACCGAGTGCAACGAATCCAAGTTTGCTGACTATAGAAAACTAGGTGGGGCAATAAGCTGAGAGGAGGACGCAAAGAGGCTGCAAAGGGATATAGACAGGTTAAGTGAGTCAACATGGGGTACAACGTGGAATTATCCAATCTGGTAGGAATAGAAAAGCAGAATATTTTTTAAAAGGTGAGAAATTAAGAAATGTTGGTAGTCAGAGGGATTTGGGTGTCCTTGCAACGAATCACAAAAAGTTAACATGCAGGTACAACAAGCAATTGGGAAGGCGAATAGTATGTTATACTCCAGCCCCTTTGCAATAAAGGCTAAGAGTAAGGAGATTTTGCTACAATCATATAGGGCTCTGGGGAGACCACACCTGGAGTACCATGTACAATTTTGGTCTCCTTACCTAAGGAAAAATTTCTTCACTCAGAGGGTTGTGAATCTTTGGAAATCTCTATCCCAGAGGGTCTGTGAATGCTCAGTTGTTGAGTATATTCAAGGCTAAGATTGATACATTTTTGGACTTTAAGGGAATCAAGGGATATGGGGGTAGGGCGGGAAAGTGGAGTTAGAATCATAGAAGTTTACAACATGGAAACAGGCCCTTCGGCCCAACATGTCCACGTCGCCCAGTTTATACCACTAAGCTAGTCCCAATTGCCTGCACTTGGCCCATATCCCTCTATACCCATCTTACCCATGAAACTGTCCAAATGCTTTTTAAAAGACAAAATTGTACCCGTCTCTACTACTGCCTCTGGCAGCTCGTTCCAGACACTCACCACCCTTTGAGTGAAAAAATTGCCCCTCTGGACCCTTTTGTATCTCTCCCCTCTCACCTTAAATCTATGCCCCCTCGTTATAGACTCCTCTACCTTTGAGAAAAGATTTTGACCATCTACCTTATCTATGCCCCTCATTATTTTATAGACTTCTATAAGATCACCCCTAAACCTCCTACTCTCCAGGGAAAAAAGTCGCAGTCTATCCAACCTCTCCCGATAAGTCAAACCATCAAGTCCCGGTAGCATCCTAGTAAATCTTTTCTGCACTCTTTCTAGTAAAATAATATCCTTTCTATAATAGGGTGACCAGAACTGTACACAGTATTCCAAGTGTGGCCTTACTAATGTCTTGTACAACTTCAACAAGACATCCCAACTCCTGTATTCAATGTTCTGACCAATGAAACCAAGCATGCTGAATGCCTTCTTCACTACCCTATCCACCTGTGACTCCACTTTCAAGGAGCTATGAACCTGTACTCCTAGATCTCTTTGTTCCATAACTCTCCCCAACGCTCTACCATTAACGGAGTAGGTCCTGGCCCGATTCGATCTACCAAAATGCATCACCTCACATTTATCTAAATTAAACTCCATCTGCCATTCATCGGCCCACTGGCCCAATTTATCAAGATCCCGTTGCAATCCTAGATAACCTTCTTCACTGTCCACAATGCCACCAATCTTGGTGTCATCTGCAAACTTACTAACCATGCCTCCTAAATTCTCATCCAAATCATTAATATAAATAACAAATAACAGCGGACCCAGCACCGATCCCTGAGGCACACCGCTGGTCACAGGCCTCCAGTTTGAAAAACAACCCTCTACAACCACCTTCTGTCTTCTGTCGTCAATCCAATTTTGTATCCAATTGGCTACCTCACCTTGGATCCCGTGAGATCTAACCTTATGTAACAACCTACCATGCCATGCGGTACCTTGTCAAAGGCTTTGCTAAAGTCCATGTAGACCATGTCTACTGCACAGCCCTCATCTATCTTCTTGATTACCCCTTCAAAAAACTCAATCAAATTAGTGAGACATGATTTTCCACTCACAAAACCATGCTGACTGTTCCTAATCAGTCCCTGCCTCTCCAAATGCCCGTAGATCCTGTCTCTCAGAATACCCTCTAACAACTTACCCACTACAGATGTCAGGCTCACCGGTCTGTAGTTCCCAGGCTTTTCCCTGCCGCCCTTCTTAAACAAAGGCACAACATTTGCTACCCTCCAATCTTCAGGCACCTCACCTGTAGCTGTCGATGATTCAAATATCTCTGCTCGGGGACCCGCAATTTCCTCCCTAACCTCCCATAACGTCCTGGGATACATTTCATCAGGTCCCGGAGATTTATCTACCTTGATGCGCATTAAGACTTCCAGCACCTCCCTCTCTGTAATATGTACACTCAAGACATCACTATTTATTTCCCCAAGTTCCCCAACATCCATGCCTCTCTCAACCGTAAATACCGATGTGAAATATTCATTCAGGATCTCACCCATCTCTTGTGGTTCCGCACATAGATGACCTTGTTGATCCTTAAGAGGCCCTACTCTCTCCCTAGTTACTCTTTTGCCCTTTATGTATTTGTAGAAGCTCTTTGGATTCTCCTTTGCCTTATCTGCCAAAGCAATCTCATGTCCCCTTTTTGCCCTCCTGATTTCTCTCTTAACTCTACTCCGGCAATCTCTATACTCTTCAAGGGATCCACTTGATCCCAGCTGCCTATGCATGTCATATGCCTCCTTCTTCTTTTTGACTAGGGCCTCAATCTCCTGAGTCATCCAAGGTTCCCTACTTCTACCAGCCTTGCCCTTCACTTTATAAGGAATGTGCTTACCCTGAACCCTGGTTAACACACTTTTGAAAGCCTCCCACTTACCAGACGTCCCTTTGCCTGCCAACAGACTCTCCCAATCAACTTCTGAAAGTTCCTGTCTAATACCATCAAAATTGGCCTTTCCCCAATTTAGAATTTTAACTTTTGGGCCAGACCTATCATTCTCCATAGCTATCTTAAAACTAATGGAATTATGATCACTGGTCCCAAAGTGATCCCTCACTAACACTTCTGTCACCTGCCCTTCCTTATTTCCCAAGAGGAGGTCAGGTTTTGCCCCCTCTCTAGTCGGGCCATCCACATACTGAATGAGAAATTCCTCCTGAATACACAACAAATTTCTCTCCATCCAAGCCCCTAATGCTATGGCTGTCCCAGTCAATGTTGGGAAAGTTAAAGTCCCCTACTATTACCACCCTATTTTTCTTGCAGCTGTCTGTAATCTCCTTACATATTTGCTCCTCAATTTCCTGTTGACTATTTGGGGGTCTGTAGTACAATCCTATCAAAGTGATGGGTAAGATGGGTATAGAGGGATATGGGCCAAGTGCAGGCAATTGGGACTAGCTTAGTGGTATAAACTGGGCGACATGGACATGTTGGGCCGAAGGGCCTGTTTCCATGTTGTAACTTCTATGATTCTATGATCTCTCCCTTCTTATTTTTCAGTTCTACCCATATAGACTCAGTGGTCGAACCCTCGGATATATCCCCTCTCACTACTGCCGTGATGTTCTCCCTAATCAAGAACGCAACTCCCCCTCCTCTCTTACCTCCTGCTCTGTCTTTCCTATAGCATCTGTACCCTGGAACATTGAGCTGCCAGTCCTGCCCCTCCCTTAGCCATGTTTCAGTAATAGCTATAACATCCCAGTCCCATGTACCATCCATGCCCTGAGTTCATCTGCCTTGCCCATCAGACTTCTTGCATTGAAATAAATGCAGTTTAATCTAGACTTCCCTTGGTCTTTGCCCTGCTTTCTCAGACCATCTGTCCGGTCATGTTTTGTACACTCTCCCTTACTGCCTTTTGTTTCTGTCACCACTTTATTTCCCACTGACTTCCTGCATTGGTTCCCATCCCCCTGCCATATTAGTTTAAACCCTCCCCAACAGCACTAGCAAACACTCCCCCTAGGACATTGGTTCCAGTCCTGCCCAGATGCAGACCGTCCAATTTGTACTGGTCCCACCTCCCCCAGAACCGGTTCCAATGGCCCAGGAATTTGAATCCCTCCCTCTTGCACCATCTCTGAAGCCACGTATTCATCCTACCTATCCTGTCATTCCTACTCTGACTAGCCCATGGCACTGGTAGCAATCCTGAGATTACTACCTTTGAGGTCCTACTTTTTAGTTTAACTCCTAACTCCCTAAATTCAGCTTGTAGGACCTCATCCCGTTTTTTACCTATATCGTTGGTATCTATATGCACCACGACAACTGTCTGTTCACCCTCCCCATCCAGAATGTCCTGCAGCCGCTCCGAGACATCCCTGACCCTTGCACCAGGGAGGCAACATACCATCCTGGAGTCTCGGTTACGTCCGCAGAAACGCCTGTCTATTCCCCTTACAATCGAGTCCCCTATCACTATAGCTCTGCCACTCTTTTTCCTGCCCTCCTGTGCAGCAGAGCCAGCCACGATGCCATGAACCTGGCCGCTGTCACCTTCCCCTGGTGAGCTATCACCCCCAACAGCATCCAAAACGGTATACCTGTTTGAGAGGGGGATGGCCACAGGGGACCCCTGCACTACCTGCCTGCACCTCTTACTCTGCCTGGTGGTCACCCATTCACTTCCTGCCTGTACACCCTTTACCTGCGGTGTGACCAACTCGCTAAACGTGCTATCCACGAGTTTCTCTGCATCGCGGATGCTCCACAGTGAATCCACCCGCAGCTCTCGCTCCGAGATACGATCGGTCAGTAGCTGCAGGTGGACACACTTCCTGCACACATGATCGGCAGGGACACTGGTAGTGTCCATGACTTCCCACATCTTGCAGGAGGGGCATATCACGGGTGCGAGTTCTGCTGCCATGACTTGCCTTAGCTTAGTTACCCCTTTTAAATTACGTTGAAATTAGAAAATGTTAACTATACTAGGGACCTAGCTTCACTAAAAAAAAACACTACCTGCTATAAAACCTGCAGACCTTAAGTTTAGTTAATTAGTTAATTATAAATGTGGTTATGTTACCTGGTTTTATTGTAACTTAGCCCACAGTTCTAAGAAAAAGAAATACTCACCAACCAACCACCCACCTGCTTTACCTGTGACGTCACTTTGATTTTTTTGATCAGAACCCAGTTGGTCCGCTCTCGCTCTGCGCTGTTTTTATCCCCGCTCCGCTCTCGCTGTTTCCCGCCGCTCTGGTCCGCTCTCGCTCTGCGCTGTTTTTATCCCCGCTCCGCTCTCAGTTTCCCGCTGCTCTGGTGAGCTCTCGCTCTGCGCTGTTTTTATCCCCGCTCCGCTCTCGCTGTTTCCCGCCGCTCTGGTGAGCTCTCGCTCTGCGCTGTTTTTATCCCCGCTCCGCTCTCACTGTTTCCCGCCGCTCTGGTGAGCTCTCGCTCTGCGCTGTTTTTATCCCCGCTCCGCTCTCACTGTTTCCCGCCGAGTTGAGGTAGAAGATCAGCCATGTTCCTATTGAATGGTGGAGCTGGCTCAAGGGGGCGCATGGCCTACTTCTATTCTGATTTCTTACGTTCTTATGAACTGATCTATATGGGATTAAAAGGGCAATGGCTGCGTGGATAGGAAATTGGCTAAGGGACAGAAAGCAGGGAGTAGTGGTGAACGGTCAAGTAAAGGATCCCTTGGGAAGCAGTGATCATAACATGATAAACTGGATGTGAAATTCTGAGAGCGAGGATCTTGTGTCAGAAACTACTGTATTAAACTTAAATAAAGGCAATTATAAAAGGAATGAGGGCAGAATTGGCTAAAGTGGACTGGGTAAACAGATTAGATGGTATGATGGTAGATAAGCAGTGGCAAACATTTAAAAATATATTTTATGACTCACAACAAAAATATATCCCTGTGAGGAGGAAAGACTCCGCAAAAAGGGTGAACCAACCATGGCTAACTAAGGAAGTCAAGGATGGTATCAGGTTAAAAGAAAAAGTATACAACATGGCAAAGATTACTGGTAAGCCCGAAGATTGGGAAAACTTTAAAAACCAGCAAAGGATGACTAAAAGAATAATAAAGAGGGAGAAAATAAATGAGAGTAAACTAGCAAGAAATATAAAAACTGACAGTAAAAGCTTCTACAAATATATAAAAAGGAAGAGGGTAGCTAAAGTAAACATTGGTCCCTTAGAGGATGATACTGGGGAAATAATAATGGAAAACAAGGAAATGGCAGAGGAATTGAACAGATATTTTGTACCTGTCTTCACAGTAGAAGACACTAATAACATACCAATAATAGTAGAAAATCAAGGGGCAAAGGGGATGGAGGAACTAAAAACAATCACTATCACTAGAGAAAAAGCACTAGGTAAACTAATGGGTCTAAAGGCGGACAAGTCCCCTGGACCTAATGGCTTGCATCCGAGGGTCTTAAAGGAAGTGGCTACAGAGATAGTGGATGCATTGGTTGTAATCTCCCAGAATTCACTAGATTCTGGAAAGGTCCCAGCGGATTGGAAAACTGCAAACATAACACCCCTATTCAAGAAGGGAGTGAGACAGAAAGCAGGTAACTATAGACCAGTTAGCCTAACATCTGTCATTGGGAAAATGCTAGAATCCATTATTAAGGAAGTAGTAGCAGGACATTTGGAGACTCATAATACAATCAAGGAGAGTCAACGTGGTTTTATGAAGGGGAAATCATGTCTGACAAACTTATTAAGAGTTCTTTGAGGAAGTAACAGGCAGGGTGGATAAAGGGGAGCCAATGGATGCAGTATATTTGGATTTCCAAAAAGCATCCGATAAGGTGCCACATTAAAGATTACTGCACAAGATAAGAGCTCATGGTGTTGGGGATAATATACTGGCATGGATAGAGGATTGGCTAACAGAAAACAAAAGAGTCGGGATAAAAGGGTCATTTTCAAAATGGCAATCTGTAACTAGTGGGGTGCCGCAAGGATCAGTGCTGGGGCATCAACTACTTACAATACATATCAATGACTTGGATGAAGGAACAGTGTCTTGTGGCCAAATTTGCTGATGATACAAAGATAGGTGGAAAAGCAAGTTGCAATGAGGACACAAAGTGTCTGCAAAGGGATATTGACAGGTTAAGCAAATGGGCAAAAATGTGGGAAAATGTGAAGTCATGCACTTTGGGACGAAAAATAAAAAGGCAAAATATTATTTGGATGGAGAAATACTACAAAATGCTGCAGTACAGAGGGATCTGGGTGTCCTCGTACATGAAACACAAAAAGTCAACATACAGGTGCAGCAGGTAATCCAGAAGGCAAACGGAATATTGACCTTTATTTCTAGGGGGAAGGAGTATAAAAGCAGGGAAGTCATGCTACAACTGTACAGGCTGCTGGTGAGACCACACCTGGAGTGCTGCGTACAGTTCTGGTGCCCTTATTTAAGGAAGGGCATACTTGCATTGGAGGCAATTCAGAGAAGGTTTACGAGGTTGATTCCAGGTATGGAACGGTTGTCTTATGAGGAAAGATTGAACAGGTTGGGTCTATACTCATTGGAGTTTAGAAGAATGAGAGGAGATCTTATTGAAATATACAAGATTCTGAGGGGACTCGATAGGGTAGATGCTGAGAGGATGTTACCCCTCATGGGGGAAATCTAAAACTAGGGGGCATAGTCTCAGAATAAGGGGGCACCTGTTTAAGATGGAAATGAGATGGAATTTCTTCTCCCAGAGGGTCATGAATCTTTGGAATTCTTTACCCCAAAAAGCTGTGGAGGCTGAGTCATTGAATACATTCAAGGCTGAGTTAAACAAATTTTTGATCAGCAAGGGAGTGAAAGGATATGGGAAAAGGGCAGGAAAGTGGAGTTGAGGTAAAAATCAGATCAGCCATGATCTCATTAAATGGCAGAGCAGGCTCGAGGGGCCGAATGGCCTACTCCTGTTCCTATCTCTTAAGGTCTTATGGTCTTATTATGGTTGTTTTTAAGACCGGATGGAAGTGTGCCGTGGTGTCCCCTAGGGGTCGGTGTTAGGACCATCGCTCTTTTTGATATATATTAATGACCTGGACTTGGATGTTATAAAGGGCATAATTTCAAAGTTTGCAGGTGACACAAAACTCGGAAATGTAGTAAACTGTGAGGATAGTAACAGACTTCAGGAGGACATACAGACTGGTGAATTGGGCAGACACATGGCAGATGAAATTTAATGCAGAGAAGTGTGAAGTGATTCATTTAGTAGGAAGAACGAGGAGAGGCAATATAACCTAAATGGTAGAATTTTAAAAAGGGGGTACAGAAACAGCGACCTGGGGTGTACATACACAAGTTTTTCAAGGTGGCAGGACAAGTTGTAAAGGTTGTTAAAAAAGCATAAGGAATCCTTGGCTTTATAAATAGAGGCAGAGTAAAAAAGCAAGGAAGTTATGCTAAACCATTGTAAAATACTGGTTAGACCCCAGCTGGAATAATGTGGCCAATTCTGGGCACCACACATACTAGAATGGCACCAAGGATGAAGGACTTCAGTTACATGGAGAAACTGAGGTTGTTCTCTTTAGAGCAAAGGTTAAGGGGAGATCTGATAGAAGTGTTCAAAATCATGAAGGGTTTTGAGAGAGTAAATAAGGAGAAACTATTTCCAGGGCAGAAGGGTCGGTAACCAGAGGACACAGATTTAAAGCAATTAACAAAAGAACCAGAGACGACATGAGAGAAAAAAAATAAGCAGCGAGTGGTTATGATCTGGAATGCACTGCCTGAAAAGGGTGGTGAAAGCAGATTCAATAATAACTTTCAAAAGGGAATTGGTTAAATACTTGAAGAGGAAAAATCTGCAGGGCTATGGGGAAAGAGCAGGGGAGTGGGACTAATTGGATAGTTTTTTCCCCCAAGAACTGGCACAGGCACAATGGGCCAAATGGCCTCCTTCTCTGCTGTGTCATTCTATGATTCTATAATCTGTACATCTGGATTTAGTGTAAAATGTATTCATGGGACAGATTTCGCAGATGACATCGTAAAAGCTTATGCCTTATCCGTGCTTTTGTCGCCTATAGTCTCGATTAGATACACTTTATTGGCTTATGAGTTCAGCATTAGGACTATGCGTTGACTGATCCAAAGAAAGATTATTTTTACTATAACTAAAATGATTTTACGAAATAACGGACAGAAAAGTTGTGCAACTAAGCTCCATTTTCGACAAAATGGTTTTGGCAGAAACTGACGCTAAACACTCCCTCAATAGTCTTTAACAGTTTAAATGGTGTAACAAATAGTGTAACAGGAAGAATTACTGCTTCAGACTATTTCATGCAGTATCTTCACTGTTGAGCCTTGAAAACAGCCTCACTACAGCACAACAGTATCGCTTCTTGGAAGAAGACCCACACATTCAAGGTCAAACTGCCATATTCATGTTCCTTCTTCAACATTACCAACATTCTGAGAAAACTGGATTAAGTTCAGTTTAGACTTGGATTGAAAATGTTGTGAGACTTTACAGAGATGTTGCAACACACTGTTGCCATTTCTTACAGACACTTTTCAGCATGCTCATTCATTTTTGATCTAACAAGTGACTTTTTTGCCATGTTCCCACACAATGACGAATAGCTTTTAAATTAGGTATCAATCAAGTGGCTCTCCCCTGAATCTTTTCCAGGGCCCCTATATCACCCACCATGCAAGGGGGGCAAAACTGGGCACAGAATTCTAAGTGGGTCCTAACCAAGGCCTTATAAAAAGACAGTATAGCATATTTTGTTTTGTATTTAATTGTTACATTGGGCGAGGGCAGCTGCAGGCCTGGGCAAGATCCAATTGCCTGCCAAAATTGCCTTTCCAGACTTAGGAATTGTTAGACTAAAAAAGATCAAGCTCCGCCTAGTTCGCCTTCTACCATCCTCGCAGTCTTATGACACAATAATAATGGAGTTGCTGACTAATCATAGCAATCAATCTCTATCAATTAGTCTACAACAAGCCCAGACATGAGGCAAGGAAAATCCCGAGTGGTGGACAGCTTTGAGAACCATTGGTCCAAAGTCACCTGTTCCTCCCAAGCATGCAACACTTACCATATATCATGTCTCAAATTACTCATATACTGTATTCCAAAACATATTTTCTGAAGAGATCTAATTTGCATTTGATTGAACCAACACTTTCTGCTTCTACCTGTTCTATAGATTTACCACACACTCAGTGAAATTATGTTTCCCCAGAGCAGTTTTGAATTTACCCCCCCTCCAAGTGCAGGCCGTGTCCTTTGGTTCTACTGTTCTAGACAAGGTGAGACAGCTAGTCGTGCTCTACGTTATCTAGTCCCTTCAGAATCCTAAAACGAGAAATCATCAATCATATCTCACCAGTCACTTGACAAGATACTATAGGGCTGCTGAAGTTGTTCAGCTTTTGAAGAATCATGACAGAAACGACTCGTAGCCTAAGCTGCTACAAGTGTCAAATCTACCAGAGTAAAAGAAGATTTAACAAGATAGGTTTGGATGAAGAAGGTCCCTTGCCATTAATACATAGAATGAGTGAGGCAGCTGGCTTTTTTTGAACAGGAAATTGCATTACAGTACAAGTAAATTTTGCAGAGTCACAAAGTTGAACAGGACAAATGCAGTGTAGTTAGTTGCCAATTTCACTTATAATTATTCTATGCACATAAAATTTACACAAAGACTAATCAGTCATTGTTTGATATTACTGACTCCACATTTTGTTTGACAATTAGGTACACCCTAGCTCTTGATTTTTTTTTAAAATTAAAAACATTTGAATGTCCTGATGAAATGGCTTTTCACAAACTGTTATCAGCCTTTTAAAATTTCAGATCCTAGAATTGATAAACTGCATGCCAATAAGCATTTCTAATTTTATGTCAAAATTTGCTGTGAAGCACTTCCTTAGAATTTAAAATTAGATCCCTTTGACTTCATCTTTTCCTCGTCCAGTGACTTCCAGGCAGATGCAAAAAGTCAGTTGTGGTTTTGCATCATGCCTATGTATCCTCAATGAAAATGCTGATTTCCACACACTTAGCATTCTACTTGCTTGTTATGTTTCTAAACTACTCACACAGAACTATACATTGCTAGATCATCATGAAGCCCAGGATACCAGCACCAAGCACTACTTCTACCTTTGGCAATCTACCTGGAACTCTGTCCTTTATAGACAGAATTAACCATTATCTGCAGAACCAACAACTTGCATTTATATAGCACCTTTACTTCGAAACTACAGCACAGAAACAGGCCAGTCGGCCCAACAGGTCTAAGTCTGCGTTTATGCTCCACACGAGCCTCCTCCCTCCCTACTTCATCTAACCCTATCAGCATACCCTTCAAAAGAACATAACAGGAGCAGGATTAGGCCATACGGCCCCTCGAGCCCGTTCCGCTATTCAATAAGATCATGGCTGATCTTCAACCTCAACTCCACTTACCTGCCCGATCCCCATATCCCTTGATTCCCTTAAGAATCCAAAAATCTATCAATCTCAGTCTTGAATGTAGTCAATGATTGAGCATCCACAGCCCTCTGGGGTAGAGAATTTCAAAGATTCACAACCCTAAGTGAAGAAATTCCTCCTCATCGCAGTCTTAAATGGCTGACCCCTTATCCTGAGACTATGCCCCTAATTATAGACTTCAGCCAGGGGAATCAAACTCTCAGCATCTTATGTGTTCCAATGAGATCACCTCTCATTCTTCTGAACTCCAGACAGTGTAGGCCCATTCTACTCAATCTCTCCTCAGAGGACAACCCTCTCATCCCAGGAATTAATCTAGTGAACCTTCACTGCATCGCCTCCAAGGCAAGTATATCCTTCCTTAGATAAGGAGACCAAAATTATACGCAGTACTCCAGGTGAGGTCTCACCAAAGCCCTGTACAATTATAGTAAGACTTCCTTACTCTTGTACTCCAACCCCCTTGCAATAATGGTCAACATGCCATTTGCCTTCCTAATACCTGCATGCTAACTTTATCTGTTTCTCATACAAGGACACCCAAATCCCTCTGAACACCAACATTTAATAGTTTCTCATCATTTAAAAAATATTCTGTTTTTCTGTTCTTCCTACCAAAGTGAATAACCTCACATTTCCCCACATTATCCTCCATCTGCCACCTTCTTGCCCACTTACCTGTCTATATGCCTTTGCAGACTCCTTGTGTTCTCCTCACAGCTTACTTTCCCACTTAGCTTTGTATCGTCAGCAAACTTGGATACATTACACTAAGTCATTAATATAGATTGCAAGTAGCTGAGGCCCAACCACAGATCCTTGCTGCACTCCTATTCTATTCCTCACTCCCTCATGTGCTTATCTAGCTTTCCCTTAAATGCATCTATGCTATTTGCCTCAACTATTCTTTGCGGTAGCGAGTTCCACATTCTTACCACTCTCTGGGTAAAGAAGTTTCTCCTGAATTTCCTATTGGATTTATTAGCGACTATTTTATATTTATGACCTGTAGTTTTGGACTCCCCACAAGTGAAAACATTTTCTCTACATCTACCGTATCAAACCCTTTCATTATCTTAAGGACCTCTATCTGGTCACCCCCCAAGCCTTCTCTTTTCTAGAGAGAAGAGCCCCAGCCTATTCAGCCTTTCCTGATAAGTTTATCCTCTCAGTTCTAGTATCACCATTGTGAATCTTTTTTACACCTTCTCCAATGCCTATATATCCTCACAGTGTGGTCTAACCAAGGTTCTATACAAGTTTAACACAACTTCTCTGCTTTTCAATTCTATCCCTCTAGAAATGAATCCCAATGCTTGATTTGCCTTTTTATGGCCTTATTAACCTGTCACTACTTTTAATGATTTGTGTATCTGTACCTCTAGATCTCTTTGCCTCATTTAGACTCTTATTATCCAAGTAGTATGTGACCTCTATTCTTCCTACCAAAATGCACCAGCTCACACTTATCTATAGTGAAATTAACTTGCCAATTACACACCTATTCTGCAAGTTTATTAATGTCCTCTTGCATTTTGATGCATTCTTCCTTTGTACGACACTCCTCAATTTGGTGTCGTCCGCAAATTTTGAAATTGTACTTCCAATTCCTGAATCCAAATAGTTCATGTAAATTGTGAACAACAGTGGTCCCAGCACTAATCCCTGTGAAACACCACTTCCCACCTTATGCCAGTGAGTAGCTACTCTTAACCCCTACTCTCTGTTTTCTCTTTTGTAGCCAACTGTTAACCATCCATTCTGTTACCTGTCCCGACTCCACGTGCTCTGACCTTAGGCTCGAGTCTACAATGTGGTACCTTATCGAAGGCCTTTTGAAAATCCAAATATATTACATCTGCTGCATTAACCTTGTCTACCCTTTCTGTTACTTCTTCAAAGAATTCAATAAGGTTGGTCAAGCGTGACTTTCCTTCTGAATTCTATGCTAACTATTCTTGATAATATTTTCTTTCTCTAGATGTTTTTCTATTATATCTTTGAGTAGTAAAACGTCCCAAGGCGCTTCGCAAGAGCATTATCAAACAAAATTTGACAATAAGCCACATAATGAGATATTAGGACATATGACGAGGTAGGTTTTAAGGAGCGTCAAAAGAAGAGAGGTGCAGAGGGGTTTAGGGAGGGAATTCCAGAGCTTAGGGCCTAGACAGCTGAAGGCACGGCCGCCAATGGTGGAGCGATTAAAATTGGGGATGCACAAGAGGCAAGAATTGGAGAAGTGCAGAGATCACGGTGGGTTGTAGGGCTGGAGGAGGTTACAGAGATAGGGAGAGGCGAGGCCATGGAGCGATTTGAAAACAAGGATAAGAATTTTAAAATCGAGGCATTACCGAACCGGGAGCCAATGTAGATCACAAGCACAGGGGTGATGGGCGAATGAGACTTGTTGCGAGCTTGGATACGGGCAGCAGTTTAGGATGAGCTCAAGTTTGTGGAGGCTGCAAGGTAGGAAGCCGACCAGGAGAGCAGTGGAATAGTCGAGTCTTGAGGTAACAAAGGCATGGATGAGGGTTTCAGCAGCTGATGAGCTAAAGCAGGGGCAGAGACGGGCGATGTTATGGAGGTGGACTTCGGCGATCTTGGTGAAGATGATCCTGGAGCAAGAGAAATTGATACCTCAATGCAATTTATCCAAAACCTTTTATCCACAGTTGTCTCTGACTGTATCCTGTTATGACACCCAATATACGAGAAAGAAATTGCATTTATACAGCACTTTATAATATACTCAAAGTCCCAAAGTGTTTCATAACCACTGCATTACTTTTGAAGTACAGTAACTGTTATATAGGCAAAAGCAGCAGCCCTGCCATGCATAGCAAGATCACAAGCAGCAAATAAAATGAATTACCAGTTAATCTGTTTTTGGTGGCGTTGATTTTCAAATAGTTCAAAAGGATTGTGTACGTCCTTCTGAACAGGCAGATTTCTCAACTGGAAGCTAGCACCTCCGACAATGTATCATTCCCTCAGTACTGCCATGATGTGTCAGCCTACATTATGTTGTGAAGTCCTAGAGAATGGCTTGAATGCACAACCTTCTGTCTTAGAGGCAAGACAAACTTACATGCAAAAAGTCCCTAAAAGCCTTCTTTTCCTCCCATGTAAAATGTGACTCTTCCCCCTCACCCCTCCTCAATTATGCAGCCAATGAAAATAGCCACAACCTCAAACATCAGTACTTAGAATTAATTACTTGACAAATGTTCAATATATACGATAGTGGGTGTTGTGGAATAATTTTGCACGGACAGGGCAGTTCTCAACAATGGCACCAACACTCTGTTTAAACATTAAGTGCTCAACCAATAATCTACAGATGTTTTTGTCTATTTAAATGTTAACCAGCTCTTATCACAAGTTCTCCCACCATGTGAGTCTTGATTTTCAATGGCTCAATCACTGCCTCTTATCCAACACCTAAAATGTACTGCTGAAACAGGAAAGTGAAAAACCTACATTTACAATGATTTACATGCACAAAAGTTCAGTAAAGGAAGAACAAGGATGCAGTTACCTACAATATGGTCATAAAAAATGAACTTCATTAAGCCATTTTTCCTGTGATATTAAATCAGAATTACATTTACTTTCCTTAAAAAATGAACCCCTCTGTGGGAAAATACACTGCCTTTTTTGACACTGGGCTATACAAAGCAGGAAAGTCCCAGGTTTCATTCTTGGTCTGTGCCGAGTTACTTGATTTCAGCCTAGCTGTTAGGGGTTCCTTTACTGTTCTGGGTTGGGGGTAAGGGAAACACACAGGCAGGGCTCCACTTCTGATCACTACCCAGTGACCCTGCAGGAAAATGAGTAAGTGAGAACATTAGGTTAGGCCACAGAATTAGTCTTCGCTGTAATGTCCCCAGAACCAAATAGCCTGTTGATGCTGCCTAAACTAACACATGAAGATTGGCTCCTTGGATAAGATATCCAAAAGGGCCTGCAGAATCATGCTGCAATACGAGTCAGAACCTTCAAGGAGAGGAGAGAAGAGGAACGAAAGCAGCAAAATAAAAGAGTGCTGTGGAAAATATCCTCTAATTGACAATGAAAATGCAATAAATCCTATGATCCAAATCAATCCCAATACAAATTAAACCCACCATGGACTGGGATTTCAAACTGCCAGCATTTCACAGGCGTATAGTATTGTTGCTAAAATATTACATGCAAAAATGAGCAATAGGCCAATTAGGGAATAGGATTGCTCCAAGAATAAGTAGTGAACTAAGTGAGTAGGTACTATTTAATAATTTCAGTTGCAACAAAAAAATACATGAATCAAAATTCCCAAGACACAATGAAATCATAAAATAGTGTTATTCTGCCACAGCAGGGGAAAGAATAATCACCGTGCAGTGGTGCTGCACGGCTATGAACGAACAATGTAAACAAGAGCTCTACAAGGGAACACACCACTGCCTTGACTGCTGAATTTGAATTAACTGATCAGAACTCAATCCAATCAAGTCTATGTGAAGATTCATCATTTTCTTGAGCAGCTGAAGTGGCCAGAGTATTTTTTTATATAAATAGAATTTCATCAGGTGCACCACCTGATATAGGATGGAAATTACCGCAGGCTATTTCAGAACCTCCTAGAACCCAATTTATGACAGGCCTCTGCCCAAGAGGAGATGGCCAGGAGCCACATACAGCAGTCCTGTGGGTAGCATTTTTATTTAAAAAAAAGAACCAGACCCAAATTTAGTATTAAGGGATATGGGCCAAAGGCAGGTATATGGAGTTAGATCACAGATCAGCCATGATCTTATCAAATGGCAGAGCAGGCACGAGGGGCTGAATGGCCTACTCCTGTTCCTATGTTCAAATATTTTAATTTACCAATCAGGTCATCTAGTTTCCTACAACCTTTTGCATAAGCTTAGCAGACCGTACCTACAATGATCTATAAAGTATACATGAACACTTTAAATATAGGTTCTTTATGTGTGATGTGGCTCCACATATATCAGTCCATTCCATTACACTGTTTTACTGGCATTATTCAGAATAGGGTAATAAATGAGAGAATGTCCTTTCAAATGTTAGCTGATAAAGGATTTGGTTGGCAGAAATAGAGGATATTAGATACCACTCAAGGCAGCTACAAGGCAGCAATTCTATCAGAAAAAAATGGTCTACATTTCTCATCTAAACTTTACGATGAGATTATGGCCTTAAATTCACTGACCATCCCCTCCTCCTTGTACAGTCTGTTTTTAAAAAGTTATTTTTCCTGACTGTGGTGGCGCCATTTCAATATCCTACAAGATACAGGTTATTTTAGTGAGAACTGGCAAATTACATATCTGCACATATGATTAACAGATAGGTGACAGTGGGATAGACAGTCATTGAATTTCATGTTACTGACCACATTATTAACTGTAAAAGCTTTAGATTTTTTAAGAATGATTCTAATCTTTAAAGCAGATTACTAATTACAACAATATACAGAATTACAGCAAGAGTAATTACATATTTAATTTGCCAAAAAGAAAAGCAAAAGAACAATTCCACACTAGTGTATATTGTCATTAAATACAAATGTCATGGTTCATAGTGAATGGCTGCAGCATATTCTTTTTAAATGACCTGAAGAGTGGAAGCGAACATAAGTATAAAACTTGTCTCTTTTTGTATTGATGAATGACAAGGTTAGAAGCAGAATAGTGTTAAATGGATTTGGATTTTTGATGAGATGAAAGATACAGATTTTATATGAGTGGGTGCAAGGTAACAGGTTGCTTTGGCCAGCCTGTGAAGATGGATGAAACCTACATTCAGTATCGGCATCCTTTGCAATTATATACATATTTTTTAACAATAGACATTGTAGAAACAATAGCTTCCTTTTATATTTTTGCTCACAGAAAGACATAGTACAAGAGAACAGAATAAATTTAATCGTTGTACCAGTGTCAGCATTAAGTACATTGAATCCCTGATAAGACAAAGACTAATTCCTCCCCAAAACATTTGTTGCGATCAGAAATGTATCTTTCCACTGTTACTAACTGGTCCCAAAACTGAAAGCGAGAAATTGCTTCAAAGTCCTATGGTTCCAGTAGAGAAAAATGAAGCACATGATAACGTCATAAAATATACAAAAGAATCTTAGTATTTATTCTTCTCACTCCTATAAGCCTAGCTGCATTACTACAAACCTTATATTATAGCAAAAACAGAAAGTTATACTTACTACAAATTTAGTTCTACAGAAATAAAAGTGAAAAGCTGACCTCTAGAGGGGAGCTGGGGAGTGAGACTAATTGGATAATTCCTTCAAAGAGCAGGTACAATGGGCCGAATGGCCTTCTGTGCTGTATGAGTCTAGCAGTCTATGCAAGAATATGCTGTATAGGAAAGAATTTCCAAATCAAAAGACTTGTCCACTTTAATGTGAAAACCTACAAATTTAATTTAAAAACACTCAAGTTCTCAGATAGGCTGCGCCCGGAGCTATGCCCCTACGGAAACAAAACATTTTGCTTCGGGCAGAAACAATAGTGATTTCTGCTCAGTGAGCATCAGCGACAAACTGAGAAAAAAGGCAGTTATTCTAGAAGTAGGGAGATCAGCATATTTTTCCTACAGTGTCAATCCAGACCAATGATAGATTCCAAAACATTGACCATAAGAAACATTTCTCCTTGCAGCTTTTTAAAATCTGCACATTTTGAAGTCAACTGGCAGGGGAAATTGTTGTTTTTTTTAAAAAATAATGCTGCCAACAGAATGATCTTTTGAAACAAACCTTGTTCCTGCATGGACTATGCTGTACTTCCAATACAGAACCTATGATATTTGTGTTTTTCTGAAGCTTTCCTACTTAACCACCAGTAATGTGTCTTAATGCCAAACTCAAAACAGCTCTCCCACACAAGACTGTAACATTTGCTTTTCCTACAAATGCTTATGGCCTGTCTGAATCAGCTTATCCAAAGTCACATTATAAGCAGACATCAATCACATTCACTGGACAAGTTGAAGATCTCCAGATTGCTCAAGAGAAATAATGTTCTAACTCACCAGACTACCCCAGTTACAATTCTTAGTTTTATTCCCCTCTCACATCCAGGTTGAATCAGGGATGAGTCATCGGCTCGTTGCAGCTGCAGTGCTGCTCAAGAGATGCTTATTGTGTGATGAGACAAGTAAAATCAGTTTTACCTGAATCCCCCCCACCCCCTCCGATCCCGCTCAGGATCCAAGGAGTGACGAAACTATCAGCTAGAATAATGACTCAGAGCTGAAACTGTGACTACATGAAGTAAGCCATATATGCTGCTCTACCAATCAAAATATAACTCCAACATTTTTTTTTGGTTCATGGGATGTGGGCGTCGCTGGCAAGGCCAACATTTATTGCCCATCCCTAACTACCCTTGAGAAGGTGGTGGTGAGCCATTTTCTTGAACCGCTGCAGTCTGTGTGGTGAAGGTTTTCCCACAGTGCTGTTAGGTAGGGAGTTCCAGGATTTTGATCCAGCGACGATGAAGGAAGATGATATATTTCCAAGTCGGGATGGTGTTTGATTTGGAGGGGAACGTGCAGATGGTGTTGTTCCCATGTGCCTGCTGCCCTTGTCCTTCTAGGTGGTAGAGGTTCCGGGTTTGGGAGGTACTGTCGATGAAGCGTTGGCGAGTTGCTGCAGTGTATCCTGTGGATGGTACACACTGCAGCCATGGTGCGCCGGTGTGGAGAGAGTGAATGTTTAGGGTGGTAGATGTGGTACCAATCAAGTGGGCTGCTTTGTCCTGGATGGTGTCGAGCTTCTTGAGTGTTGTTGGAGCTGCACTCATCCAGGCAAGTGGAGAGTATTCCATCACACTCCTGACTTGTACCTTGTAGACATATAAGGTAGCAAATTCTGAGCTTCTCACTCAAAAAGGGCAAAAGTGCAATAACCGGAAACATGATTAATTTAGGAAATCCTCCAATCATAAAATTAACATGACCTTACTGACACCATTCCAGTCTGCCAACTCTGAACATCATTAGGTTCTGCTCAACAAGTAGAAACTCTCATTTTCACTACATCAACTGAATAACTTAAAATAAATTTCCCAGATTTTATGTAAAAGAACCATCCTGAAATACTGTCCATCATCCTAGATTTTTTTTTCTACCGCACACCACGCTCCTATAGCATGCTTTATCAGTACAACCAACAATTACTTGAAACAACTATACACATTCAAGCAGCAATAAAAAAAAACTGCATGTGCTATAATTCTGAAATAAAAACAAAAAATTCTGAAAATACACAGTATGTGAAAAGAGATGAGGTAGTTTCATGTTCAGATTAAAACTCATCTAACCTAAGGATCACTGCCCAAAACATGAACCTATCAGTATTCTTTTCAAGAGGCCTATTTTTACTAAATCAATAAAGGTGACACACCAAAAGACAGTTCCAAAAGTACTTTCGCTCAAGGATTTGTCTAATTTAATATAATTTAGACATAGTCTAATTAACTAAAAACAAAAACTATAATTCTAAATCATAATATTATTGTTGGTGTCAATTAGACACTCTATACCTTGAGACGTCCACCGGTCATTGAAGGTTGATGGCCCTGCTGTGTATTTCCTGCATTCTCTATATCAAGGTGGTAGCCGCAATGCTTTTCAATTCTTTTACAAAGCTAGCATTAGGGATTTAGTTTATAGAAGGCAACAGTACCACTGTAATGCTTCTATCAGGTAGACCACAGATCTTCATCCACAATTTCCCCATGTATCAAGCTACTAATCTCAGCCAAGCTATCAAGAGAATATGCCACTAACAAACTAGACACCTTGCTACAAGTACAGAAAATTGAAGGAAATTAGCCCAGGATGCTCATGTATATCTTAAAAGGGCAACAATATTAGAAGCTATAAAGATGATCACACTGTCCACCTCAGCCCAAGGTGATACCTAGCCCAATACAACATGGGGCAGGGGTAAAGGGTAGAAGATAAAAGGTTATTCCTTCCTTCAGTAAATGTGGAGAGATTTGCATAAAGAGTCTTATTTGAAGTATAAATTATTTTACAATCCTAGCAATCAGGAACACTATTTACCAGCAACAATAAAATCACAGGCAAAGACAACACATTCTAAGGGAAAGGAAAAATTGTTCATGCAATTACTGATATAATGTTTTATATATTATCTTACTTCTGGAGGGAGGAGGGAGTCTGAACATCCTAAATCACAATAAAACAGAAGTCAAGAAATACTAGAAGGCAACTTCAATGTTGTTATTCACAATAGTAGAGTTACTGGAAAAATGACCAGTAATCAACATATTGTTGAACTCTATTGCCTGGATGGCAAAAATTCCACTGAAACATGAAATCGGCTAAAATCGAAGTAAGCTGCATCTATTACTTACAGAGAACAGCCACAGCTCCAGATTCAAACATCAGACAGTCCTCTCGGTTTCGGGTTTCTACCATCACACTGTAAGGACTTGGTGGTGGATCCAGTTTGTGATAGATACGATATCCTTTACTGAATGCCATCTTCTCCAATACCCTGTAGACAGAAATAAGAGGTAGCACATTTATCAGATCTGTGAACAGTAGGTCATCAGAAACAATGATATGCAAGCACTGCCACACGACATTACATTTTTAAGGTCAAGTCTTCATTCTCTTAAGCAGCCAAATAACATATCATCATTTTGGGCTATTGTTATGCCTTGCAGCAAAATGATTTTTTTAAACAAGTCACGTTCTCTACCCTCCCGCCATTACAATGTCGTACACATTAAATATTGATTGTTTTTTTAAAAACATAATCAATAATCTTCAAAACCCATTCTCTCTTTAAACACTAAGGGCAAATCACAATGGTCAAATATGCAGTTAATAAAAAATGCATTTCAGAAGGTAATTATCAGATCATGTCACCTATATTTCAACAAAACAAACGCAGAAGAGCACAACCCTGGGGAGGGGGGGGGGGGCAAGACTAGAAGAGCTCCCTTTGATTTCGGTTGCTGTCAGGTCGGGAAAAAAACACCGGTCAGCAACAGAACAAACATGATAAGGAGAGCAAATAAATCCCAGGCTAATTTCCGGCCACTACAATCCTTTTACAAAGCGGGAGGAGGTCTATTCTCAGGAGGGCTCGATCCTTCACCCCCTCCCTCGGCTTCCTGTGCAGGATTTAAAATGCCCTTGCTCTGGATAACAAACCTGAGACTGATGTTTGTAAAGGTAGGTCCGCGTCTCCGAAGCCCCTTTGCCCACTGAGGCAGCGGCAGCGGCGCCTCCTCCTCCTCTTTCTGCTCTCTCCTCAGCTCAAAACGCCGCAGCGACCTCCGCTTCTTCTCCGTCACCCGCCAGCGGTCACATCACTTCCTGGAAACCGATCCGGACAATTGTCAATCACGCCTACCTGCCTCGCTCTCGCGTCACTTCCGGCACAATAGGTAACAATGGGCTGGCTGGTGGTGGGAACCTTTAAAGGTTTTCGCGCCAGGCTGATCCCGGGGACAGTGACTGACAGCTTGGGGAGTGCAATTTGGCACAGTTCCGAATCCTACTTGTCTCCAGGATCCCGAGGCAATGCTTCAGGGCACGGATTATTTTCTCCGGTTTGCGTATTACTAGTGAGAAGTTGAAGGTGACATGAGTGGGTTTTCTATGGCAAAAGCTTGAAGGGCATCCCTTTAAATATTGCTCACTATCAAACATGCAAAAAAAAGACATTTATAATATTCACATTCTACAACCACTTGTGGCACCGTTGCTCCTTGAAAAAGGTGGGAGATTAATATGGAGCATTGACACTTAATGGGGGGACAAAGTGTTGGGGGGTATAATATAGAACACTAAAATTACCTTTTGTTTTTTTATGCCAGATATTCTCTCAGGTTGACCTCTTGATCTCCTGCCCAGTATCTAAGTAAATAATAGCATAACCCAGGGATTGCAACTGAGAAGCCTTACTTTGTACACTGGCTATTGGGATACCACATGCCTTCACATGATTCTTCTCTGTCTCCACAAGCATGTAAATTCTTTGCAAATTGAGATGGAAACTTGAAAGTGATTTTATTTATATCAGGCAGATGAATGAATTACCAGCACAATACAGTGAAAAATGTGTTTCTCTATATTCAAATACATGAAAATAATAAAGATACCATACTCTTTCATTGGTCATGCATCTCATTGCTCTTTGTGGGACCTGTGGGATTTGTGGGATTGCCAAAGTTGCAGTTAAGGAGGAGTCATAAATGCAATTAAGGGGAAGCTAGATAAACACACGCAGGCGAAAGGAATTGAAGGTTATGCTGAAAGGGTTAGATGAACAGGGGTGGGAGGAGACTTACGTGGAGCATAAACACAGGCATAGACTGGTTGGGCCGAATGGCCTGTTTCTGTGCTGTACGTTCTATGTAATTCTATGTTTCCCTACATTACATCAGTGACTACACTTCAAAAGTACTTCAGTGGCTGTAAAGCACTTTGGGAAGTCCTGAGGCCACGAAAGGCTATAGGAATTCAAGTCCTTTCCTTTATTTTTCCTTTGCCTATTCAGCATTGACCCAACAGTCTAGCTGAGATCAAGTAGTAATGTGTATGAAGTTGATGACATAGACTTATGTTTCCATGGCTCTGTGCAATTGTGTACATTCCTGGGTCTGCAGCAAACAATATATTTTAGTTTTGTATTATTGTAATATTTTATTGGTTTTAATTGGAAAATGCAAACTAAATGTCACAACCTATGAGTTCCATACATGATGTTGACTAAATTGCAACTATGTCAAACTGCATCTTGTTCTAGACTAAAATGTGTATCAAGGTAATTATAATGTTAAAAATGTATCATTTTAATAATTTAAGATGCCATCTAGTGGATAGTTCCTGATGATCTATTAAGCAGGATTTTCCTGATATCAGCGATCAAGTGTATACGTTTTTGTTTTTAGTAAAAAGTTATAAAATGCATATACAGAAGCTGCTGCAGGATTAGATCCCCAGGTAGATTTAATATGTGTATTTTAATGTATATTTTATAATCCTATCCTTTGGCATATAATTAGCACATTAACACTACTAGTTTTGATGCCAAAGTTGAAAAAAGTAATTCAGTGTTCAATTGTCGGTCTTATTCAGAAAGGCTGCAAGGATTGCTGGTATGGAAAATTTCTTATTAGCACAGTAGATGGTTCTCCTCTGAGGTTGGGTGACAGGGTGTGTTGTTGGTATCATGCAAAGCAGGGGAACTCATTATACAAGCTGTGGCTATCACAAGCCTCTGTTGCAGTTCTTGGCAAGATTAAAGCTTGTCCAAAGTTTCTCACTATCTTTCTGCTCCTGTATAAAACTTGCTATTTCTACTTGAATGCAAAACCAGCCAGATAACTGAAACTACTGGTGAGTGTCTGCTCACTTGCGGTTGGTTTGACTGCTGTTAAAGCCAATTCGTCCTTTTGTATTTTCTGTATCCTTTTATGCTGTTGCACCCAAATATGAAATTCTTTACCCAAAGAGTGGTAAGAATATGGAACTCGCTACCACATGGAGTGGTTGAGGCAAATAGCATAGATGCATTTAAGGGGAAGCTGGATAAGCACACGAGGGAGAAAGGAATAGAAGGAAATGCTGATAGGGTTAGATGAAGAGGGTGGCTGGAGGCTCGTGAAGAGCATAAACGCCGGCATAGACCAGTTGAGCCGAATGGCCTCTTTCTGTGCTGCGGTAAATTTCCATGCATCTCCATGTTCCGGAAGCTGCTTTGATATTGGTAAGGCAACAACCCTAACATAAACCTGCCAAACTCATTATAACCAGCTACTAGGAAGACGCAGTAAAAATACAGCTGGTCTTCCTGGCAGCTGATTGTAGCAAATCTGGCAAATTTGCTTTGAGTTTGCCACAGGATGCACAAGACCCACATATCGGAAAGTCGGTGGCACGACAACAACTTGCATTTATTTAGCACTTTTAACGTAGGAAAACGTCCCAAGGCACTTCACAGGAGCGATTTTCAAACAAAATTTGATACCAAGCCACATAAGGAGATATTAGGACAGGTGACCAAAAGCTTGGTCAAAGAGATAGGTTTTGAGGAGCATCTTAAAGAAAGAGAGAGAGGTGGAGAGGTTTAGGGAGGGAATTCCGGAGCTTAGGGCCACCAATGGTGAAGTGATTAAAATCAAGAATGCGCAAAAGGCAAGAACTGGAGGAGCACAGAGTTCTTGGAGGGTTGTAGGGCTGGAGGAGGTTACAGAGATAGGGTGGAGCGAGGCCATGGAGGGATTTGAAAACAAGGATGAGAATTTTAAAATCAAGGCATTCCTGGACTGGAAGCCAATGTAGGTCAGCGAGCACAGGGGTGATGGGAGAACAGGACATGGTGCGAGTTTGGATACGGGTAGCAGAGTTTTGGATAAGCTCAAGTTTATGGAGGGTGGAAGATGGGAGTCTGGCCAGGACAGCATTGGAATAATCAAGTCTAGAGGATGCATCCATCGCAAGGCAATGTAAAGCAGCTTCATTTAGATGGAGGATGTGATGTCTGTCCTGATTGCCTGACCTACTGCATTAAATGCTCAGGTAGGTGAAGATGAGAATGATAACAAATGATAGAGATTAAGAGGATTGTCAACTGTACTTAAAAAGCAGGTCTTGCCAGCCAACAGCCTTAGAAATGCTGGGAGATTTACCTTCGGGTTGCAGTTGGCTAGTGCTAGCATGAATCTCGCATAGTATAAAAGCAACTTTAGTTTCATGATTCACCAGAATTTACCAGCAGGCTGAAGGCCCTACGTGACATGAACAACAGATTTCATGAGTGCTTAAAGCTAGCTCTTCTCTCAATCAATCAATGCCACTGGTACTGAGACAATGTTTCTTCATCCACAAAACCTTCCCTCTCACCCCAGAGCCAGTTTCCAGAGGTCCATGCTCCAAAATAAATTAATAAAGTAGGAGTGTATAAAATCAATCAAGAATTAAGTAACTATATTTGTTTTATTAAAAATGAAACAGCCACCTGCTTTATGATTTTCTGTTAAATTCATAGGGAGGAGGGGAAGTGTGTGGTCATGTTTGGGACTGGAAATGGGAGGAAGGGGGAACTTGTGGCCCATTTTGGGAATAGAAATGGAAGGGAAAGGATGTGGATACACTTGCGGAAAGAAGGAGTGGCGGAGGGGAATGTGTCACCGCTTTTAGCAAAAGGAAGAAGTAGTAAGTAGATGACCCTGTTTGGGGAAGGAAAGAGAGACAAAAACTATATGGATATATTTGGATAAAGATGAGGCAGGTACTGCATGAGCATGTTTGGGGAAGGTAGAAGGGGGCAAGCATGTGGCCATGTATAGGGAAGACAGAAAAGACGAAAAGCGCTGATCCTCTAAAGACACCAGATAATCAAGCTCACAACAACAATTTAGTTTAATAACTTTATTGAACAGCACTGCAAAATACAGAAAGTTAATAGTTACCTCACGTTCCGGGAACAGAAGTATAGTGGTTTCAGCATGCCATCTTCTTGAGTCTGTTTTGTTCTGATCTGACAGTCAGTGAGTCAGTTCTGTCAGCAGCTACGTTACCCACATTTATACCAAATCTTCTTTGCTCTAACCATACAGGGCTATGTTCTCCTGTGTCATTCCACTTACAAAGATTATCTGGTTATACATCCTCTTTCCACACAACTGAAACAGAGATGAGTCAGGACATTAGGTTACAATCAAATACTCTCATAGACATCGCAGTTTTAACAAAGCTACCGCTTCACCTTGATAACAGCAATGGTTTTACTGGTAAAAATGATTCCATATTCAAGGAAAAATGCATAGCAGTACAACAACATAATTAACATCCCAACTGGTCAGCTTAACGGAATCTCACTGGTGTACAATAATTTTCCTGTATAGCAAAATGTCACTATGGCAAGACTGCAAGAATTCATAATGTTACACAGGAGTACAAGGCTTGTGACATTTACATTAATTTAAGGTTATATCGTTCTAGCCAATCATAGAAGCTATGCTACAATTCACTTGTTAGAAATAAGTCTTATAGAGGATTTGTGAGAGCAGTCCCAAGGAATTGAAGCCCTTGCTTGGAATTATGGCCCTTGACTAAAAGTGAGTACTCAGGAAGAAAGCTTCATCATCTACCTAGTTTGTTATACGTAACCTGGGAATGCTTGATGCTAACATCAACTACAAAAAGTAAGGGAAAATTCATTCTTTAGCACCGATATTCCTTACCTTGATGAGCAAAAAAATAACTTTTTTTAGAAAAGAAAGTAAACTATATGATAATCAGAGCTTTCTGCTGTTGGCCGCAAAAGGAAAATAACTGGTCAAGTAAATTTTTTAAATGATATACTGGTGCTATTCACTTTGTGGTGAATTGCTATTTTCAGTCTATGTAGTTATTTTGTGGCAGTTCATAATGTCTATTTCTGAGGCCTTTGTGGCGAGGGCATCCATTTCCCTGCGAGAGGAACATCTGTTTCCCTGCAGAATAGGCAGTATTTCTCAGTCACAGTTCCAGGAGCAAGGGAGGAAGTTAGAAAGTAGGACGTCAAAGGTAGTAATCTCTGGATTACTCCCAGTGCCACCCGCTAGTGAGTATAGGAATAGAAGGATAAGACAGGAGGAATGGTGCAGGAGGGAGGGCTCCAGATTCCTGGGGTATTGGGATCAGTTCTGGGGCAGATGGGATCTGTTGAAGATGGACGGGTTGCACTTCAACCGAGCGAGGACCAATGTCCTCGTGGGGATGTTAACTAGTGCTGTGGGGGAGGCTTTAAACTAATTTGGCTAAGGGATGGGCACCAGGATGAAATGTTAGGGAGGATAAACAAGGTGCACACAGGACTGGGAGGGACAAATAGGAACATAGGAATATAGGAACAGGAGTAGGCCATTCAGCCCCTGGTGCCTGCTCCGTCATTTGATAATCCCTCCTCATAGGACAACCCTCTCATCTCAGGAATTAATCTAGTGAACCTCCTCTGCACTGCCTCTAAGGCAAGTATATCCTTCCTTAGATAAGGAGACCAAAACTGTACACAGTACTCCAGGTGAGGGCTCACCAAAGCCCTGTACAATTGTAATAAGACCTCCTTACATTTGTACTCCAACCCCCCTTGCAATAAAGGCCAACATTCAATTTGCCTTCCTAATTGCTTGCTGTACCTGCATGCTAACTTTTTCTGTTTCCTGTACCAGGACACCCAAGTCTCTCTGAACACCAACATTTAATAGTTTCTCACCATTTAAAAATATTCTGTTTTTCTATTCTTCCTACCAAAATGAATAACCTCACATTTCCCCACATTATACTCCATCTGCCACCTTCTTGCCCACTCACTTAACCTGTCTATATCCCTTTGCAGATTCCTTGTGTCCTCCTCACAGTTTACTTTCCCACCTAGCTTTGTATTGTCAGCAAACTTGGATACATTACACTCGGTCCCTTCATCTAAGTCATTAATACAGATTGTAAATAGATGAGGCCCTAGCACCGATCCTTACGGTACCCCACTAGTTACAGCCTGTCAGCCTGAAAATGACCCGTTTATCCCTATTCTCTGTTTTCTGTCCGTTAACCAATCCTCTATCCATGCTAATATGTTACCCCCAACCACATGAGCACTTATTTTGTGTAACAACCTTTTATGTGGCACCTTATCGAATGCCTTTTGAAAATCCAAATATACTACATCCACTGGTTCCCCTTTATCTACCCTGCTAGTTACATCCTCAAAAAACTCTAATAGGTTTGTCAAACATGATTTCCCTTTCATAAAACCACGTTGACTCGGCCTAATCATATTATGATTTTCTAAGTGCCCTGTTACCACTTCCTTAATAATGGATTTCAGCATTTTCTCTCTCCCTCCTTTCTTGAAAGCGGTGTCACATTTGCTACCATCCAATCTGCTGGGACTGTTCTAGAATCTAGGGAATTTTGGAAGATCATAACCAATGCAGCCACTATCTCTGCAGCCACCTCTTTTGGAACCCTCAGAGGTAGGCCATCAGGTCCAGGGGATTTATTAGCTTTTAGTCCCATTAGTTTCTCAAGTACTTTTTCTCTACTATTATTAATTACTTTAAGTTCCTCACTCTCATTAGACCTTTGGTTCCTCATTGTTTCTGGAATGTTTTTTGTGTCTTCTGCTGCGAAGACAGATACAAAATATTTGTTTAATGCACCTGCCATTTCTTGATTCCCATTATAATTCCTCCTGTTTCATCCACTAAGGGACCAAAGTTTACTTTTGCTACTCTCTTCCTTTTTACATACTTGTAGAAGCTCTTACAATCTGTTTTATATTTCTTGCTAGTTTACTTTCATATTCTATTTTCTCGCTTTTTATCAATTTTTTGGTCGTCCTTTGCTGGTTTCCAAAACTCTCCCAATCCTCAGGCTTACTACTCTTCTTGGCAACATTATAGGCCTCTTCTTTTAATCTAATACTCTCCATAACTTCTTTAGTTAGCAACGGGTGGATCTCTTTTCCCATGGAGTTTTTATTTCTCAATGGAATGTATATTTGTTGAGAATATTGAAATATTTCTTGAAATGTTTGCCATTGCTTTTCAATTGTCACACCCTTTAATTTGGTTTCCCAATCTACCTTAGCCAACTCGCCCCTCATACCTATATAATTGGCTTTATTTTAGTTTAAGACTCTAGTTTCGGACTTAAGTACGTCACTCTCAAGCTCAATGTGAAATTCTATCATATTATGACTACTCTTCCCCAGAGGATCTCTTGCTGTGAAATGACTAATCAACCCTGTCTCATTACTTAATACAAGATCTAAAATAGCCTGTTCCCTGGTTGATTCCATGTAGTATTGCCCTATGAAACCATCTCAAAAAAATTCCATGAACACGTCCTCCAAACTACTTTTGCCAATTTGATTTGCCCAGTCTATATGAAGATTAAAGCCCCCCACTGCAAAGATTGCTGCATTACCTTTGTTACAAGCTCCTATTATTTCATGATTAATGCTATGTCCAAAGGTATTGCTACTATTAAGGGGCCTATAAACTATTCCCACCAGTGTTTTCTGCCCCTTAGTTATCTCTTATTTCCAACCAAACTGATTCTTCTTCCTGATCTTCCGAGCCAAGATCCTTTCTCACCACTGTCCTTATGTCATCCTTTATTATTAAGGCTACACCCCCTCCCTTTCCATTCTGCCTGCCTTTTCTAAACGTCATGTACTCTGGAATATTTAGTTCCCAACCTTGGTCACTTTGCGACCATGTCTCTGTAATGGCTATTAGATCAAACCCATTTATCTCTGCTTGTGCAACCAATTCATCTATTTTGTTCCAAATGCTCCATGCATTCAGATAAAGAGCCTTTAATTTTGACTTTTTACCATTTTTTCCTGCTTTGACATTACTTGCTGATGCATTATTATTGGTAAACTCTCTGTCCCTTCCTGCCACACTCTGCTTATCTTTATCCAAATCACTACACTACTCTGTTGCCTTGACTTTCCTCATTAGGTTTCTAAATTTCCCCTCACCTGACCCCTTCCCCCCATTTTTAGCTTCTCCAGTCTCTCCACATAACTGAAGTGCCTCACCCCTGGTACTATTCTAGTAAATCTCTTCTGCACCCTCTCTAAGGCTTTGACATCTTTCCTAATGTGTGGTGCCCAGAATTGAACACAATACTCTAACTGTGGCCTAACCTGTGTTTTATAAAGGATTAGCATAACTTCCTTGCTTTTGTACTCAATGCCTCTATTAATAAAGCTATGATCCCATGTGTTTTTTTAACAGCCTTCTCAACTTGTCCTGCCACCTTCAAAGATTTGTGTACATACACCCCCAGGTATCTCTGTTCCTGTTCTCCCTTTAAAATTGTACCATCTAGTTTAGATTGCCTCTCCTGTTTCTTCCTACCAAAATGTATCTCTTTACACTTCTCTGCATTAAATTTCATCTGCCATGTGTCTGCCCATTTGACCAGTCTATCTACGTCCTCCTGAAGTCTGTTGCTATCCTTCACATTGTTTACTACATTTCTGAGTTTCGTGTCATCTGCAAACTTTGGAATTATACTTTCTATACCCAAGCCCAGGTCATTAATACATATCAAAAAGAGCAATGGTCCTAATACTGATCCCTGGGGAAAAATTCTCTGCTTTCTGTCCCTTCGCCAATTTTGCATCCATGCTACCACAGTCCCTTTAATCCCATGGACTTTAATTTTGCTAACAAGTCTATTATGTGGTACTTTATCAAATGCCTTTTGAAAGTTCATATATACATCAACCACATTACCCACATCAACTCTCTCTGCTACTTCATCAATATACCTGGCTATACTTCTTATTCAAAGCTGTTAACCTGTCAAACCTGTACAAGAAATCTAACCATGATATAGCCTTACTGACCTTACGTTAATCTTAAATATTGAGTGTGACTCTTCTGCATTAAGCAGAAGCTAGCTGATGCTGAGCTATTGAGATATGTTGAAATTATGTTTGTGCCTGCAAAGATTCAAATTCTGTCATTTAGTAATATTTGCCCAAGTACATTGTATGCTCCCTAATTCTTCATTTTATGATGGTATTAATCATGTGTGTTAATAATGTGATGGTAGTACATGTCCGACTTTATTTTTGTTGACTGCATCTAGAGGAATTTGGCTAATTTACTCAGTGGTGTGATGCATTCCACTGTAATTGGTTCAATTTGTGTAACTTCAAATTTTTTTAATATACTTTGGATATTTTTTGAATTTACTTTGGATTGGGTAATGTCAGACAGTTTAAGTAAGGTAAACTTCAGGCATCCAATAAACCTTAAGTGTGGAAAGGAAATCTCCAAACCTATTTTCAAATATAAAATTGAAGAAAAGCGGTTAAAGATTCATCTGATACCATTTCATCAATACTCCTTACATTGTTTACAGATTTAGCATTCACGGCATTCTGACAAACTATATTCCCATTTAAAAGGGAATTGTACAAGCAATAGAAAAAGAATATAAAGGAAATGAGAACAGAGCAGAGAAATGGATTTTTAGGGTAGATAGCTCTAGCTGAAGAACTGACAACATCCAAAGTTTGATGGCCTGAATGGTCTTCTTCTCTGCAGTAACTTCTATGAATCCATTAAGTCTTCACTAGTCCCTGCCCCCAGTGCTTACTGCCCCCTTATTACTCCTTTCCCATCCCAACTGTTCATTGCGGTCAACTCCTCCCCCTCTTGAATTACACGCAAGCCCCTAGACTCTATCTCTAATGTTTCTATGTCCCAGACTTCTCATCCCCCTCCCACCCCAGCCCTATACCATTGGGTTTAACAAAGGTAGGACACAGAAACGGACAACATCAATAAAGGAACAGCAGGAGAGAGCAGATTCAACCTGGTCATTTTTCATTTTCCCCTTCCACTTTGCCAACCTCTGTTATGTTCAGGATAATGAAAACATTTTTATTAAAATAATTATGTTTTTTGTATAGCAACAAAAAAAATTGCACTTATAACAACACCAAATAATCAAATATATTATTGACAGGATGATGATAAAAGAAGTTAGGGAAGAGATGTTAGAAGCACTATTACATATATATAAAAATTCATTAGAAAAGGGAATAGAGCCAGAGGACTAGCAGACAGCTAAAGTGATTCCTATATTTAAAAAGGGAGATAGAACCAGTCCAGGGAACTATAGATCAATTAGCTTAACATTGGTCGTAGGAAAGATAATGGAATCCTTACTCAAAGATATGATAGAGAAACATCTGGAAGCCGAAAATATAATAAAGAATAGTGAGCATGGATTCCAAAAGGGAAGGACATGCTTGACCAACCTCATTGAATTCTTTGAAGAAGTAACAGAAAGGTGAGGTCTCACCAAAGGCCTGTACAATTGTAATAAGACCTCCTTACTCTTGTGCTCCAACCCCCTTGCAATAAAAGTCAACATGCCATTTGCCTTCCTAATTGCTTGCTATACCTGCATGCTAATTTTTTCTGTTTCCTATACCAGGACACCCAAGACTCGCTGAACACCAACATTTAATAGTTTCTCACCATTTAAAAATATTCTGTTTTTCTATTCTTCCTACCAAAATGAATAACCTCACATTTCCCCACATTATACTCCATCTGCCACCTTCTTGCCCACTCACATAACCTGTCTATATCCCTATGCAGACTCTTTGTGTCCTCCTCACAGCTTACTTTCCCACCTAGCTTTGTATCGTCAGCAAACTTGAATACACTACACTTGGTCCCTTCATCCAAGTCATTAATATAGATTGTAAATAGCTGAGGCCCAAGCACCGATCCTTATGGTACCCCATTAGTTACAACCTGTCAGCCTGAAAATGACCCGTTTATCCCTACTCTCTGTTTTCTATCCGTTAACCAATCCTCTATCCATGCTAATATGTTACCCCCAACTCCAGGAGCCCTTATCTTACGTAACAACTCTTTATGTGTCACCTTATCGAATGCCTTTTGAAAATCCAAATATACTACATCCACTGGTTCCCCTTTATCTACCCTGCTAGTTACATCCTCAAAAAACTCTAAGAAATTTGTCAAACACGATTTTTCTTTCATAACACCATGTTGACTCTGCCTTATTATGATGTTCTAAGTGACCTGTTACCACTTCCTTAATAATGGATTTCAGCATTTTCCCGACAACTTATTTCAGGCTAACTGGCCTGTAGTTCCCTTTCTTGAAAGTGGGGTCACATTTGCTACCTTCCAATCTGCTGGGACCATTTTAGAATCTAGGGAATTTTGGAAGATCATAACCAATGCAGCCACTATCTCTGCAGCCACCTCTTTTAGTACCCTGGGATGTAGGCCATCAGGTCCAGGGGATTTATTGGCTTTTAGTCCCATTAGTTTCTCAAGTACTTTTTCTCTACTGATAATAATTACTTTAAGTTCCTCACTCTCGTTAGCCCCTTGGTTCCCCACTATTTCTGGTAAGCTTTTTGTGTCTTCTGCTGTGAAGTCAGAGACACAATATTTGTTTAACGCATCTGCCATTTCCTGATTCCCTATTATAATTTCTCCTGTCTCAGCCTCTAGGGGACCAACGTTTACTTTTGCTACTCTCTTCCTTTTTACATACTTATAGAAGTTCTTACAATCCGTTTTTATAATTCTTGCTAGTTTACTTTCAAATTATATTTTCTCCCGCTTTATCAATTTTTTGATCGTCCTTTGTTGATTTCTAAAACTCTCCCATTCCTCGGGCTTACTACTCTTTGTGGCAACATTATAGGCCTTTTCTTTTAATCTAATATTATCCTCAATTTCTTTAGTTAGCCACAGGTGGATCACTTTTCCCGTGGAGTTTTTATTTCTCAATGGAATGTATATTTGTTGAGAATTTTAAAATATTTCTTTAAATGCTTGCCATTGCTTTTCCACCGTCATACCCTTTAATTTAATTTCCCAAACTACCTTAGCCGACTCTCCCTTCATTCAAATATAATTGGGTTTATTTAAGTTTAAGACTCTAGTTTCGGACCTAAGTACATCACTCTCAAACACAATGTGAAATTCTATCACATTATGATCGGTCTTCCCCAGAGGATCCTTTACCATGAGATTACTAATTAACCCTGTCTCATTACACAATACAAGACCTTAAATAGCCTGTTTCCTGGTTGGTTCCATGACATATTGTTCTAGGAAACCGTCTCAAATGCATTCTATAAACTCATCCTCCAAACTACCTTTGCCAGTTTGATTTGCCCAGCCTAAATGAAGATTAAAGTCCCTCATGATTACTGCATTACCTTTGTTACAAGCTCCTATTATTTCATGATTAACACTATGTCCAAAGGTATAGCTACTATTAGGTGGCCTATAAACTGCTCCCACTGGTGTTTTCTGCCCCTTGTTATTTCTTATTTCCACCCATACTAATTCTACTTCCTGATCTTCCGAGCCAAGATCCTTTCTCACCACTGTCATTATGTCATCCTTTATTATTAGGGCTACAGCTCCTCCTTTTCCATTCTGCCAGTCTAAATGTCATGTACCCTGGAATATTTAGTTCCTGATCTTGGTCACTTTGCAACCATGTCTCTGTAATGGCTATTAGATCAAACCCATTTATCTCTATTTGTACAACTAATTCATCTATCTCCACAAGGATCGGTGCTGGGACCACTGTTGTTCACCATTTATATAAATGATTTGGACTCAGGAATCGGAAGTACAATTTCAAAATTTGCAGACGATACCAAATAAGGGGGTATAGGTAATGCCGGGGAGCACTGTGACAAAATACAGGATGACATTAATAAAGTTGCAGAATGAGCATATAATTGGCAAATGAATTTCAATATAGATAAGTGTGAGGTATTACATTTCAGTAGGAAGAATAAGGGGGCCACATACTATTTGAATAATAAGAGTCTAAATGGGGGAGAGGAGCAGAGGAATGGGGGGTGGGTACAAGTATACAAATCGCTAACAATAGCGCCGCAGATTAATAAGGCCATAATAAAAGGCAAACCAAGCACTAAGCTTCATTTCTAGAGGGATAGAATTGAAAAGCAGAGAAGTTATGTTAAATTTGTATAGAACCTTGGTTAGATGACATTTGGAGTACTGTGAACAGTTCTGGTCTTCATATTATAAAAAGGGTAGAGAGGCACTACAGAAGGTGCAAAAAAGATTTACTAGGATGATACCAGAACTTAGAGAATATACCTATCAGGAAAGATTGAGCAGGCTGGGGTTCTTTTCTCTAGAAAAGGGAAGACTGAGGGGTGACTCGATAGAGGTCTTTAAGATTATGAAAGGGTTTGATAGGGTAGACATAGAGATGTTGCGGGGAGACCAGAACTATGGGCCATAAATATAAGACAGTCACTAAGCGATTGAAAAAGCATATGGGATCCTGGGCTTTATAAATAGAGGCATAGAATACAAAAGCAAGGAAGTCATGATGAACCTTTATATAACACTGGTTCGACCACAACTGGAGTATTGTGTCCAGTTCTGGGCACTGCATTTTAGGAAAGATGTGAAGGCCTTAGAGAGGGTGCAGAAGAGATTTACTAGAATGATTCCAGGGATGAGGGTCTTTAGTTACGTAGATAGACTGGAGAAGCTGGGGTTGTTCTCCTTGGAACAGAGAAGGTTGAGAGGAAATTTGATAGAGGTATTCAAAATCATGAAGGGTCTAGACAGAGTAGATAGAGAGAAACTGTTCCCATTGGCGGAAGGATCAAAAACCAGAGGACATAGATTTAAGGAGATTGGCAAAAGAACCAAAGGTGATATGAGGAAAATCTTTTTTACGCAGCGAATGGTTAGGATCTGGAATGAACTGCTGGGGGGGTGATGGAGGCAGATTCAATCATGGCTTTCAAAAGGGAACTGGATAAGTACTTGAAAGGAAAAAATTTTCAGGGCTACGCGGATAGGGCGGGGGAGTGGGACTAGCTGGATTGCTCTTGCATGGACTTGATGGGCCGAACGGCTTCCTTCCTTTCTATGATTCTAATAAATCCAATAAGGAACTCAGGAGAAACTTCTTTACGCAGAGAGTGGTTAGAATGCGGAACTCGCCACCACAAGGAGTAGTTAAGGCGACTAGCACAGATGCATTTAAGGGGAAGCTAGATAAATACATGAGGAAGAAAGGAATAGAAGGATACGATGAAGTTAGATGAAGTAGCGGGGAGGAGGCTCGTGTGGAGTATAGACACCAGCATGGACCTATTGGACTGAATGGCCTGTTTCTGTGCTGTACATTCCATGTAATTCTATGTGACATAATTCTATGTAATTCTGAACTATAGGTTTGGATAGAGTAATTGATCCCCTGAAATGGCTCATCATTGTGCTAATGCATCCAAATATTTAGATCAAGTAAGAATTTGTTCTATGTCTATCAGGAAATTTTCAACAAAGCAGAGTTCAATATGTTCATGTAAAACAACAAATGTGAAAATGTTCAAATTGAAACACATTCTCAAGGCTTAACTAGCTTCCTGCAGCTTTTACCAGAGTCTTTCTTTCTCATGTCCATCAGCGCACAAGGCTGCTTGCTCCATCTTCAGTCAAAATCAGATAATACAGTGAGAGAAAGTTTTAACTATATATTTTCAAACTGGATCCTTGGGGTCTGCAAAGTTAACAGATTTTTTTTATCTGTCAGTCATCAGATTTCTGCATTTTATGACTTACTAACAAATAGTACTGATAGTACCCCCCCCCCCATTCCTCTGCTCCTCTCCCCCATTTAGACTCTTATTATTCAAATAGTATGTGGCCCCCTTATTCTTAAGGTAATGCAGATAGCTGACTTGGTTTTTCAGAAGTTAGGACAGGTAGCCCCCAACAGTGTGTCAAAATTTGTCACTCCCACAGAGAAAGGTTCCAAAGCCTCTTGTTTAAAGCATGAGTGAAGGTTTCCCCTGTTTATTATTAGTAGCAAAATCTTAAAGAATATCTTTACAATTTAGCTAAAAATAGTCAACTCAGGATATCTTCCAATTTGCAAATACTAATTTTTCAACTGAAAGTAGATTTATATGGCCACTAGTAAATTAACCATGGCATTATCCGTGGTCGGTTGATGAATATGATTTTTATATACAAGGTGGTGACGGTGTTGGGAAGATAGACTTCAGAAACTCACCCTGAAGAGTCACCTAGTGGCCAGAGTTTGCATCTGCATCATGACAGATGACAGCAAAATTAAATGGGAGATGTTGACATAGCAATTTACAATGGTAAATGTTGACTCAAGAGCATGTTCAAAATCATGAACAGGAAGTAAGATTTGTAGAGAGGGAGTGTGCATCCGATGCAAGATTTTTAACAATATACAAGCAGATCTCCTATTATGGTGAGTCAGAGGATTCGCTATCTTAGAGCAATTTGGGTGTTATGTGATGTAGGGCACACTATCAAGGCCGCTGATTTGCAGTGGCTGAAAGGAAATATTCCACTTTTTAAAATGTATTGTGGGATTTTTACTTGTGCTTTGAGAATTGAATTTCACAGCTCTGTCCATTATGCTGTTCAAACCGTAAATGAGTGACCTTTATATTTTAGATACATTCCTTTATCTAATATAGTGAATTTTTGCCCCTTACCATTTTGAAAGCTGAGATAGAAAAATGATATGCAAGATGCACCAATTGGACGATGATATTTGGGGGCTGTAATTTCTCAGCCAGCACAGCTGCAAACTCAGCCAGGACCCGGATATGCAGGGCAAATCATCTGGAATGGCCCAATGTGGGGGTAAATTCTCCGCCTGCTCCTAGAAGGCTATCGACATAAGGGGGAGTTCTCGAAGCAGAGACTTCCTAACTTGGGAGTTTTTGCTATCGGTGTTGGGGGTTGGGGGGGGGGTCGGCCGATCATGGGAGTCCGATCGCACCAGTTGAGCTTGTTGGGCCTGGATAAAGCACTCCTGCTCCTCCTAGCCCACAAGCTGTGCAATAAAGACACTCACTCACCTCATGGATCAGGCTCATTACGTCTACTTTCACCTGACGAGAATCAAAAGCCATGGGAAACCTGTGCAGGTGAGCTTAAATTTGTTTCAGCTATAGAATCCACAAAAAATTAAGTACTTCAACTATTTCAATGAGGTAAATTGCCCCTTTAACAATCTTCCCATCGACATTAAATGGAGATAGGACGTCTGGGTTTCAGATGCACGCACATCCAAGCACTCCTGGATTAAACCCGGAAGTGGGCACATTGGAGCCAGGTTGCGGCCCCACTTCAAAAAACTTTTATTTTTACCTCCCACCCGCCCCCAACCCATCTGTTCTTTGGGGTTAAAATTACTCCCCTGGTGTCTGTCAGAAATGGAGGGAAGGGTAAGGCATGGCCTGACAGGACTGACTGTAGAAGGATCTCATGTCTAGCGCCACTGGTTTGTGACTTTCTAAGGGATCTCTGTAAACATTGAATTTGGTCCTTTTGGTTGGTTCCTGGACTTGTATCTCTGTGTCTGCCCGTCTGTTTGTCTCTCTCTCTCTATCTAATAGCTTTAAGAAAATAAAAGCAGTCTAATTGCTAATTATCAACAAAACGCAGGTGGTAATTATAGCTTTGAAAATTCAACTTGTTTGTTTCTTAATTGATAAAAAAACAACAAATTAAATGAGGAAAGATGCTGGTATCGTACCCTAGTGGTTATGGTACTGGATTAGAGGTTGTGAGTTTAAATTCTACCATAAATTCAATAAATCTGGTAAATGCACTAACACCAGAAAAATGATCATAAAAGCTCCAGTTTGTGATTAAAAACCCAACTGGTTCACTAATGTCCTTCGGAAAAAAGAACATGCTGCCCCAACCAGTCTGGCTTATATGACTGACTCCACTACACCATGCCTAATTTCTGTGATCTCAATAAATGCTTTTGAACCCTATTATTTACTTATAAGTAAGAACACCCATCCTCAACAATAGCAAGGAAACAGAGTAATGTGTATGTGTTGAATGAAACAAGTTCCACAGTGCACTAATCAGGAAAGGGTATTTATGGGACAGCTACCAGCCCAATGTGGTGCTTTAGTTTTAAAAAAAGGCCAACAATACAGCAGTTCTACAAAATAAAGGCAACGTAAGTATTTTCTCTTAGAATCCATTTATAGGGCATGGAAGATCAGAAATCAGATGAAAAGTATTAATAATACAGTACCACTTACTGAATATTATGTGGCAATAGGAGGCAGCGGCCTGAAGCTCCTCCTTTGATGGTGCAAGTTGCTTCAGTTACATCGCTGGTTTACTGCCCGTAGCAGCTATGACATCAGCAACAAGTAGCAGTATAAGCTCAGATTAAAAAGTCCATTTTTAAATTCTGATTTAAATTTTCTATGCTTCTGAAAAATATCTAGATGTAGTACAATAGTTGGCTAAGCACTGAAAGTGGTTGACAGTGTAAGGCAGAAATTCCAAAGACAAATAAAATGCGATATGTAAGTGGTCTTCTAGAATGCAACCTCAAGGAAATGAAACTGACACTCTAAAGTATCAGTGAGAGCACGTTTGGACTATCCTGTTGGTTGTGATCACAATAATATAAAGAGGGTGTGAAAAGGATTTGGAGAAATGCATGTGTGCAACAAAGAACCCAAGCTTTGCATCAAAAAACTATTAAGAAAGTCTGAGGAAGCAAGGTATATTCTCATGGGGAGATACGATCGGGGTGAATTAATAAAGAGGATATATATTGTGCAAAATCAGGATCAGACACAATTATAAGCTAAAGTTGCTATAAGTTCCACTTAATTTAAGAATAAAAGAATCAGCTGGGAAATTCCTGGTGCTCCACTTCACTGCCCTGAGCCAATTTGTCCTACTGAGATGGAGCCATGTTCTCTGGAGGTCAAAACTGGGCCAAAGAAATTTTTTTTTAAAACTCTTTCGCACCCACTCTGACTATAGATGGTTATTGACCATCTCTGGGATTGATAACCTTGCTGTAGTGAAAGTTTGGGGCCTTTAGAAGGCCTCAAAAAGACTAACGCCAGGCCTCAACTGCATGTGTATCACTGAGGCCTTTCAAGGATGTAAAGGAAGGAATTTCTCAGGGAAGCCTGGAAACTCTCCCCCCAGCCCCCAACATGTCCTCTTGACATAGGGGGTGGGTGGAAGATCTGGTCTTGATGCCCTCCACTGTAATTTAAAAATCTGGTCCAAGTGGGGCAGAATCTTGACAGAACTGAGATCCAGCTAGGGCCCCCAATGAGCTTTAATGCCATTTACACCCTCTCTAGCCCCAAGAATTTTGGGGCTGTCACATTTACTATTCAAGTCAGATTGATTCCTTATTGAGAGGGAATTAATGAGCATGGTTTTGGAATAGAAACAATGAAAAATAATCAGAAGAGGACCTGGATGATAGAGTGGATTGGATGGATTAAGGGGATCTATGGCCATTTCTCATATATTCTGATGGATGAGCAATTGAACTGATTTGAATTGGACAAAATATCATTCTTTCGCCCAACCCACCCCCCACAAAAGAAATCTTCTTCAATAGGTATCATAGTTTCATAGTAGGTACAACACAGGAGGGGGCCATTCAGCGCAACATGCCTGTGCCGGCTCCCTGTAAGAGCTACCCAATTAGTCCCATTCCTCTGCTCTTTCCTCATAGTCCTGTAAATTTTTTCCCTTCAAGTATTTATCCAATTCCCTTTTGAAAGTTACTATTGACTCTGCTACCACCACCCTTTCAGGCAGTGCATTCCAGATCATAACAACTCGCTGCGTAAAAGAATGTTTCCTCGTGTTGCCTCTGGTTCTTTTGCCGTTTATCTTAAATCTGTCCTCTGGTTACCGACCCTTCTGCCACTGGAAAAGATTCCTCCTTATTTATTCTATCAAAACCGTTTATGATTTTGAATACCTCTATCAAATCTCCCCATAACCTTCTCTGTTCTAAGGAGAACAATCCCAACTGCTCCAGTCTCTCCACATAACTGAAGTCCCTCATCCCTGGTACCATTCTAGTAAATTTCTTCTGCACCCTCTCTAAGGCCTTGGCATCTTTCCTAAAGTGAGGTGCCCAGAATTGAACACAATACTCCAGCTGCAGCCGAACCAGTATTGTGTAAAGGTTCAGCATAACTTCCTTGTTTTTGTACTCTATGCCTCCATTAATAAAGCCCTGGATCCTGTATGTATTTTTAACAGCCTTCTCAATTTGCCCTGCCGCCTTCAAAGATTTGTGTACATACACCCCCAGGTCTCTCTGTTCCTGCACTCCCTTTAAAATAGTACCATTTAGTTTATATTGCCTCTCCTCATTTTTCCTTCACACTTCTTTGCATTAAATTTCATCTGCCATGTGTCTGCCCATTTCACCAGTCTGTCTATGCCCTTCTGAAGTCTGTTATTATCCTCCACATTGTTTACTACATTTCCAAGTTTTGTGTCATCTGCAAACCCTTGAAATTATACCCTCAATACTGAAGCCCAGGTCATTAATACATATCAAAAAGAGCAGTGGTCCTAATACTGACCCTTGGGGAACACCACTGTATACTTCCATCCAGTCTGATAAACAACTGTTCACCACTGTTCACCACTACTCTCTGCTTTCTGTCCCTTAGCCAATTTTGTATCCACGCTACCACTGTCCCATGGGCTTTAATTTTGCTAACAAGTCTATCAGGTGGTATTTGCTCACCTGGCACGATCGGACTCCTGCAATCGGCCTCCCCTCTCCACCCCCTCCCCCCGATGGGTCTCTGTTTCTAGACCTTCCAGGAGCAGGCAGAGCATTCGCCCCCCAAAAGGGCCATTCCAGAAGATTTGCTCCGTGCATATCCGGGTCCTGGCTGAGTTTGCCAGATATCTACGTCCAATTGCTGCATCTTGCATACCATATTTCTATCTCAGCTTTCAAAATGGTAGGGGGTGAAAATTCACTATATTAGATAAAGGAATATATCTAAAATAAAAAGGTCACTCATTTACGGTTTGAACAACATAATGGACAGAGTTGTGATATTCAATCCCCAAAGCACCAGTAAAAATCCCAGAATACATGTAAAAACTGGAATATCAATTATTCAGACACTGTAAATCAGCGGCCTTGATAGTGTGCCCTACATCACATAACACCCAAATTGCCCTAAAATAGTGAATCCTCTGACTCACCATAGGAGATCTGCTTGAATATTATTAAAAATCTTACATCGGATGCAAACTTCCTCTCTACAAATCTTACTTCCTGTTCATGATTTTGAACATGCTCTTGAGTCAACATTTACCATTGTAAATTGCTATGTCAACATCTCCCATTTAATTTTGCTGTCATCTGTCATGATGCAGATGTAGGCTCTGGCCACTAGGTGACTCTTCGGGTGAGTTTCTGGGGCTCGATGTTACCAGGGCTGCGGGTTCGTGGCGGGGGGGCTATTGGGCGCATGGATAACGCGCCCGGCAAAATCAGTCTGCCCCCCGCGCGATCGCAGCCTAATTGGATCCACTTACCTGTTGTTCCGGGTTCCCCACTGCTGATCTGCGCATCGGACGGACTGCGCATGCGCACTAAGCTCTGTCAGCTGGAGGAGCTCTATTTAAAGGGGCAGTCCTCCAGTGACAGATGCTGCAACAAGTAGCAAAAATTACAGTATGGAGCAGCCTAGGGGGAAGGCTGCTCCCAGTTTAATGATGCCTCACTACAGGTATCATTAGATGGGGCAAGGAGGAGGGGGAGGACAGAGATCGTCCCCCCGGCGGGCGGGAGGAAGTGGCCTGCCTCTGCCACCAGGAAGGCCTGGCTCGAGGTGGCAGAGGAGGTCACCTGCACCACCAACATATTGCCCACCTGCATACAGTGCAGGAGGCGCTGCAATGACCTAAGTAGGTCAGCCAAAGTGAGTACACTTACTCATTCCCCTACACTCCATCTGCCACATCACCGCCCCCACCCCACATCTCCTTCTGCGCTGCCAACACTACTCTATCACATCACTCCTCACACCCACTCGAAGCTCATCCTCATCTTACCTGCACTTACTCACCTCGCCAGTACTCATCCCGCCACTACCACTCAACCCAATCCTCATACAATCTCATGGCTCTATCTCATACTCACCCTCTCATGCATCTCTTTCACAGTCAGCTACACTCAACCTGCCACTACCTGTGCTGCAGCCACAGGGCATGCATCACATATGTGAAGTAGGAAGCGTAAGGCAAACGTGTCGTGAGCATGAAGGGGTTGCACAAGGGTGTTTCAAGGTTTGTCATGGTTTTTACTTATATTCAATTTCTGACCAACTCACATTACATATTATATTGGCACCACTACTGCCACGTCTTTGCGAATCTTGTCTGGTTTGTGCAATAATGCCCTTTCCTGAGGATCACTATGAAGACCCACACCTGATGCCACCCACTGTGTCACTGCAGAGTGGGTGTAGGTGTATTTGCAGGGCTCTTTTGTGCAGACGACTGAGAGACGTCGGCGATGTCCCTGGTGGCTGGGAGGATGCGGAGGAGAAGTTGTTGAGGGCAGTGGTGACTTTGACAGCGACAGGTAAGAAGATGGTGCTCGGGCTAGCCGGGAGCAGCTCGGCATGAAGGAGGCTGCAGATGTCCACAACTACATGTCGAATGACTCTGAGCCTCCGTGTGCACTGCTGCTCAGAAAGGTCTAGGAAGCTGAGCCTCGGTCTGTGGACCCTGTGGCGAGGGTAGTGCCCTCTGCGACACATCTCTCTCTGCGGTTGCCCTCCCTCCTGCTGTACAGGTGGATGTGTCACAGCACTCTGTTGTGGAGCTCCACGTGTCAGAGGTGGACGGCGTGGCCGGCGAGGTAGGTGAGGCTGGTGATGCTGTTCGCCCTCCGAGGAGGTCATGACTGCAGCTACGGCAGCCCCCATCCGGAAGATGTGCATCTGTGGGGGTCCGCAAGGTAGGTACACGTCTCTGGACCCCGGGGTAAGTGTGCAAGTTGGTGAATTTTCTTGTCAGGAGGAGGGTGGTGGAGGCCAAACTTTGTCCCAAGTGACAGAGTGGCCTCCTGCAATGAGTGAGGGTCTCCCCCCCCCCACCTGTCAAATGGACCGTTGCAGCTGCCACAGGCTGACAGCTGCAACACGTCCATTTCAACTAGGAGTGTTTCCCCCAGTATGGGAAACAGTCCCAGTTGTCTCTAAAATCCCACCCCTCCTGACATATTCCCTTAATCAGGTCTGTTAATGACCTGAAATACCTAAGTAAATACTGTTAGGTGGCACCCCGCTGGCTTTAATTGCCTGCGGGAGTCCCACATGCGGGGGCTGCGCGCGCACGTCGGCGCGTCTGTGGGGAACCCGGAAGTGCGCGGGTTGGAGCCGGGCTCCGGACCCACTCCGGGATTCCCCGATTTTCGGAGCCCCCCCGCCAGGAACGCACCTGATAGCGGGTGCTAAAATGAAGCCCCTGATGTCTATTTCCCAACACCATCACGATTTTGTATATAAAAAACATATTCATCAACTGACCATGGGTAATTTAATAGTGACCACATCAATCTACTTTCAGTTGAAAAATTAGTATTCACAAATTGGAAGATTTCCTGTGTTGACTATTTACATCTAAATTGTAAAGATGTTCTTTGAGATTTTGCTACTTATATTAAACAGGGGAAACCTTCATTCATGCTTTGAACAAGAGGCTTTGGAACCTTTCTCTGTGGGAGTGACAAATTCTGACACACTGTTGGGTGCTACCTGTCCTAACTTCTGAAAAACCAAGTCCGCTATCTAAGGAAAAATAGTACAGTACAGATGTGTTAGTATGTCATAAAATGCAGAAATCTGATGACAGACAGATAAAAACATCTGTTAACTTTGCAGACCCCAAGGATCCAATTTGAAAATCTATGGTTAAAACTTTCTCTCACTGTATTACCTGATTTTGACTGAAGATGGAGCAAGCAGCCTTGTGCACTGATGGACATGAGAAAGAAAGACTAGTAAAAGCTGCAGGAAGCTAGTTAAGCCCTGAGAATGTATTTTAATTTGAACATTTTCACGTTTGTTGTTTTACATGAACATATTGAACTCTGCTTTGTTGAAAATTTCCTGATAGACATAGAACAAATTCTTACCTGATCTAAACATTTGGATGCATTAGCACAATGATGAGCCATTTTAGGGGATCAATTACCCTATCCAAACCTTTAGTTCAGAATTATCAGCATCCTGTCAATAAAATGTTTGATTAATTGGTGTTTGTATGAATGCAATTTGTTTAGTTGCTATACAAACAAACTGATTATTTTAATATAAATATTTTCATAATCCTGAATATGACAGAGCTTGGCAAAGTGGAAGGGGAAAAATGAAAAATCACCTGGTTGAATCTGCTCTCTCCTGCTGTTCCCTTATTGATGTTGTCCGTTTCTGTGCCCTACTTTTGTTAAACCCAATGGTGTAGGGCTGGGGTGGGAGGGGGATGAGAAGTCTGGGACCATGAAAACATTAGGGACAGTGTCTACGGGCTTGCATGTAATTCAAGAGGGGGAAGAGTTGACGATAGTGAACTGTTGGGATGGGTAGGGAGTAATAAGGGGGCCGTCAGCACTGGGGGCAGGGACTAGTGAAGACTTAATGGATTCATAGAAGTTACTGCAGAGAAGAAGACCATTCAGGCCATCAAACTTTGGATGTTGCCAGTTCTTCAGCTAGAGCTACCTATCCAAAATCCATTTCCCTGCTCTTTTCTCATTTCCTTTTATATTCTTGTTCCATTGCTTGTACAATTCCCTTTTAAATGGGAGCATAGTTTGTCAGAATGCTGTGAATGATAAATCTGTAAACAATGTAAGGAGTATTGGTGAAAAGGTATCAGATGAATCTTTAACCGCTTTTCTTCAATTTCACATTAGAAAATAGGTTTGGAGATTTACTTTCCATATTTAAGGTTTATTGGATGTCTGAAGTTTAGCTTACTTAAACTGTCTGACATTACCCAATCCAAAGTATATTCAAAAAATATCCAAAGTATATAAAAAAAATTCAAAGTTACACAAATTGAACCAATTACAGTGGAATGCATCACATTACTGAGCAAATTAGCCAATTTCCTCTAGCTGCAGTCAACAAAAATATGATAACATGGTTAATACCATCATAAGATTAAGAATTAGGGAGTATACAATATACTTGGGCAGATATTACTAACTGACAGAGTTTAAATCTTTGCAGGCAGAAACATAATTTAAATATTTCACAATAGCTCAGCATCAGCTAGGTCCTGCTTAATGCAGAAGAGTTACACTCAATATTTAAGATTAATATAAGGTCAGAAAGGCTATTTTATGGTTAGATTTCTTGTACAGGTTTAACAGGTTAACAGTTTTGAATAAGAAGTATAGCCAGGTACATTTAAAGTCTATTTCAGCATAAAGCTGATAAGCTAATAGCTTTTAACAATATTTATCTTGAATTGGCTATAGTAGAGTGGGCAGATCTGTTTTGCTTTGGTACACTTGAGGGTTTAATCTCTGTCTGTAACCATGGTATTACTTCCCCCTTCTGTTGTCTGCCTTTGTCCTGGTATATCCAACCTTGTCCAGACTTATTAGATTTTGGACTATGGTTGGATTCTATTTTCTATCTCACTATTCTGATAGACTTGAACTGTCACATAACAAAATGATACCATTCAAGTGTTTGCCTCTATCTGACTAGACTTCTGAAACTTTCCACTTTTACTCTTAGCACATTCTAGGGTTAAAAAACCTACTTCTTAAGCTCTATTAGTCCTCCTTTAACCTTCTGAACCTTTCCCAGACTTCTTCAAACATCTGCAACTTTCTCGTTTGGGCATCAAAAAGTGCAATCTTTTAACACCTCCTTTCACAAAGTAAGACTCATATTCTCATCTATTTTGATACCTAACATGGAATTACATAGAATGTGCAGCACAGAAACAGGCCATTCCACCCAACAGGTCCATGCCGATGTTTATGCTCCATATGAGTCTCCTCCCACCCTATCAGCTTATCCTTCCATTCCTTTCTCCATCTCGTGTATATCTAGCATCCCCTTAAATGCATCTATGCTTGTCGCCTCATCTATTCCTTGCGGTAGCGAGTTCCACATTCTAATCACTCTCTGGGTAAAGAAGTTTCTCCTGAATTCCCTATTGGATTTATTAGTGACTGTCTTATATTTATGGCCCTTGGTTCTGGTCTCCCCTGCAAGTGGAATCATTTTCCCTATGTCTACCCTATCAAACCCTTTCATAATCAAACAAGGTGACTTATCTGATCACAAGGATTCACCTTAGGTTCTAATTACTTTAAACAGACACGCGTTAGGGACTTATAATGAGCTAATTTTAATTATTTTATGAAGACTAGGCTTGGTCATTAGCAGATTAAAAGGCCTTAACTTTCTTGCCCTTAAATAATGAAAAGGCCAGAGAGCACTATATAAAATTGGCTTCCCTTTAGGTCACTCCCAGGTAATCCTTTTCTTACCCAAACATCATTACCCATCCATTCTCAGTAAGATTGTGACCTTGACTAGTCTAGGACTATCCATCTCAAGCCATTTATTGGAAACAGCTCCTAGTTGCAAAGCTCCTTTGTTCTGAAAGTGCTTTCGGAATTTCCCAGGGTTCCCAACATCAACCCTTTAGATTTTCCCAGAATTCAACAATGTGGTTTAAACACCATTTTATGAAGTCCATTGTTTGGGCCCCTTTTCCTACATGTAATGCCTCTATAATAAAGCATTCTATATTCTAATAACTCTGTGTGAAAAATAATCATCTAATTTCCTCCTTCCATCTTCTCCCAATAATCCTGAGGCTATGCATAGCCCCTTGTATTTGAATTGCTAACCAGTGGAAACCATCTTTCACCATTTATCTTTTCAAAACCTCTCATAATTTTAAAAATTCCTGTTGTATCCTCTCCTTAAACTTCTCTGTTCTAGTGAAAACATCAATTCTTTAAGCCTTTCTTCATAAATGTAACATCTTATTTATGGTATCATTATTTGCTGTACCCTTAACTGTACAAAATGTTCTAACCTTGGACAATGTCTTGTACAAATTCAACATCACTTCCTTATTTTTGTATCCAAGGCCACTATGTATATAGGACCAATTTACCTACCCCCTCAACATTTAAGTTCCAGAAACTAAACATTACAAACAAAAAAAAAGTTAAACAGGAAAACTGACAAACATCTAACAATCAAATGTCCAGATATAAACAATTTTGAAAGTTTGCTCACTCTGCCAAGTTGTGTCCTCCTGCAGTCTCCTGCATTCTTGCCCATAGTTTGCACACTCTGCCAAGCTGTGTCCTCCTGCAGTCTCCTGCATTCTTGCCCAGAGTTTGCCCTGCCACCACCTAATTTGGATCATCAACAAACTACATTCTTCAGTATCAATCCTCCTGCACCTTTCTACATGTTCATTATTTTTACCTCAAAGTAGAAGTTTACACAAAATAGAGGTAAATCTAATCATCTTAAAATTTCCTGGCTTATCCCTGTCTCCTGTCATCCTACAGTCCTTTAGTTCAATTCCCATTTTCAAAGATTAAAAAAAATTACGGTTGTGGGGAGAAGTGAGCACTGGAGGAGGGGAGGGGGAGCAGCAAGTGCAAGGAGCAGCAGTGAGATAAGGGGTGAAAGAGCCTGGGAGTACAGTGCAAGACTGGATCTAGGATCATAGGATAGCAGAAGACTCAATGACAGCTAGAAGTGGAGCACCAAAGCCTATCAATGAACGAAACAGCAGATGAGAGCAGAGCAAGGCACAAAGACCAATGAAGCCTAGGGATTGGGGCTGTTATCAAGAGTAAGGAGCAGGTGAGGTCTCGGTTTTGGGGATACTAATGGAAGGGAGGAAGAGGGAGAGGTCTAGGTGTCAAAGTTATAAGAAGGGAGGGAGCATTTAAAGTTCAGTGCTTGGCGATGCTATTAGGAGGGTGAGTGGACAAAATATAGGACGGAAAATGACTGACAAGTTCATTAGATTCTAAAACCACAGTTTTTAGGTATAGCCATTGGAAAAGAGGCTGTACAAACTCCTGACTTTATTTATTACAGCAGCAGAGAGTGAGATTTTCTGAGAAGCAAAATTTGCCAGGCATGAAAATTGCTCCTTTATAATTGTCACAGACTGTAAAAGGAGGTGGCATATGCTTAGAGCCTAGGAAATATTAACTGGAAAGCCCATGTAGGAGGGATCTGCACTGTGCTTTGCTCCAGAGCCAGGTTAGGCCCTGCCTCCAGATTGTATACCACAATTTTAGCATCTTACCGTTGCCTTCTGGCTCTCTGGAAATAGGTAGTGATGCCATTTCACTTGGTTTGTAAGGAGTGATAATGGAAGGAAGCTTAATTAGAGAGAATTATATATTTTCTCCATCTAACTCAGGTATATTTATTTGCATATTGTTGCCACAATGAGAGTGTGGGGTGTGTTAGTTTGAATGTTCTTAGTTGATTCTAGGGTCTGCTTCCAGACTCCAGTTGGGGTTCTGGTAGGGTCTATAATTCCCCCATTGCATTGGATGGACAGAAGAATCTTAGTCCTTGTCAAGACTTTTGTCACAACAACTCTTGTTTAGTTTCAATGATTACTTGAACTTACTCTTGACTTTAAGCTTGTTTTGAGTACCTAACTGTTACAAACTTGTACTTAAGTTTATTAGTGTTGTAATATTGTTATCTTGTATATAATATAATGTTGATATTTTAACTTTTTCTTTATTGTGCTTTTGCTTGGTTTGTTTTCTCCTTGCTCATTGTAGTGGCTGTTCTGTAATTCAAAATTTGCAAAAATAAGATTTTAATAAAAAAACAGCATACAGAAATGTTTATGGTCAGTATTTGTTTTTTCATAAGCTTAAACCAGTCCATTTTATGTTTAAAATTTTTTGCAACGTGTTATTGGCACTATAGTTCTGCAGCTTATGTATAGTAAAATATGAATTAAACATAGGATCCATAGATGATGTGTGAACAGGAAATGTGTGCTAAAGCAAGGATGTTAATATCAATATGGCAATACTGTTTTTTTTGGTAAGCAATCTGAATATTGAAAAGGAAGTTCCATAAGTCTGAATGTCATGGATCATAATAATCTAAAATAAAGCTGAGAAATAACATTTTTTTTCTGAAGCACATTGTAATAACAAAACTACAGTAACATATAGCAAAAATATAAAACTTTACTAATGATGCTCAAAGCAAAGCACAAACTTTATACGTTATATTTTCCACCTTACTCTTCCAGGATCAACAAAACATGACTGAAACCAATAACAGAAAATATTCAAAACATAAAAATTAAATATGTTAATATACTTTAAAATATTTACAGTTAAGTACAAACAAGTGAGTAATCAAAGCAACATATTTAGTAACACTAACAAAAAAATGTTCTAAATCTGTCTTCTTTAAAATGACACAGTTTTTGCCCTACATGCAAGCATTTTAGTTTTTCTTTCTCCTCCATTAAGTCTCCCATGTTACCCAGTTCCCCAATAGAGAGGTTTGGTTTCACACTAATGCTAAACTTGTGGAGTGTAAATTGATTATGAAGGCCCGAAGTGATCAGAAGCAGAACGAGACTGCTCTCTTCCCCCGGGGTGTCTCACTTTTCTTTGCTCCAGTGTTAGGTTGGGCCCTGATGTTATATGAAGTACTTTGCACTGATGCTACAATTATTGTGTGAATTCACTCTTAGGGTTCTGCCTGAGCTGCTTTGAACCTGAGTGCTAAGAGTTGTATGGTAGTATCCTGGAGTACTGCCCACGATTTCCCTCCTCCTTTCCAATTCAGAAACCCTTTATCTTTTTCAATAATATCTCCATAATTGACTTAAAGTTATTCCCCTCACCTCCCAGTGTTTCACTTGAGTATGCAATGGGATCATTTACAATTAATTGCTACACCAAGATGCTTTGATATTTTTGCAATGCTTGTAGTGATGAATATAGGTTTACACTTGATTCAATTTGGTCTGTAGGAACAACTTAAAATATGCAATTCTTTAGGAAATTCCAAGCTTAGCTAAATATTACATTTTTAAAAAATTGAGCTCATAGGAGAAAGGGAAGTTACAAAATGTAGGCCTATTGCAAACATGATAAGCATCAGAATTAGATTTGGGAACACTTATGAAGAATAACTAATCTATGCACCACAATAAGAGAAAGCAAAATATTGCGGGTGCTGGAAATCTGAAATAAAAACAGAAAATGCTGGAAAAACTCAGCAAGTGAGGCAGCATCTGTGGAGAAGGAAAGAGTTAACATTTCAGGTTGAAGACCTCTCATCAGAACTGGAAGATGTTAAAGAGTTAAAGTTTTTAAGTTTTTAAGCAAGTACAGAGCCAGGGGAAGGTCGGGGGCGGGGGGGGGGGGGCGCGAGGAGGAGGAAAGAACAAAAGTAGATAAGTCATCCAGTCCGGATGGGATGCCATCCTAGGTTGCTGAGGGAAGTAAGGGTGGAAATTGTGGAGGTACTGGCCATAATCTTCCAATCATCCTTAGATACAGGGGTGGTGCCAGAGGACTGGAGAATTGCAAATGTTACACCCTTTTTTTGAACAAGGGTGTAAGGATAAACCCAGCAACTACAGGCCAGTCAGTTTAACCTCAGTGGTGGGGAAACTTTTAGAAACGATGATCCGGGACAGAATTAACAAGGTTGGATTGGACGAGGGTGGATTGATTAGGGAAAGCCAGCACGGATTTGTTAAAGGCAAATCGTGTTTAACTAAGCTGATAGAGTTTTTCGATGAGGTAACAGAGAGGGTAGATGAGAGCAATGCAGTTGATGTGATGTATATGGACTTTCAAAAGGCATTTGATAAAGTGCCGCATGGTAGGCTTATCATCAAGATTGCGGCCCATGGAATAAAGAGGGCAGTAGCAACATGGATACAGAATTGGCTAAGCAACAGGAAACAGAGAGTAGTGGTGAATGGTTGTTTTTCGGACTGGAGGGAGGTGTACAGTGGTATTCCCCAGGGGTCAGTTGTTAGGACCATTACTTTTCTTGATATATATTAATGACTTGGACTTAGGTGTACAGGGCACAAGTTCAAAATTTGCAGATGACACAAAACATGGAAAGGTAGTAAACAGTGAGGAGGACAGTGATAGACTTCAAGAGGATATAGACAGGCTAGTGACATGGGCGGGCACGTGGCAGATGAAATTAAAGGCAGAAAAATGCGAAGTGATACATTTCGGTAGGAAGAATGAGGAGGGGCAATATAGACTAGAGGGCACAAATCTAAAAGGGGCAAAGGAACAGATAGATCTGGGGGTATATGTGCATAAATCATTGAAAGTGGCAGGGCAGGTTGAGAAAGCAGTTAAAAAAGCATACGGGATCCTGGGCTTTATAAATAGAGGCATAGACTACAAAAGTATGGAAGTGATGATGAACCTTTATAAAAACACTGGTTCGGCCACAACCGGAGTATTGTGTCCAGTCTGGGCACCGCACTTCAGGAAAGATGTTAAGGCCTTAGAGAGGGTGCAGAAGACATTTACTAGAATGATTCCAGCGATGAGGGACTTTAGTTATGTGGATAGACTGGAGAAGCTGGCGTTGTTCTCCTTGGAACAGAGACGGTTGCGAGGAGATTTGATAGAGGTATTCAAAATCATGACGGTTTAGACAGAATAGATAGAGAGAAACTGTTCCCATTGGCAGAAGGGTCAAGGACCAGAGGACATAGATTTAAGGATACTGGTGAAAGAACCAAAGGTGACACGAGGAAAAACTTTTTTTTACACAGCGAGTGGTTAGGATCTGGAATGCACTGCCTGAGGGGGTGGTGGAGGCAGATTCAATCATGGCCTTCAAAAGGGAACTGGATAAGTACTTGAAAGGAAAAAATTTGCATGGCTACGGGGAAAGAGCGGGGGGAATGGGACTAGCTGGATTGCTCTTGCATACAGCCGGTGCAGACTCAATGGGCCGAATGACCTCCTTCCGTGCTGTAACCTTTCTATGAAAGGGAAGGTCTATGATAGGGTAGAGGGCAAGAGTGATTAAATGACAAAAGGGATGATGGTGCAAGGCAAGGAGGGTGGTAATGGGACAGGTTAAGAAACAAAAGATCAGTCTGGAGTAGCTGTAAATGGCAATCACAGAACTATTATCAGCACTTGCTGTCCGAAAAAATGGGTGCCATGGTTATGATCTGAAGTTATTGAAATCAATGTTGAGTCCAGAAGGTTGTAAAGTGCCTAAACGTAAGATGAAGTGTTGTTCCTCGAGCTTATGTTTAGTTTCATTGCACCATCATCCCTTTTGTCATTTGATCACTCTTGCCCTCTACCCTATCACAGACCTTCCCTTTTGTTCTTTCCTTTCCTCCCCCCTTTCCTTGGCTCTGTACTTGCTTAAAATCTTTAACATCTTCCAGTTCTGACGAAAGGTCTTCGAACTGAAACATTAACTCTGTTTTTTTCTCCCCAGATGCTGCCTGACTTGCTGAGCTTTTCCAGCATTTTCTGTTTTTATACCACAATAAGAGTTCTGTCATAACTAACTTTATTTGAATTTCCCCCCCTCCCACTTTTTCTTGAACCTTCAGCTCCACCAATACACCATTCATTCTTCAATCAAGGCGGCAAAAAGATAGCCTTCCTTGAGGACTGTGCCAATTAATTTGTGTAACCAGCTCTTTGAAGGTGTGTAAAAGTAGCATGGAATCTTCCATTTTTGCTCCCTTCATTGTGGGAATTGCTTGGCCTCTCCGTTGCACTTCCAGCGAACAGCCTTAGAATACATATATTTATTTGTCTGGAAATATTTTGTCAATACTGCAATAATTCAATCAGTATTAAAATAGAGAAGATAAATGAATAATAATTGGAGCTAGTGTCAATACTGCAAACAATCCAATCAGTGTTAAAATAGAAAATGTAAATGAATAATAATTGGAGCTAGAATATTAAGAGGGCTTTTACAGAAAATTCACATATCAAATTACTAGAATTGCATTTTCTGAGAAGTCGAGAGGGTCCCATGGGCACCGTTAGAATTCAAAACGAGCATACGCTTCCCTCAGCTTATCTGTTATCTGAAAAAGAAATTTTTTTAAGATTAGAAATTTATATATTACTAGTGAGTCTCCTGTTGCATTGCTAAAGGATAAAAATTTGAAAATAAAATTGTCTTTCTGTGACTGTGGCTTCCAGTCTTGCACTAATTTTTCCTGTCTCCTTCATTTTGTTTTTGGCTTCCATTCTTTCTGGCTATCTCTGTCTCTCACTTTTGTTGTCTGTGTATTTCGGTTTACCTTTTACATACACTTTTTTTTTTCTCTTCACATTTCTCCATTCTTCTGTATATCTCCCACTTTTTCAGTACATCTCAAAAAGTGCTACTTCACTGATTTATTAATTTGGTGTCTTTTGTCTTTTTGCTACCTCTGAACAGGACAGGAGTCAGTAGGGAGGAAGCCCTGGCACATTTTGTGAATGGCAATCATAAATTTCTTGTGACTTATATCTCAAAAAAAGTCAGAGATACTTGTACCTGATTTTTTTTTTATTATTGACACAGCATGGAACAGCTTCCTCTTTGTAAGCCCCATCACTGCCTCTTTCAAAAGGCAGCGGCAGCCTTTAGCTGCATTCTGCGACATATAGGCAAGTAGAGTAGTACAAGTACATTTCAGGAGTTGTACTCATTATCTGATTATCCTCCCCGCTGGTCAATGTAAATTCTGAGTATTTAACTAAACTCAAGAGATTATTACAGAGATTTGAAACACAGAAAAGGATAGATTTATTGATTTTGCTTAAATGATTTTTTATGTATTCTATGTTAGAAATGCTGTTTTTTGCACATATCCTCATATTACTGAGTAAACAATGACAACTGAAAGCATTTTGATAAAACATTTTGATCAATTTTATTAATTGCTTCTCCCACTTGCTAATTGTTTTTTTTGTTGGGTTCCTTATTTGTACCTTTCCTACCAGTTTAGTCATATTTTAGGCAATCACAATTGTTCAGTTAACATTGGTTTGTTGTGATTTTTTTTCTTATTTCATTTTCAGCATATCCATGGAGATGAGTGAGACAGCTGAGGTTTGACTCAGATCCCCATTGTTCACCAAAGCTTAAACCAAACTGTTCTCTGTGATTATTTGTCTTTTTCAAAAAATTACAGCCCTGGCAAATTTTCTGACTCACCTGTTCAAAATGTTGGATGTTCTAAAATTTAGAAATGTTTCACGTTTGTTTATACTGGGATAAAAATGATCTCTCACACACACACACACACACACACACACACAACCCCCTCATTAACAAGCCACTGAATACTGAATTTAATTGATGAGAATATTGACTGCTGAAGGGTGTACATGCAAAATGTTATAACTTGTCTTTTCTCTTTACTGAGGATGTGCACTTCCAGCATTTTCTAATTTCATTTCAGATTTCCAGCATTTCTAGTTTTTCCTTATTTCATGGGACTAAATATTGTACATTCTTATTTTATTATTACATAACATAAATTTTTATTTTGCCACAAGTTATTTTAAATGCAGCAGGCCTTTCCATACTTGCCATGTATTTGTGAAGCAGCTTCCACCACTTTTAGCAAGGTTTTTCCTCCTAATACTACAAAATCTTATTATGAATAAAAGAAAGCAAGAATTTGCATTTATATAGTGCCTTTCATGACTTCAGGACATCCCAAAGCATCTCATAACCAATGAGGTACTTTTGAAGCATAGTCACTGTTGTAATGTAAGGAATGTTAAAATATTAAGAAAATAATTTTTTTTTCAAAGTGTTGACAGGAAACTTTCCTTCCAGCCACCATAAAGGGATATATTTCTCACTTTAGGTCCTTTCTGACTTGTCAGTATTACTTTTACAGTGTTAATGAGCTACACACACAAATTTAGACTAGCACATTATTTTTTTTACATTTGTTCTTGGTATTTTAGTGAGACTGGCAAGGCAATATTTATTGACAATCCCTAGTTGCCTTGAGGGCATTAAAGGTCAATCATTTTGTTTGGGACTGGAGTCACATGGTTACCAGACCAGCTGGTATAGCAGGTCCCTTCCCTGAAGGACATTAGTGAGTCAGTTTGGTTTTTAGGACAATCTGGCAACTTTCATTGTTTCCTCCCCCAACCCCAATCCTCCCCCCTCTGGTACGAGCCCACAAATGACCAGATATTGAGTTCAATTGCACAATTTGCCATGGTGAGATTTAGACTCACACCCTCTATATTGCTAGTCCAGTACCATAACCACTAGGCTATAACATCCTAAATTATACCACTTCTGAAGTATAATTTGTGAGGGAATTCTAGGAACTGTGTGGAAGATACAAAATTGGTGCCAGTTCTGTCATGAATATACAATAGGTAAATCAATGAATAAAGTTACACCTGCGAGAAATGAATTGCTCGGTATGGTATTGAGTTTATGTATTCATATGCACATTGAATACCTTCCACTCTGCAAGCAGTTTCATCTGGCATCCAATTTCCTCCCCATCCTCCCTTAGTTTGAATAATCCTCAATAGCTGCCTTAATGTTCCTTGCAAGTCTCATAGTTCCTGCTTTGTTTAGGTGCAGCTTGTCCCTTTTATATCAGTCCTTTTTGTCTTCAACATATTCCTAGTTACTTATGAAAGTAGCATCATTATTTTCATGCCAAATGGTCAGCAACTTATTTGCATCCTCATTTTTCTTGGTTAACTTCCATTTTTTACTGAAGAACATTATTTTGCTTCCATTGAGGCTATCCTCACATACATTATTTTTTTTCCTATTGTTGTTTACTCTAGATGGACCACCAATACTGGGTTTCTCCCTGTCCCTTTCAGTAGCCCTTCTTACCTTTCCTCAAGGTGCGCTGCCCTAGCTCCAGGTAGACGACTTATCATTCTATAAGGATTGTCCTTATATCACACAGAATAAAGATGTTGGCTGAGCTGAACTGAAGTGTTGTTGAAAAGGCCCCCCAATCAATTTGCTTAAGCGGTTTCCTCATTTTTCTGAAGTGAGCCTGTTTTAACATTATATACCTAGCTCCTGGTCCTCGGTATTTCTGAATCAAAGATCATGTTGAACTTGAAGATTTTTCTGTGGTCATTGCAAATCATTTTTGGCATAGTTGGACTATATAACACCTCAAAACTAAATTGTATAAATCTTTGTTGTCGCAAAAATATATAATCTACTGCATTGCAACTTGTTAAATTCAGAATCGCCTCTGTTCCAAGAATTGGGTTTGTTAAAAAAAAATCTAATATATCGACTGCTACTTCTACTGGCTAGTTATCTTTTTTGAAGACGGGAGAATATTTTAATAAATTTAAATGGTGAAAAAGATTCATAATGTTCATTAGGACTGTAAGGTAACCGTATGGATTGTGAAATATTTACCTTGTTATACATCTGAACCTGTTCATAGAGAAAATGTTGAACTGTTTCTTTGTAGTCATTAATAAGTTCACTGTTAAAATGATTGATTTCAGCTGCAATCACAAAAACAAACAAATGTACAGTTATTGAACTGAGAATTCTCAAATACAGCTATTTAGTAAGAATTGCTAATTTATAAATGTAAGTCTGTCAGGGTTTAGCACTTAAAAAAATGCAAATGCTTATAGACACAATCTCTTCTTTCTAGTAGCACAGTATTCAGAAAGACATGAAACAACCAATGATTCTTGTATACTGAGGCTAATGTAAAAGGCTAGGTCCTTAAAAAGGTTATTGCTCAATATATTTATGTGCAGAATATTTTATCTTTTTTCTGTCTCATATGTTTGTGTTTCAATAGTGAAAATCACTGACTTCATCAGTGGGATTGCTTGGGAAAATTCCTGCAGTAGCCAATGTGAAAAAATCTCAATTAACATTAGCAGAGATATCGATTAAACTGGGGCATGTTAATTTTACAATTTTATGTGTTTATTTAACAGCCGTTAAGAGGTTTTATGGCTTAATAATTGCTTTTAGGTTTTCATCATCTATCAAGATAAAGCAGAGAAAAAAATATCCAATATAGTAGAGAAAATCACTGCATTCTCCCAAAGGCAAATCCCAATTTCTACAGTTAATGAGTTCACATAGGTCTAAAGAAGATCCGGAAAAGTGAATTTTTGGAAGGGAGGGAAAAAAAACTGTCTGAAGGTGTCTTATGGAAATGCAATATTAATTGTGGATGACTGGGGATCCCTGCAGCCGCCAGTTTTCGCCTGTGGTTAAAATGGCGTGCCCGTCCCAACGACATCAGGATGCAACTCAGCCATTTAAATTAGGACCTGCTCCTCTAGGTGGGCAGCCTTCCTGTGCCTGAATTCAGGCACGTAATGGTGGGGGACGGGAACACGCTGCGAACCCCCACCCCTGCCCACACCATTCCGAGGAGGGGATTAATTTTGACCCTTAAGAGTTGGAGATCAGGAAAACCTAGAAGATTTCAAAGAGATCATACCCTGTATAGCAGAAGACACAATTCCAGCTTTGAAAACTACGGCTTCTTTTTCTTTCAATGTGACTTTGTTGGCTTGAGCAAGCTTTTCGTATTCATGAGCCTTTTCTATTGCTCCCTGAAAAGGCATAATTGCAAAATATTTTTTTCAATTAAAACAAATCTTGACAACGTGGTAGAATCTCTGTTTAGGATGTTAAAAAATGCATTCCCTAATTGACATAGTTGGCAAAAGACTAAAAATGGCGGTACTTAAAAATAGAAATCAACAATTGAATGCATTAAAGTCAGGTAGCAATAATTTTTAAAGATGACACGAGAGGGATGGTAGTAGACCCTAGGGCAACTATGGAAGGCCCGCTGATTCTCCTTTTGGAGGCAGAGGGTGCAGTAGTGGGCACAGTGGTGGGCACCACTTCCTCTCCTCATGTCTGAACCACTCACTGTATAAAGGCATCCGTCCAGTCTGAGACCTAAATGAAAAATTCCAGGCTAGTCCTTAGGGCTCTTCCACCCCCTTAAAATGATGCTCCTCCTCCTCTTGCACTGCAATAGATATCCTGCCAGTAGCCCCCCAACACGCCTAAACAGCCCCGACCCAGGAAAATGAGTCAGGGTCACAGCAGAGTCAGAGGGCCTGATATTAGGAGGGAGGCGGGTTGCCAGCGGGGGGTCGACTGGGCGTGTGGGTAACCCACCCAGTAAAATCGGTGGGTTCCGCATGCAATCGTAAGTAAATTGAAGGCACTTACCTTGGCTTCCGGGTTTCGCGCTGGAAAGCTGCACAGCGGGCGGACTGCGCACCCGCATCATATGCTGTCAGCTAGAGGAGCCCTATTTAAAGGGGCAGTCCTCCATTGACTGATGCTGCAGAAAGGAGCCAAAATTACAGCAAGGAGCAGCCCAGGGAGAAGGCTGCTCCCAGGTTTAACGATGCCTCACTCCAGGTCCTACTGGATGGGGTGAGGGGGGAGGGGGAAGACAGAGATCTTCTCCCCGGCGGACGGGAGAAAGCGGCCTGCCTCTGCCACTACGAAGGCCTGGCTCGAGGTGGCAGAGGAGGTCACCAGCACCACCAACATATCACGCACCTGCATACAGTGCAGGAGGCACTTCAATGACCTAAGTAGGTCAGCCGAAGTGACTGCACTTACTCATTCCCCTACATTCCATCTGCCACATCACCGCCCCCACCCCACATCTCCTTCTGCACTGCCAACACTACTCTATTACATCACTCCTCATACCCACTCGAAGCTCATCCTCAACTTACCTGCACTTACTCACCTCGCTAGTACTCATCCCACCACTACCACTCAACCCAATCCTCATACAATCTCATGGCTCTGTCTCATACTCACCCTCTCATGCATCTCTTTCACTGTCAGCCTCACCCCACCTGCCACTACCTGTGCTGCAGCCACAGGGCATGCATCACATATGTGTAGTAGGAAGCATAAGGCAAACGTGTCGTGAGCATGAAGGGGATGCACAAGGGTGTTTGAGGGTTTGTCATGGTTTTTGCTTATATTTGATTTCTGATCAACTCACATTACATATTATATTGTCACCACTACTGCCACGTTTTGGTAATTCTTGACTGGCTTGTGCAATAATGCCCTTTCATGAGGTTCTCCATGAACACCCTTGATGCCACCCATTGGCTCACCCTACAGTGGGTGTATGTGTAGTTGCACGACTACTTTGTGCAGGTGCCTGTTGCGCAACACTGTGTTGTTTAGCTCCATGTGGCGGAGGTGGACGGCATGCCTGGCGAGGCTGGTGATGTTGCTCGTCCTCCAATGAAATGATGAATGCAGCAATGGACCCCCCCCCTACCCCAACCCCGCCATCCTGACAGTGTAAATGTGAGGGGGTCCACAAAGTAGGTAAATGTGTTTGGACAGCAGAGTGTGGAGTGTGGAGACAACAGTGTGGCAGGCAAAACTTTGTCTGAGGTGACAGAGTGCCCTGCTGCAATGAATGAGGGTTTACCCCGCACCTGTTAAATGGACCTTTGCAGCTGCCACTGGCTGCTGGCTGCAACACATCTGTTTAAACAGGGAGTGTTTCCCCCAGCATGGGAAACATGCTCTTGGTAGTCCAAATCCGAATCCTCCTAAAATCTTCAACTAATGAGGTCTGTAAATGACCTCAATTACCCAGATAATGATCTTAAGTGGGATCCCGCCGGCTTTGATTGCCAGTGGGAGTCCCGCATGCGGGGGCTACGCGTGCACCAATTCGCGTCATTTGGGAACCTGGAAGTGGGTGGGTTGAAGCCGGGCTCCGGACCCGCTCCGGGAATCCCCAATTTTAGGAGCCCCCCCCCCCACCCCCGGCCACGAACGCACCCGCTCGGCCATCCGAAAATTGACTCCAGAGAGTGGATGGAAGTCCTGCCCAACACTTCTCTAGCAGCGAACCTGCCTCAGATGAAAATCCAGCACATACTCTTTGAAAAATATACTCATGTCACCCAATGACTTTTTGCCTCAAGACAAACAAAACAGAATTTCACTCTAGTGTATGTAAAAATGATAGCTACTAAAAATACAATCCACTGTGAAATGTAAAGTAAAATAAAAGACAGATGTATATGAATTTTGACTCAAGATTGAAGTTTGACAATATAGTGGCCTAGAAATTTGGCTGCGCAGCACTCATTTTTTGAGCGCTAAATGGCCTCTTCAGCCTTTAATATGGTGGGCAGGAAGCTCATTAACAGCCAGAAGGTGTGCTGCCCGCCATATTAGTAAAGGCCAAAAAAAACAGCATGCAGTGCCCACGTCAGAAACAGGCGTTAGTCACTTTGCATATGCAAATAAGGAACCTAATGCCTATTTGAGGCCCCCAGTGCAAGAATGATTTGCCCTGAGGCAGCCACTGTCAGCACTCAGGAGAACCAGGTCTACATGCAGCCTAACAGGTAGCCCTTGAAGGGATCGTCTGTTAGACTGCAACCAACAAGTTTTAAAAAAAACTTGCCTGAATGTAGAGCTGGGATCCCACATGCGAAGAACGCAGGCCGCTGTCAGCCGTTACTACCCCACCGCCACTCACTGCCGAGACTCCTCTGCCGCAGATCGCCACCGCTATCTCCCAACCTGCTTGCCCCCTTTTCCCAGTCGCCCTCCCTTCCTCACTTACCCGAGGGCCTCCGCAACACCGGCAGTGGCCCAATAGTGCCTCGCCTACGAGCTGCCTGTTGCTCTTTGCAACTCGCCGGCTCGATGTAAATGAGGCCCAAGGCCCAATTTCGGGGACGCCTGGAGCCTCACCATTCAGGTGCAGGGATTGTTGTTTGTGCCCCTTGCACTCCCAAAAATGCGTGCACCCGAATTTCTCGGCCAGTATGTCTTCGAACACCCATAAGCACCCTGAGCATATACTTCACTGTATAGGAGTAGCAATCTCTTTTGTCATAAAATCTCAACATTTGTATTTAGAATGCTCTTTAGACCTAACATTTCAAACCAAACATTCATTTTTCAACCAAAATGGTGAAACATTTGTGACCTTTAGTGACGTTGGTTTGGGGAGGTGTTAGTTATTATTCATGGGTGAATTCAGTTTAGTTCGTGTGAAAGTGATAGCGTGGTACAATTATCCTATTTTCATTTCTAGAATATCCATATGCAGCTATCTTGAATGAAAGGTCATTATCAAATAAGCCAGTAAAAGCAGTACCAATTGGTGCCAGGTTTTGAGTTTATTCAGTTTACAAGCAGTCAGCACAAGCAGTAGGAGGGCAAATTCCAGTTCTGTGTGGGCAGGAGGATTTTGCTTAGGATTCTACAAGCGTTAAAGTGAACTACAAGTGAGTGAGTTTAAAGACACTTTAAAGTCTATTTTAAAGCCTGGCTCTTTTTTAACTATTCGATTTCGAGTATGGATGTTCCCAGGAAGAGGATTCTTGTTCTGCGCTGGTTAGAATTACTGTTCAGTTTTGCATATTTTTTCCTCATCACCCTGAAAGGACCAGCTGACTTTATATGGACAGTGCTTTGTCTTTTCTGTGCTGTGTTGTGCATTACAATGAACAGCATTATTCTCTTCCTGGAGACTGGTACTAGTAAGGACCAGTGTCGTCATCTGTCACATTTCACAGAAGTGGTCATTTTCAGTCTTGCTGTAGCATTCACTACACGGGCTGTTGTCCAAATTATGAGTGTTATTGAGATGGGTACGCTGTTGCAACCTGGCCATTATCATTTTAAACCTACTCCATCTTGGCTATCTGACTTCAACTTTATTGTAGCCTCAACTGTATGCATAAGTTTGGCATCTTTATTGTACTGGGTGGACCATCATCACACCAGACGTTGGATTATACAACAAGGACTGATTATTATTACGCCAAAGCCCATATATGGAGTGAAACTAACATTTTCTTTTATTTTGCTATTACTGTTGTGGCATTCTGAAGAAAAGGGAATCTCTTCAACAATGTGCTTTTATTTAATAGCTCACATTATCTCTGTATTCAAGGCTGCTACATTTATGATTCCTTTGGAACTGTCAGGACTAAAGATCAGATTAGGAATCATTTGCGCCAACATGGCGCTGACTTTTATTTATGGCCAAACCCTGTTACTGTGGCCCGAACGTGTTTTGATGCAATGCAGTAATGAGGTATACGCAGAACTTTGTGCTGGGAAAGAAACCGATAAACTGTGTATGATTTCCTTTTACAATTTATGTGCTGGAGGAGTTACCTTTACAGTATTATCAAGTTTTAATCTCCTATTGGTCATTTATGATTCAATAACTATACTTAATTTTCATGAAAACAACGTGGATAATGGTATCCAAAATGAAACCGTATAATGCATTCCATTTTAATATATTTTTGGTGGACAAATGTAAATGACTTACTGATTTGCACAATGCTTCCTACTGATGTATTACAGAGCTCAAAGTGTTAGGGTGATGGAATAGGATTGTGTCATGACAACAATGATTAGCAGTAGAATGAAAAATCCAGAAAATCATGGGACTAATAGATTAACTTTACACTGTGTGTTATTACTAACAAATTTATTAATATGTTCATTAATATCACATAGCACAACTTCAACCACACAGGGAGTGAAAATGGATATCGCTAAGAAAGTTACTTTTAAAAGCAATGCTATTAAAAAGCTAGAAAGAAAAATGACTGACATATAAGTCAAAAAAACTAATTTTAAAAATAAATTTTAATTTGTTTTCAAAATCTAATTTGAGAGTGTTCTGTATTTCAGTGGCTTCATTCAATGCAAGATTTAATTGATAAAGTAAACCTTCACTTTAACATCCTGGCCTGGAATTTCCTAGCAAAACCCACCTGACTTCAGGTAGTATGTAAAGGGAAATGGGGCAGGGTGGCTGTCTCCTGGAACCCCACCCCAGCAAAGAATGTCTGTCACAATTTCCCTCCTATTTCCCCAACTATCAGTACTACCACTCAGCTGCATGTATATGAAGGTTGGGGGAGGGGGGAGCTGCCTTCTCCCTGGGATTTCCCCAAGTTCATATTAACATTCTCTTAAAATTGACAATGTGTCTTTAAAAGCCCCTAAACACCCTCTATGATTTTACAATGTATATATATTTAGAGTAAAGGAATACTCTACTCCTTGTTTTGTTGGAAAATTCCTCAACATTTGCTTATTTATAGCCCAACCAAAAAAGAAGCATTTCTTGATTTAGTTTTGGGGAATGAAATGTGACAAATAACTGAATTGAGTACCAGTAGGAGAGCATTTCATAAACAGCAACCACAACATAGTTAGGTTCAATGTGAAATTGCTGTCATTGAAGAAAGTGGTGGTCCGAAAGAATTGTATCCAGGCTGAAGTTGGTATCCACCAGCAATCTAAGCAATGTCCACTGTATCTTCCAATCAGTACCTTTTGAGATCCCCTCTTCAGCTGTGCAAACCCACAGTGCTGCACTTGGAGGCAGCCAGCACCGCTGGCTAGCCCATTGCTTATGATGGTGAGTAGACTGCCCTCATTCCCCAGCTGTCCGCCAGCAACACATACCATCTGTGAAAAAGGAGGACTGTTGATCTTTCAAAGCACCTGGAACAGAAAATCTGGATCCGTCCCTTACGATGCTCCCCAACAAATCAGTGATGAAGACCTTGAATAGGATGGGTGACTGTGGACCTTGCCTCACTCTTCTTGAGAAAAATAGGTGAACTGAGTCTCCCGTTTATTCTTACATAGATATTGCAGCACTACAATTGGTCTTGGGAAGCTTTGGCTAGTGATGGTTCCTGCAACCAACTGCTGTCTAGCGATCCTGCTGGACATTGCACTGTAATTATACCCTAACAACCATATAAATTATTAGCAATTGTAGTTGCCCTCAGTAAGTGCACTAGTTTTGTAATTCAGAACAAGTTCAAGCTGTAACTAACCTTGAGGACGTTTATAATATCAGGGAAACAGGATAGCAGCGTTTTGTACTCTTTACTGATCTCAATCAAGCAGTGAGCATCTCTCTTTGGCTATAACACAAACAAGAAACATATCAGATACTTATTATAGTACCATTAAATATTTATGAAACCATTATTTTACGAAACAGCAAAGTTCAATATGAATTAAGAATTAACAAACTCATGATCAAATGTTTTCATATAATTGCATTTAATCATCCCAATTTACCTGATCAACGTAAAGATTCCCAATGTCATCATACGTTTTTCCAACAAAAGATAATGCACTTCCAATTGAGCCTTTCCCTTTTGAGAAATAATAAAAAGTTTAATCTATATTATGCTCATATGACCATTCACTTTGGCATCTGCAATATAGCATTCTGCAGCACTGTTCTTTAGTGCTGCATTTATACAGTATCCCATAGTTGTAGTATTGGTTCCAGTCCAGCAGTATCTCATTTACCTGGCCAGAACTTCAATCTCCAGCCTATGAGAGTGTTCTATACATGTATGGGTCACATGCCTGGAAATGTAAATGCTTAGAGAGCATAGGTAGCTGTGTCTGCACTCTAAACATGTAAATTAATTGCAGGTAGGCTTAAAAAGTACACAGAAGGTCCAAGGGACTTGCTGGACATTTCATAAGCCTTATTTGATGCCCTATTGGAGTTGCACTCCATATGGTGTCAATCCCAAGTGGTGTGAAATCACCTGCTCTCACAACTCTGGATTTATACTCTTATCCTTTGCAGTGACAAAGATGCACTGTAAATGTATGCTAGGATTCTACTTTCAACGCTGGCTGATGTGTTAATTCAACCCAGAGGAAGAGGTTCAGGATTCCTGACTTTATTTGTGTTGTTCAGATTGCCCTCCTAGATCTACACCTGGGCCAGGATGTTGCAGACACCTGACTGCTCAAATTGGAGTCAGCAAGCTGAGCAACAGAAGGAGGTCAACAACTATACAAATTACCATTGTTGCTGAGCTCAGTGTCACATTACATGGCACTGTGTCACAACTGTCCATAAACCTATAACCAGCTAGTTGTGCTCATGCAGATGCTTTTACAATCATACATTGGCTGTTGCAAAATTATCGGTTGAGTAATTTTCTCTATTTCTGATTATTTTTATTATGTTGTGAAAATTCCAACTGAACTGGATCCATTTCAATCATAAAATAACACTGGATGATCTAATGTATGTGCCAATCTGTATTCAGTATGAAAATGGTTTGTGATCATGTGACCTTGTTCATTGGTGTATCAACACACCATGCTCAGAATGGCAACAGTAATAATGTTTTCTGAACAATAAAACACTCTGAGCCTTGATACTAAACAGAGAGGTTAGCAGCATGGATAAATTAATTTAGCCTAAGTGAATACACAGAGCTTTCTGCATGGATTTCTACTGGCACAGGAAGAGACATCCTTGAGCAATTCAGGCTGGGTGAGATAAGAAAGCAACAACTTAGACAATTGTGACAATTTAAAGCTAAGGGTTAAAGTCAAACAATTGAAATGCTATCCTGGAAAGATAGGTTACAGCTATAGACTAATGGCAAAGTCATGAACAGAGAAACCTTGTAGAGATAAGTGGTGAGGCCTAATATTTGTACTGCACAAGTGGACAAAACTAGTTTTAGTCATTTTCAAACAAAGAGAATAGCACATGGTGCTATCCTATGACCAAAGTAAGTGTGTTATAGAAGCGATATAAAGGTTAATGTACACTAGAATCCTGCGGGCAGCTTGAAAGAGACGAGATCAAAGTCAAGGCACCCTAGGTTCATCCCGAGTTATCTACATGTAAGTATATGGACACGTATCAATTGTTGCTTACTGCGATCGATGTATCAATATAAGAGAAGGCAGCGGCTAAATCTTCTATTTCTAAATAAAGAATTAAAGTTGCTGAAATTAGATCCTTGGATCTATTAATAAGATAAGGCAGAAGCAAAACCTGACAATGTACTTTACCATGGTAGGTGCTTTTACCAAATGATGCTGAGAAATCTGAGAAGGCTTTTCCTATTTTGAGATATTCGGACTTCACTGCTGCAAAACAGGTTTAAAGATGACATTATGAAATAATTAATTAACTAAAAATTATTTTTAAAAAAGCATAATTAACACGATTCAAAACATGCTGCAGCAATGCTGAGGGACTACCAGTATGTTAGCAATTTTTCATAAATTATAAAATTTGTCATGTATTTTATCTGTTCCTTGGATTAATCCAAGTATCCATACTTGTATGTAGCCTGTAGAACCTGTGGTTACTTGTATTTTATCTTTGCCTTGGATTAATCCAGGTACCCATAGTTGTATGTAGCCTGTGGACTACATAAGCTATGATTTGTTGCTTGAATTATAATCTAACAATTGGTTCAACAATAGGAAATTCTATGTGAAAATTGCCAGTGATTTAGCAGTCTAATGCAAAGAGTACTCATTGGTTCACTACGCCCGCCTGATGGCACCAGGAGGAGGAACAAACCATTTTCATGGTCGGGCCTCATTAGAATCAGTGAGCTGCCAGGGTTCAAATGAGCACTGACAGGCAACTTGTCGATTGGGACTTGGTGGGAAATCTGGCTGCTCCTTTGCAAAGCTGAGCCGGAAGCCAATCCTTTAAAGTTGGGGGGAGGAAGGCATTCTCGGGAGCAACTGGCAAGGGCTGGGAAGATTTTTGTGGGGCCAGATGAAGCATGAATGAAAGGATTTGCTTCGCGTGTTTCGGAGTGGCCTGTTGTCAAATGCTCAGTCAAAATTGTATCAGAGTTCTACAAACGGACATAACACCACGATTTAAATATATTAGTAAAGCTTCCTCCTGTTTCAAGCGGTTTCACGGCCTGCTTGACGATCGAGACGAGTGGGCCTCAGGTGGCCAGTGGGCATTAGGTGTATTTTTTTTTTAAATTGTCTGCCTACTGCCCCGTTTAACAATGTGAATGTAAAGTTCCTAGGCAGACATAAAACGCTCCCTTGTCTACCACTGAAGGACAATAGTACAATACTTCTCCATGGCTCCCATTCTCCAGCTTATGATCTATGATAGTATTAGGGATCTAGTAACTATTGGGGCAGAAATTGCTCAGAGTCCCAAACCAACAGTGCTCGCTGCTCCATAGATTTATATTAACCCGCTAACTTACCGCGGTCTTTTCTTTGGACACTTCTCCGAATAGGAAGCGGAGAAGAGTCCAGCCTCAGCTCAAACAAAACTAGGACCCTGGGAGAGGCGAGAAGATCACACTCTCCCCTCGAACAATCAGATTGCAGCATTTTTGACAAGCTGTGTAACTCTCTGCAGGCTTCCAACGTTAAAACCAGGAAGCAAAAGGTCCAACATTTAAAATCTTTGTAAAAACGGTTAGACAGGGAAAAAAAAGAGGTTAAGAAATAATTGAATAAAGTAAGAGACAGAAGAGAAAAGTAAAATTAAATTTTAAAATTTAATTTTTAAAAATGTTTTCTTAATGGCCAAAAACTATTAAAAGGAATAATGAGACTCCACATTTTTAAAAGTTAATTATTTAGCTATTTGGCAGTCATTAAGGCTTAAAACATGGTTTAGACCTAGTATTTTTAAGCATACTTGTTTGGTGGCATAATTAGTTACTTTCCAGCCGGGCAGATAAGCAAGCTTGCACTTTTTCAATGATTTCTCTGATTGTAGCGAGCAATTCGAAGTTGTCATATCACCGGTGAACCAGTAGGAGCAAGTGGAGGAGCAAAATGGAAGAGCAAGATTTCCGCGTTTCACTGAGCGTGTGCGAATGCCGGAACTTGCTCCTCCATTTCGCCACCAACAACGGTGAGCGCTGTTGAGCTCCTCCGTTATTTCACAAGCAATTTCTGTCCCATTGTATTGGTATTGGAAATGCTGGAATCAAACATTAACTGGTTTTAAGGACAACAACAAGCCTGTCCAAGTGCTGCCATCCCTGAACTTTTTTAAAAATTCGTTCATGGGATGTGGACATCGCTGGCGAGGTCAGCATTTATTGCCCATCCCTAATTGCCCTTGAGAAGGTGGTGGTGAGCCGCCTTCTTGAACCGCTGCAGTCCATGTGGTGAAGGTTCTCCCATAGTGCTGTGAGGAACGGAGTTCCAGGATTTTGACCCAGCGACAATGAAGGAACGGCAATATATTTGGTGAAGGGAGTGAATGTTTAGGGTGGTGGATGGGGTGCCAATCAAGCGGGCTGCTTTGTCCTGGATGGTGTTGAGCTTCTTGAGTGTTGTTGGAGCTGCACTCATCCAGGCAAGTGGAGAGTATTCCATCACACTCCTGACTTGTGCCTTGTAGATGGTGGAATGGCTTTGGGGATTCAGGAGGTGAGTCACTCGACGCAGAATACCCAGCCTCTGACCTGCTCTTGTAGCCACAGTATTTATGTGGCTGGTCCAGTTAAGTTTCTGGTCAATGGTGACCACCAGGATGTTGATGGTGGGGGATTCGGTGATGGTAATACCGTTGAATGTCAAGGGGAGGTGGTTAGACTCTCTCTTGTTGGAGATGGTCATTGCCTGGCACTTGTCTGGCGTGAATGTTACTTGCCACTTATGAGCCCAAGCCTGGATGTTGTCCAGGTCTTGCTGCATGCGGGCTTGGACTGCTTCATTATTTGAGGGGTTGCTAATGGAACTGATCACTGTGCAATCATCAGCGAACATCCCCATTTCTGACCTTATGATGGAGGGAAGGTCATTGATGAAGCAGCTGAAGATGGTTGGGCCTAGGACGCTGCCTTGTGGAACTCCTGCAGCAATGTCCTGGGGCTGAGATGATTGACCTCCAACAACCACTACCATCTTCCTTTGTGCTAGGTATGACCCCAGCCACTGGAGAGTTTTCTCCCTGATTCCCATTGACTTCAATTTTACTCGGTCTTTTGTGCCACACTCAGTCAAATGCTGCCTTGATGTCAAGGGCAGTCACTCTCACCTCACCTCTGGAATTCAGCTCTTTTGTCCATGTTTGGACCAAGGCTGTAATGAGGTCTGGAGCCAAGTGGTCCTGGCGGAACCCAAACTGAGCATCGGTGAGCAGGTTATTGGTGAGTAAGTGCCGCTTGATGGCACTGTCAACGACACCTTCCATCAGTTTGCTGATGATTGAGAGTAGGCTGATGGGGCGGTAATTGGCCGGATTGGATTTGTCCTGCTTTTTGTGGACAGGACATACCTGGGCAATTTTCCACATTGTCGGGTAGATGCCAGTGTTGTTATTGGGAGTAGTGCCACAAGACTGGAGGTGATACCTGAGATAGTGATATCGCATCAGGAGTGATACAAGTCAAACAATAAGTACAACATTCCAACACATCCAGTTTAGTTCTAGTGATTCTAACAATGTTTTGCCACTCTTATGGCAACTCCTCCGTATTTGAATACATTCAACTAATGCTTTATATAAAGTTATAATTAAATGTTGCATGATTAAAATTCCCAACAGTTTATTTTAATATCTATCCTTTCGCTAAGATATCATGTACAGAACGTGTACATTTTTATATTGGAACCCAAACATATCTTAGTAAAGGACTTCATTCTAAGCACTGACTCACATTTATATAGCGCCTTTCACAACCTCAGGACATCCCAAAGGGCTTTACAGCCAATTAAGAACTTTTGAAGTGTAGTCACTGTTGTAATGTAGGAAACACGGCAGCTAATTTGCGCACAGCGAGGTCCCGCAAACAGCAGTGTGATAATGACCTGATAATCTGTTTTAGTGATGCTGGTTGAGGGATAAATATTGGCCAGGTCACCGGGCAGAACACCCCTGCTCTTTTTCGAATAGTGCCACGGGATCTTCTACGGCACCTCCGATAGTGCAACACTCCCTCAGTAGTGCACTTGGCCTGTCAGCCTGGAGTATGTGCTCAAGTTTCTGGAGCACATAATCCAATTACTAATATAAGAAACCAATTTTTCATCATGTTCATCTGTCTGATTCTTATTTATTGTGGTTTTAATAAGAGTCTTGGAAAAACATCCAGGCTTGAGCTGATAAGTGGCAAGTAACATTCGCGCTACACAAGTGCCAGCCAATGACCATCTCCAACAATAGAGAGTCCAATCACCTCCCCTTGACATTCAATGACATTATCATTGCCCAATCCCCCACCATCAACATCCTGGGGATCACCATTGACCAGAAACTTAACTGGACCAGCCATATAAATACTGTGGCTACAAGAGCAGGTCAGAGGCTGGGTATGCTGTGGAAAGCAACTCACCTGACTCCCCAAAGCCTTTCCACCATCTACAAGGCATAAGTCAGGAGTGTGATGGAATACTCTCCACTTACCTGGATGAGTGCAGCTCCAACAACACTCAAGAAGCTCGACACCATCCAGGACAAAGCTGCCCGCTTGATTGGCACCCCATCCACCACCCTAAACATTCACTCCCTCCACCACCGGCGCACTGTGGCTGTAGTGTGTATCATCTATAAGATGCACTGCAGCAACTCACCAATGCTTCTGCAACAGCACCTCCCAAACCTGCGATCTCTACCACTTAGAAGGATAAGGGCAGCAGGCACATGGGAACACCACCACCTGCACGTTCCCCTTCAAGTCACACACCATCCCGACTTGGAAATATATCGCCGTTCCTTCGTCGTCACTGGATCAAAATCCTGGAACTACCTACCTTACAGCACTGTGGGAGAACCTTCACCACACAGACTGCAGCGGTTCAAGAAGGCGGCTCACCATCACCTTCTCAAGGGATGGGCAATAAATGCTGGCCTTGCCAGCGACGCCCACATCCCATGAATAAATTTTAAAAATTTATATAGTGCCTATCATGGCCTCAGGACATCCCAAAGAGTGTTACAGCCAATTAAGTTCTTTTGAAGTGTAGTCACTGCTGAAATGTAGGAAATTAAATTGATTATGTTTGAATCTCTCCAATCAGTCTCCCAGCCATGCCATAGCACTGAACCCGCCCAAGTTAAAGTCACAAATGACATTCTCTGTGACCGTGACGTACTATCCCTTCTCAACATCCCTGCAGCCTTTGACATGGTTGACCACACCATCATCCTCTAACACCTCTCCTCAGTTGCCTAACTCAATGGCACATCCCTTGCTTGGTTCCACTCTTACTTATCCAATCATAGCCACAGCATCTCCAGCAATGGCTTCTCTTCCTACACCTCCACTGTAACATCCAGAGTCCCCAAAGGATATATCCTTAGTCCCCCTCCTCATCCTCATCGCACCTTGGCGACATCATTCAAAAACATGGGGTCAGCTTCCACATGTATACTGATGACACCCTGCTCCACTTATCCAGCACCAAGTCCTGGTCATCAATCATCCCTGTCCTCGCTGACCTACATTGGTTAAAAAAATCCTGGAACTTCTACCTAACAGCAATGTGGGAGTACCTTCAACACAAGGACTGCAACGATTCAAGAAGGCGGCCCACTACCACCTTGTCAAGGGCAACAAGATTGGGCAATAAATGCTGGCCTGGCCAGTGATGCCCATATCCCGAAAATGAATTTTTTAAAAAAGCCATGCCTTCAGCCGTCTAGGCCCTAGGCTCTGGAATTCCCACCCTAAACCTTTGTGTCTCTCCGCCTCGATGACCCTCCTTAAAACTCTGCTTTCTGACTAAGCTTTTGGTCACTCCTTCTAATATCTCCTTCTTTGACTTGGATTTTTGTCTGATCACACCTCCATGAAGCAATTTGGAACATTTTTCTACATTAAAAGTGCTAAATAAATGCAAGTGGTTGTTGTATTTATTGCTAAATATTTTCAGACTGCAGATTTATGAGGAAAGCAAATAATTTGTCTTAAAAGTTATTTTATCAGAGGGAGTTGAGCAGGGAACATGTGATCTTAAATTGGGAGAGAAGACAAATATATGCATGAGAGAAAAATTACAGTCAGAGATTGACAGAGGAGCAGTTCATTTAAAAAAAATGCTATTTAGATAGCCAGAGGAAGAGAGAGAAGCTGGTAGGTAATGAAAAAAAAAGGACCAGGAGATCTAGAGGGGGGAAGGTATTCAAATATTTTTAAAAGAACTTTAAAAATTATCTAAAAGAAGTTAATAAGAAATTAAAGTAATGTGACATCCTTAATATTGAAAGCTATTACAGTGCCATCTACAGGTGTAACTGATATTACAAGTTCTATGAATGGTTTACCCACAGGGGTAAGATTCACATGAAAGTTTTCAATGAAACACGTGCTCCACGCACTATATTAAATACATAATAAATTCTCAATTGACACAGCTTATTTTCTATCCCATTGTTTATCACAGTGGATGAGACAGACTTGTACTGATTTAGGAGATGTGTAAGGTGTGGGGATACGTATTAATTTCATAGTAACGTGATTTGATCTAAATCTACCTTGAGTTCACTAATTAGATGTTAGCAAGAAAACATATAGCAGATTAGTTTTAACCACCAATATCCTTGTCCTAGACTTTTGAAATTTAAAACCATTAGTCTTAGTCATTTTTACTGATTGACATTGAGGACACTGGTAACACCATTGTCATTACTGTTAGATTTCAGTTCCAGATCCATAAGTGCTCTCAGTACCACTACTAGGAGATACTTGTACCAGAACTGTACTGGTGCTGGTACTGAAGATACCATTTTTAGACCACAGTTGGTCCAGATCAGAAGGGGATTACTTTTAGCAAGCATTAATTATACATACTTCCAGTGCACCGTGCCATGTGCTCCTCTGCCACTGTTACAAGGTTTCTAACACTTTCTCCCATACATTTGGCAAAGGCCAAATATTTTTCTGTTTCTTCTCTGTCAATAGAAAGAAAAAAAAAACATAAAGAGCTGACCAACCACGTTTAACATTTTAACAGATATAAAATTATAATTGGGTTTAAATTCAATCTTTAAACCTTAATTAAAACTTTCACTTTCTTTGCTCTTATCTTTTTGTGCTATTAATGACCTCCATTCAGCACCAACCCAGGACAGCATGACAGAGGTTGTATCAGCAGCTTGTAGTATATGCAACTTAATGAGTCATGGATCCAAACTTTATATGTGGCCCATGAGGCTCCTTGGCATGCATCTAAGCAGTCCACAAAGACAAATTTTGGATACCCCATTCTAAACCAAATCAGATGTATACATTCTTTAAAAAAATCTCTACTTGCTTTAATCCTTATTATTCAGCTTTCAGCAAAATGGTAATTTTAGAACTGATTGCTGTTGTAATTAATTGTTGACCAAATAGTTTGTACCTGTATGGAAAGAACTTACCCATCCAGCAGCCTGAACTCTGATGATGGCATAATTTCAGAGAATATCATTCCTCCAACAGCTTCATCTTTCTCTGCAGTTCTTTTACCAGTTTTCCATTCCTGGAAGGGATTAAAGCTACAACTTTATTCATTCAAAATCAGAAAAATGCTCAGTAATAAGCAAAAACCTGACCACAAGGCATTGCTGGGCATGATGCAAAACAGTGTGCTGCTGCAATCTTTTCAATGGTGCTTTTGGTTTCTTAAATTTATAACTTTTTGTTGAATTGTTGTGCTGATGAAGGTGGTGGAATACTTTTCCATTTTTGGCACCTAATGCCATAATCAAGTACTCGCCAGTCAGATAAAACTCAGGGCAGATGCAGAGTAATTCCTGTGATCGAACACACACACACACACACTTAAATTCAGGCATTGAAAGTGGAAACAAAATGGACTACTTAAGCGTGACTCTCCATTCCAATTTCTCTCCCTTTTGCTGGGAGACGCTGCAGTCATCACTTCACATGCCCCCAGCTAAAATCAGTTCATATTGGGAACTGAGCAGAGTGGGATTCAAACCTGCATGAGTCCCAGCTCTACGGCACTGAGCATTAATGTACCATTGTTAACAACAGTGCTGGTTAAGTCCCATTTTTAAAATCATATTTTGTAACCTTCTAAAAACTGAGCATTCTTTCACTTATGGCATTTATATGTATGCTGGTCTATTTTAATTTGGGCTGCCAATAGTTATCCAAGTTCAAACTATCACAGGAGTTTAAGAGGGATAAATGGGAAAAATGTGAATCCTGTGGAACGAGTGAGGATGAAGATGATTCATCAAGGCAGGGGATACTTCTTCAGGATGGGTTTTTTTTTTCTCTAAATTTTGGTTTAAGTACTCACTCACTTTTTCGTCTTGTCTTCTGATAAAATGTTGAAAGATTTCACTCTGGGAGATAACAGGGTGACGAGATATGCGGCCTAGCCAGGCCTGCAAGCCATACATTCGACCCTGCACAAATTCATCATTAAACCGCCCTACAGATTGAAAGTAATAAAAAGAAAAGCTTTCAAAAGATTAACATGCAGTAAGTGTTCAGTAAGCCAATGGATAGGTAATAAATTATTCATAGAACCATACAGCACAGAAGGAGGCCATTCAGCCCATCATGCCTTTGCCAGCACTTTGAAAGAGCTATCCAACTAGTTCCACTCCCCTGCTCTTTCCCCATAGCCCTGCATATTTCTCCCCTTCAAGTATTTATTCAATTCCATTTTGAAAGTTATTACTGAATTTGCTTCCACCATCCTTACAGGCAGTGCATTCCAGATAATCATAACTCGGTATAAAAAATTTCTCCTCATCTCCCCTCTGGTTCTTTTGCCAATTACCTTAAATTGGTGTCCTCCGGTTACTGACCCTCCTTCCCTCGGAAATAGTTTCACCCGATCTAATCTATCAAAACCCCTCAAATTTGAACATTATTAAATCTCCCATTAACCTGCTCTGCACTAAGGAGAACAATCCCAGCTTCTCCACATAGCTGAAGTGCCTTATCCCTGGTACCATTCTAGTAAACCTCTTCCACATCCTCTCCAAGACCTTGACATCCTTCCTAAAGTGTGGTGCCTAGAATTGGACACAATACTCCAGCTGAGGCCTCACCAGTGATTTATAAAGGTTTAGCATAACTCCTTTGCTTTTGTAATCGTTGTCTCTATTTATAATGCCAAGGATCCCATATGCTTTTTTTAAAAAAACAGCCTTATCAACTTGTCCTGCCACCTTCAAAGACTTGTGGGTACATGAACCCCCAGGTCTCTCTGTTCCTGCACCCCCTTTAAATTGTACCATTTGGTTTATATTGCCTCTCCTCATTCTTCCTTCCAAAATGCATCACTTCACACTTCCCTGTATTAATTTTCATCTGCCGTGTGTCTGCGCATTTCACCAGTCTGTTTATTTCCTCCTAAAGTCTGTCACTATCCTCATCACTGTTTACAACATTATGTAATTTATTCATGTATTCAAGGAATGTTTGGGGAGAATTTTTACAAATTCAGGAATGCCACAATTCACGATTGAGCAGAAAACTTCAGCTGTATTAATGCTACATTGTATTTTCTAACACTGGTTTAACACAGTGGCAATGGATTATCACCACAAAAATACCGTTAATTCAATCATTTTGGGTGAGTTTCATTAGAATTCATTAAATTGTCATTTTATGACCTTGAAGCCAATTATTCTACAGGGTGGTGATTAAGTGGAAAAGCAGTTGGGCTCTGCCCTTCAAAAAGAAGCTGAATAAATATCTAGCTGGGAATGGTTGTGGGGATTATTGGGGTAGATAATCACAGATGATAAATTCTATGCAGAAAACAAGGGTTCCTAAGTTGCTGAGAATGTGAATGATGGAGTCTTGTCAGAGCAGGGAGCAGGCAAGGAGCTGATGGAGGATCAATGAATATTCTAGAGTTGTGTTTGATCTTCTTTGGGGTTAGAGTATAATTATGTAGAACTTATCTTCAGGAAATTAAATGGGTGAGGGAAAAAAATCCATTCTAGGGCAGATTGTAGGTGGCCTATGAAAGCCTGATTTAGGTAGTTTGCTGCTTTCTATTTGAATGAGCCAATACTGGACAACAGGGACAACTAAAATAGGTAGGGCTTTGAGAACACAAGCAGAGTGAAACCTTGTTTTTGGAGAAAATGTTTGGATTACTAAAACCTTGTTTTTGGAGAAAATTTTTAATATCTCCCAACATTTTCACCTTTTGGCCAATAGTACAAAACATCTTATGTTTATCACAGCTCTAGTTTAATAAAAATTATTAAACTAGAGCTGTGATAAATACAAAATTATTAAACTAGAGGAGTGTAGAAGAGCATGCCAGGAGCAGCACCAGACGTGCCTAAAAATGAGGTGCCAACCTGGTGAAGCTACAAGACAGGACTACATGCATGCCAAACAGCGGAAGCAACATGCTATAGACAGAGCTAAGCAATTCCACAACAAACGGATCAGATCAAAGCTCTGCAGTCCTGCCACATCCAGTCGTGAATGGTGGTGGACAATGAAACAACTAACGGGAGGAGGAGGCTCTGTAGACATCCCCATCCGCAATGATGGCGGAGTCCAGCACGTGAGTGCAAAAGACAAGGCTGAAGCGTTTACAACCATCTTCAGTCAGAAGTGCTGAGTAGATGATCCATCTCGGCCTCCTCCCGATATCCCCACCATCACAGAAGCTGGTCTTCAGTCAATTCGATTCACTCCACATGATATCAAGAAATGGCTGAGTGCACTGAATACAACAAAGGCTATGGGCCCTGACAACATCCCGGCTGTAGTGCTGAAGACTTGTGCTCCAGAACTAGCCGCGCCTCTAGCCAAACTGTTCCAGTATAGCTAAAACACTGACATCTACCCGACAATGTGGAAAATTGCCCAGGTATGTCCTGTCCACAAAAAGCAGGACAAATCCAATCCAGCCAATCACCACCCCATCAGTCTACTCTCAATCATCAGCAAAGTGATGGAAGGTGTCGTCGACAGTGCTATCAAGCGGCAACTACTCACCAATAACCTGCTCACCGATGCTCAGTTTGGGTTCCGCCAGGACCACTCGGCTCCAGACCTCATTACAGCCTTGGTCCAAACATGGACAAAAGAGCTGAATTCCAGAGGTGAGGTGAGGTGAGAGTAACTGCCCTTGACATCAAGGTAGCATTTGACTGAGTGTGGCACCAAGGAGCCCTAGTAAAATTGAAGTCAATGGGACTCAGGGGGAAAACTCTCCATTGGCTGGAGTCATACCAAGCACAAAGGAAGACGGTAGTGGTTGTTGGAGGCCAATCATCTCAACCCCAGGACATTGCTGCAGGAGTTCCTCAGGACAGTGTCCTAGGCCCAACCATCTTCAGCTGCTTCATCAATGACCTTCCCTCCATCATAAGGTCAGAAATGGGGATGTTCGCTGATGACTGCACAGTGTTCCGTTCCATTCGCAACCCGTCAGATAATGCAGCAAGACCTGGACAACATCCAGGCTTGGGATGATAAGTGGCAAGTAACATTCGTGCCAGGCAATGACCATCACCGACAAGAAAGAATCTTACCACCTCCCCTTGACATTCAACAGCATTACCATTGCCGAATCCCCCACCATCAACATCCTGGGGGTCACCATTGACCAGAAACTTAACTGGACCAGCCACATTTTTTTTTTTTTTATTCGTTCACGGGATGTGGGCGTCGCTGGCAAGGCCAGCATTTATTGCCCATCCCTAATTGCCCTCGAGAAGGTGGTGGTGAGCCGCCTTCTTGAACCGCTGCAGTCCATGTGGTGACGGTTCTCCCACAGTGCTGTTAGGAAGGGAGTTCCAGGATTTTGACCCAGCGACGATGAAGGAACGGCGATATATTTCCAAGTCGGGATGGTGTGTGACTTGGAGGGGAACGTGCAGGTGGTGTTGTTCCCATGTGCCTGCTGCTCTTGTCCTTCTAGGTGGTAGAGGTCGCGGGTTTGGGAGGTGCTGTCGAAGAAGCCTTGGCGAGTTGCTGCAGTGCATCCTGTGGATGGTACACACTGCAGCCACAGTGCGCCGGTGGTGAAGGGAGTGAATGTTTAGGGTGATGGATGGGGTGCCAATCAAGCGGGCTGCTTTATCTTGGATGGTGTCGAGCTTCTTGAGTGTTGTTGGAGCTGCACTCATCCAGGCAAGTGGAGAGTATTCCATCACACTCCTGACTTGTGCCTTGTAGATGGTGGAAAGGCTTTGGGGAGTCAGGAGGCGAGTCACTCGCCGTAGAACACCCAGCCTCTGACCTGCTCTCGTAGCCACAGTATTTATATGGCTGGTCCAGTTCAGTTTCTGGTCAATGGTGACCCCCAGGATGTTGATGGTGGGGGATTCGGTGATGGTAATGCCGTTGAATGTCAAGGGGAGGTGGTTAGACTTTCTCTTGTTGGGGATGGTCATTGCCTGGCACTTGTCTGGCGCGAATGTTACTTGCCACTTATGAGCCCAAGCCTGGATGTTGTCCAGGTCTTGCTGCATGCGGGCTCGGACTGCTTCATTATTTGAGGGGTTGCGAATGGAACGGAACACTGTGCAGTCATCAGCGAACATCCCCATTTCTGACCTTATGATGGAGGGAAGGTCATTGATGAAGCAGCTGAAGATGGTTGGGCCGAGGACACTGCCCTGAGGAACTCCTGCAGCAATGCCCTGGGGCTGAGATGATTGGCCTCCAACAACCACTACCATCTTCCTTTGTGCTAGGTATGACTCCAGCCACTGGAGAGTTTTCCCCCTGATTCCCATGGACTTCAATTTTACTAGGGCTCCTTGGTGCCACACTCGGTCAAATGCTGCCTTGATGTCTATACTATGGCTACAAGAGCAGGTCAGAGGCTGGGTATTCTGCGGCGAGTGACTCACCTCCTGACTCCCCAAAGCCTTTCCACCATCTACAAGGCACAAGTCAGGAGTGTGATGGAATACTCTCCACTTGCCTGGATGAGTGCAGCTCCAACAACACTCAAGAAGCTCAACACCATCCAGGACAAAGCAGCCCACTTGATCCACCACCCTAAACATTCACTCCCTTCACCACCGGCGCACAGTGGCTTCAGTGTGTACCATCCACAGGATGCACTGCAGCAACTTGCCAAGGCTTCTTCGACAGCACCTTCCAAACCCATGACCTCTACCACCTAGAAGGACAAGGGCAGCAGGCACATGGGAACAACACCACTTGCACGTTCCCCTCCAAGTCACACACCATCCCGACTTGGAAATATATCGCCGTTCCTTCATCGTCGCTGGGTCAAAATCCTGGAACCCCCTACCTAACAGCACTGTGGGAGAACCTTCACCATATGGACTGCAGCGGTTCAAAGCGGCGGCTCACCACCACCTTCTCAAGGGCAATTAGGGATGGGCAATAAATGCTGGCTTTGTCAGCGATGCCCACATCCCATGAATGAATAAAAAAAGTGTGGCTCTGTGACAGATGGAAGATCTGACGCCCTTAATGTCATAAGAACCCATAGGACCATAAAAATTTAACAGCACAGGAGAAGGCCATTCAGCCATTTGTGCCTTTGCTGGCACTTCATTAGAGCAATCCAAAACTATTCCCACCCCCCATGCTCCACCCATAGCCCTTTCAATTCCGTTGTTTTAAATGTTTACCCAATTTTCCCTTAAAAGCCTCACCTATTCCCTATGGCAAAGCATTCCATGCTGCAATAACCCTCTGCGTGACAATTCTCCTAACCTCTCTCCTCACTTTGTGGCAATTTTAAATTGGTGACCTCTCATCACTTACACACACAATACTTTCTATATTCCTTATGATTTTATTTGGTATTAGCAGCCTTATTTTCATCCTGTGCCTCTTTTTAAGTTTCAGTTTAGTTTTAGTCTCTATCTATGGAACTCTATTCTTTGATGCACCCCCTGTTTGCCTTGTATTTATTTTGTACTCTATCCATCTCATATTGAAGATCTCTCATGCTGATTCATCAACCTGTTTGCAAACTTCTCTGCCAAGTTAATTATGATGTGGAGATGCCGGTGATGGACTGGGGTTGACAATTGTAAACAATTTTACAACACCAAGTTATAGTCCAACAAATTTATTTTAAATTCCACCAGCTTTCGGAGCTTTGTGGAATTTAAAATAAAGTTAATTAGGGCCAGATCCCTCCTTATTCCACTGAACTTGGTCTTCATCCAGTCCAGGAAGCTCATCTTTGACTGTTATCCTTTTCTATTTTGACATTCCCCAGCATGATTGGTATGGAAAGCATGTAGGAATGAGGTCAAATAAAGTAACATATGTGGATATGTGTCAAATTTGCCACAAAAACCTCTGTAGTAATGCCCACAGCCACTGCCATTAACAACTGTAACCAGGTCACAGCAAGGTGGCACAGATTTAAACAGGAATGTCCACCTATTTCTCTTAAAGAAAAAATAAGGAGGAAAGAATGAGAAAGAGAGTGAAATGGAACACATAGATATAGAGATGCCAATGAGAGAAAATATGAGAGCTGGGGAAGAGAGAGAGAGATAGACAGAGGGTGGAAAACAAATAGTCAGAGAGGGAGATAAGCAAACAGACAGTTATTGGCAGAGAAACTTTTTTTTATTTTGCCGATGATCAATGCCATTGGCGACCAACTAGTTAAATTGTAAAATTTAAAATCTGTACCGTACCATAAATTTGGTAACAGGATTTAGTGTACCAGTTGATTTACTGTGGTGTTGCTCATGGACACAAATATTTTTTTTAAGTTTATTTACTGTTCTATATATGTTTAAATATTTCATACTATTCTATTGGTTTCTTGCCTGTACTGTATATCATTATTTATTTTCTGTTTATGGCCCTAATATATTTTTGACAGGAGTTTTCTTTTGTAGCCAAAGAAAAATCAGTAAAAGCTGCTCTTTGATACTATTTTATTATTGCAATGAAGCTCCTTGCATTGGTCACACCAGCCACCAATGACAGATGAGATGTTTTGGTCATACTGGGGGTGAAATTGGTCTCAGGCGGTGGCATAAAAACAGGCAATAGTGAATCGGCCACCCATTTCACACCCCGTCCAACCCGTTTCGCACCCCGCCCGACCCGTTTCGCACCCCGCCCGACCCGTTTCGCACCCCGCCCGATTTTCCTTTGCATTGATTTCAATGGAAAAGAAAACCAGGCGGGATGCAGAACAGGCGGCTAATAAGCTATCGGCTGTTTTGCGCTGCCGCCCGAGACCAATTTCCCGCCCATTGTTCTCGTGGTTCAATTACAGCAATCAAAATTGTCTATTGTTCAACGCAACATTCAAGACATTCAATTTGTTTTAAAATCACACTGTTGGACTTTCCATGGGAAGTTGGGTGGTATGCTGTTTCCTAAGACATGTCATGCATAATGTATTATTCTGTTGTGAAGGTGGATCTGTGTCCCTTTAAGATCATAAATTTTAATCGCTGTTAAGTAAACACTACCTCCACCCAATTAGAGTTCATCAGCTGAGGTCAATCAAACTGGAATATGTTTGTTAACTTCAGTCTCTAGGTATGTCTGTTAATGTATGTAATGTACATTAATACTAAATATGAATAGATGTAGCAACGGACAAATTGCCATAATTGCCGAGTGATAATGTTTTCTCCCGGTTAATTTGCTATTTCTGCAATATTTTACAGTTTTATCAGCGGATGTTGAGTCTGATAGTCAACGCTAAAGCATAAAAAATCCACTCATTGCACATTTTAGTTATTACTTACATGGAATGTCTTTTTCTGGAAGTAGAGGGATTGGGATTACTGACCCAAACTTCTCTATTAGGCGACAGTATAGCCAGTCAAAATGTTTATATCGATGGTAAACCGATACATATGTGTCCTACAAAATGTTGATAAAATAACTTTAAAAACATTGAGATCAAAACATTATGAAAAAATGTGAAATAATTGTGAATATCAAATCTAGGCATTTTGATTATTGCAAACTAGTTAACGACAGCTCAATACGCTTTCCAAAAGTACAGCAAGACCTCTTCCTGGTCACCAAATTCAAAAGTCATCTGTGCTAAAGCAGAATTTTTGTGGCAGTACATTAAAGGGATTGCCTCCACCAGCTGTGGAAGGACAACTGCCACCCTAGCACTTGAACTTATGACCTTCTGGAGGTAAGTTTATGTTATAGACTGCAAATTCCAAGTGGTTATCAAATATCAGTTGATCTAGGAAAAATATGAAGAGGATGAAACTTTTAAAACTACCCGTCCAGGAATCAAAGATATCTGATTGCAGTTATAAACTAAGTCGCATGGAGGTCTAAAAGGTCATCTAGACAATGATTCTAGCTTCTTATATTTTTGTTATTCTATATCTTTATACCTTTCCCTTCTTCTGTCTTCCTGGGCCACATACCATATCTTCACTGATATCAGGAAATGATTTGCTTCCAAACCTCTGCAAACCTCATTATGCAAATAGGAGATAGACGGAGCCCTTAGTTTCTTCGCCATGCCACCCGTGGGCACAACTGCAATGAAGGATTCTCGGGCGCAAACATGTCTACTACCAGTTTGTAGTGACATGTTGACAATCTAACAGACTGTACCACTCATTTCAACTGCTATAGTACTTTGGGGAGATTATTATAACCTAGTCATTGGTATATGAAAATATAACTATGAATTTATAAGCATTCTCCACTGTAGAAATGACTGAGGATAGCATGCCAGAAATCCCAAGAAAACTAATACTGATTCGGGGACAGGAACTCAATAAAATTAACATAAGTAAAGCAACAGTAATGAAGAAAATAATAGCGCTAAAGAGTGACAAATCCCCAGGACCAGATGGTTTCCATGCCAGGGTTTTAAAGGAAGTAGGTGAGCAGATTGCAGATGCCCTAACTATAATCTTTCAAAGTTCTCTAGATTCAGGAACTGTCCCTCTAGATTGGAAAATTACACATGTCACTCCGCTTTTTAAGAAAGGAGAGAGAGGGAAACCAAGGAATTATAGACCAGTTAGCCTAACATCTGTTGTGGGGAAAATGCTGGAGTCTATAATTAAGGATAGGGTGACTGAACACCTCGAGAATTTTCAGTTAATCAGAGAGAGCCAGCATGGATTTGTGAAAGGTAGGTCGTGCCTGACAAACCTGATTGAATTTTTTGAAGAGGTGACTAAAGTAGTGGACAGGGGAATGTCAATGGATGTTATTTATATGGACTTCCAGAAGGCATTTGATAAGGTCCCACATAAGAGACTGTTAGCTAAGATAGAAGCCCATGGAATCAAGAGAAAAGTACGGACTTGGTTAGGAAATTGGCTGAGTGAAAGGCGACAGAGAGTGGGGATAATGGGTAGGTACTCACATTGGCAGGATGTGACTAGTGGAGTCCTGCAGGGATCTGTCTTGGGGCCTCAATTATTCACAATATTTATTAACGACTTAGATGAAGGCATAGAAAGTCTCATATCTAAGTTTGCCGATGACACAAAGATTGGTAAGGAATCTTACAACACCAGGTTATAGTCCAACTGTTTTATTTGAAAATCACAAGCTTTCGGAGGCTTTCTCCTTCGTCAGGTGAGTGTGGGATTCCATGGAAGGATACCGCATTTATAGTCAGAGAACAATACCTGGTGATTACAGATAATCTTTCCAACTGCCCGTTGTCAAGGCAATCAAAGTGTTCAGACAGAGAGACGTCACCTACAGGACCACCGAATACACAAACGGCCAGAACAAAAGACAGAGAGAGAGAAACATCCAAAAGCAAGAGAAAGACAGAGAATGACCCGTTATATTAAAAACAGATAACTTTATTTCGCTGGTGGGGATACGTGTAGCGTGACATGAACCCAAGATCCCGGTTGAGGTCGTCCTCATGGGTGCGGAACTTGGCTATCAATTTCTGCTCGACGATTTTGCATTGTCGTGTGTCTCGAAGGCCGCCTTGGAGAACGCTTACCCGAAGATTGGTGGCTGAATGTCCTTGACTGCTGAAGTGTTCCCCGACTGGGAGGGAACCCTCCTGTCTGGCGATTGTTGCGCGGTGTCCGTTCATCCGTTGTCGCAGTGTCTGCATGATCTTGCCAATGTACCATGCTCCGGGCCGGCATCCTTTCCTGCAACGTATGAGGTAGACAACGTTGGCCGAGTCACAGGAGTATGAACCATGTACCTGGTGGGTGGTGTCCTCTCGTGTGATGGTGGTATCTGTGTCGATGATCTGGCATGTCTTGCAGAGGTTGCCGTGGCAGGGTTGTGTGGTGTTGTGGACGCTGTTCTCCTGAAAGCTGAGTAATTTGCTGCGAACGATGGTCTGTTTGAGGTTGGGTGGCTGTTTGAAGGTGAGTAGTGGAGGTGTGGGGATGGCCTTAGCGAGGTGTTCGTCGTCATCGATGACATGTTGAAGGCTGCAGAGAACATGGCGTAGTTTCTCCGCTCCGGGGAAGTACTGGACGACGAAGGGTACTCTGTTGGTTGCGTCCCGTGTTAGTCTTCTGAGAAGGTTGATGCGATTTTTCGCTGTGGCCCGTCTGAACTGTCGATCGACGAGTCGAGCGTCATATCCCGTTCTTACGAGGGCGTCTTTCAGCGTCTGTAGGTGTCCATCGCGTTCCTCCTCGTCTGAGCTCAGACGGGCCACAGCGAAAAATCGCATAGACCTCCTCAGGGACGCAACCAACAGAGTCTGGCGATCGTCCAGTACTTCCCCGGAGCGGAGAAACTACGCCATGTTCTCTGCAGCCTTCAACATGTCATCGATGACGACGAACACCTCGCTAAGGCCATCCCCACACCTCCACTACTCGCCTTCAAACAGCCACCCAACCTCAAACAGACCATCGTTCGCAGCAAATTACCCAGCTTTCAGGAGAACAGCGTCCACGATACCACACAATCCTGCCACGGCAACCTCTGCAAGACATGCCAGATCATCGACACAAATACCACCATCACACGAGAGGACACCACCCACCAGGTGCATGGTTCATACTCCTGTGACTCGGCCAACGTTGTCTACCTCATACGTTGCAGGAAAGGATGCCCTGGAGCATGGTACATTGGCGAGACCATGCAGACACTGCGACAACGGATGAACGGACACCATGCAACAATCGCCAGACAGGAGGGTTCCCTCCCAGTCGGGGAACACATCAGCAGTCAAGGACATTCAGCCACCAATCTTTGGGTAAGCGTTCTCCAAGGCGGCCTTCGAGACACACGACAACGCAAAATTGTCGAGCAGAAATTGATAGCCAAGTTCCGCATCCATGAGGACGGCCTCAACCGGGATCTTGGGTTCATGTCACGCTACACGTAACCCCACCAGCGAAATAAAGTTATCTGTTTTTAATACAACGGGTCATTCTCTGTCTTTCTCTTCCTTTCGGATGTTTCTCTCTCTCTGTCTTTTGTTCTGGCCGTTTGTATATTCGGTGGTCCTGTAGGTGACATCTCTCTGTCTGAACACTTTGATTGCCTTGACAACGGGCAGTTGGGAAGATTATCTGTAATCACCAGGTATTGTTCTCTGACTATAAATGCGGTAACCTTCCATGGAATCCCACACTCACCTGACGAAGGAGAAAGCCTCCGAAAGCTTGTGATTTTCAAATAAAACAGTTGGACTATAACCTGGTGTTGTAAGATTCCTTACATTTGTCAACCCCAGTCCATCACCGGCATCTCCACATCATGACAAAGATTGGTGGCATTGTAAGCAGTGGAGATGAAAACATAAAATTACAAAGGGATATTGATAGATTAGGTGAATGGGCAAAACTGTGGCAAATGGAATTCAATGTAGACAAATGTGAGTTCATCCACTTTGGATCAAAAAAGGATAGAACAAGGTACTTTCTAAATGATAAAAAGTTAAAAAAGGTGGATGTCCAAAGGGACCTAGGGGTTCAGGTACATAGATCATTGAAGTTCATGAACAGGTGCAGAAAATAATCAAGAAGGCTAATGGAATGCTGGCCTTTATATCAAGAGGACTAGAGTACAAGGGGGCAGAAGCTATGCTGCAGCTATACAAAACCCTGGTTAGACCACACCTGGAGTACTGTGAGCAGTTCTGGGTACCGCACCTTTGGAAGGACAAATTGGCCTCGGAGGGAGTGCAGCGTAGGTTTACTAGAATGATACCCGGACTTCAAGGGTTAAGTTACGAGGAGAGATTACACAAATTAGGGTTGTATTCTCTAGAGTTTGGAAGGTTAAGGGATGATCTGATTGAAGTTTATAAGATATTAAGGGGAACAGATAGGGTGGATAGAGAGAATCTATTTCCGCTGGTTGGGGATTCTAGGAGTAGGGGGCACAGTCTAAAAATTAGAGCCAGACCTTTCAGGAGCGAGATTAGAAAACATTTCTACACGCAAAGAGTGGTAGAAGTTTGGAACTCTCTTCCACAAACGGCAATTGATACTAGCTCAACTGCTAAATTTAAATGTGAGATAGATAGCTTTTTGGCAACCAAAGGTATTAAGGGATATGGGCCAAAGGCAGGTATATGGAGTTAGATCACAGATCAGCCATGATCTTATCAAATGGCGGAGCAGGCATGAGGGGCTGAATGGCCGACTCCTGTTCCTCTGTTCCTAATAATGGATGAACACTAAAGGCGTTCGTATGATATTCCGCTGTCCGTTATTTTGATGCTGGTGTTAACATTTAAAATAAAGCTGCTAAATATTCATCCACTATTGTCACCAACAAACATTTCCAGCCTTATGATTTTACCAGTTCACAACAAGCTCGATCACTCACCCAAGCCCATGGGATGTCACTGATACTTACATTAGGTGTAATTTGGTAAGAAATGTATTTCTTCATCCCTGAATATTTAGTTTCCATTTGAGGATTGGTTACAGTGCATTCCAGTGGTACTACTGGATACACCCAAGATGCACCATTTTCATTGAACTAAGACAAAAATAAAAAAGTGTTTATTTTATAACTGAGATGAATTAAATTATCACACAGTCAGCATATATGAGCAAAGGCCATTACAACTATTACAAATTACCAGTATGTATATTATTACAAAGCAACAATTTATTGTATAATGAATAATGAGAATTAATTAAAAAGAAACATTAGGATAATGCTAGCAATTTAAAGGAATGCTTCAGCAAAATGTTATGGGACTGGAGTTACCTTAATTTTAGACCTGCCTGATTTTACAAATCGGTGTTTGTTCAAATACATGGACTTTTGTAAATTAAAAATTATAACAGATCTCCTAATCTGTAGTCAGCCGATTGATCAAAGCAGCTATGTGCTCTCTAATGCGAACTCTATGGTGATTTCTTGGCATAAAGCCATCTGAAGTGCCCTCCTTATCCCTGCATCAGCCAGTGGTGATATTTGGAGAATGAAATTGGTCTTCGGCAAAAGAAAATCAATAAACCTATCACTATCACACCTGTCCTGCTTTTGCCAAAGATCAATTTCACCCCTATGGAGACTTTAAAATCTTTTTATACAATTTCAAACATGATTGCAGCAATACTAAAATGACCCCAGGGCACTTATTAAAAAAAAAAGTAGGTAGTTCTTCCAGTGTCCTGGCCAACATTCATCACTCAACCAATACCACCAAAACAAATTAATTGGTGATTCAACTAATTGCTGTTTGTGGTCCTTGCTGCCATATCTGCCTACAAAATAAGTGACTATACTGCAAAAGCAATTAATTGGCCATTAAACAATTTGGGTCATCCCCGAGGATGTAAAAGGTGTGTGTGTATACGGTCCGTCCTCATTTGCATAATTATTCACAACTTCAGCTGCAAACTCAGGTGGGTCGAGGGATGACATCACTGGTAGGAGAGTAAAACTGTTTGCAAGTCAAATTTAAAAGGATGATGACATTTAAAGGGGAGGGTCACAAGGAGGGAGACAAAAATTCAGAAAGTTTCTGGAGATCATCAAAAGGCATCTCAACGCATCAGCAAGGCTGAAGGAGCACGGGATTAAGAAGTGGCAGGACAGGATGAAGGTTAAGGGACCTGTAGGTGCAAGCAGCAGACAAATGAAGGTGCAGCCCATCATTAGGCCTCCTCTTTGATGGCTGCTGAAGTCAAAGTGGTGCTGCCTGAGCTGCTTGCAAGGAGGGTTTCCTCTGTGCCACTCTACAGCACCATCCCATTGGTCAGCACTGCAGCGCGCCTTCACGAAGGTGCAGCCAAGTTTCAGGCCGCAGCTGACCATTACCATCTGTCCATGGGTGCAAGATACCGCGACACTTCCCCACCCCCTTTTCCATATTATGATGAAGCTCACTCGTGCCCTGGTAAAGATTTTAAAGGTAGAGAGAAAAGTGGAGAAGTGGACAGGTTTAGGGAGGGAGCTCCAAAGGGTGGGGTGAAGCAGCTGAAAGTTCTCCTATCAATCTTAGGGTAAAAGGGGGAGATGCACTGAAGACTGCAGTCAGGGGGCACAGGAAGGGATGTTAGGCTGAAGGATGTTGCAGAGGTATGGTGGGGGTGAGACCATGGAGAGATATGAAGATGAAGACAAGTATTTTGAATTCAATACATTTGAGGACAGGGAGCCAGTGCAGATCGGCGAGGATGGAGGTGCTGGGTGAGCAGGATTTAGTGTGGGATAGAATAGAGGTGTGTATGTTTTGAACAAGCTGGCGTTTATATAAGTTGGAGTGTGGAGAATGGGAGGCTAGTAAAGAGAATTGGGAGAAATTACGTCTAGTGGTGACAGAAGGACGTCTTCAACAGCGGAGGTGGAAGAAAGCAATCTTGTTTTCACATCGGATGTTAGATTTGAAGCCCAGTCCTAAGTCAAACAAGATGCCGAGGTTTTGCACAGCCTGATTCGGCCTGAGGCAGTGACGAACAATGGAATTAGTGCTAAGAGAGTGCAGTTTGTGGCAGGGGCTGAAAATTATGGGGCGGGGGGCTTTCAACTTTTTTCCAAAATGGGCGCAAAATGAGACCCAAACCATTTTCAGGCATGGGCCTCATTTGAATATTACTGGCGAGCTGTGGGTGCACAGTTTTTTGGCTATATCTAACCAACACTTCCACAAGCTGAGTGGTGATGACTACTACCTAAAGCCAGAAGTGACTGAACATAGTAGAAGTAACAGGGTAAGAAAGAAAAAAAGTGTAACACATTTTCACTGATGGGAACTCGTTGGATGCTACTTGTGGCTACAGCCCAGGACATCCTCTTTCTTTGTAAATCAGCTGAAGCTGATATATTGAGGAACAAAGAAGCTGTACTTCTCCATTGAACTCATCTTAGTACTCGCTATCCCCAAACAGTTTGATAATCTGGCGTTATTTCTCAAACATTACTGTCTGCACAAACTGAAAATGTAATCCAAATTGTGTACTTTGCAGCACATTAGAATTTAGTATCTAATTAAAAAATACAAATATGATTAAATTCTACTTACTGCTAGTTGAATTTTTGTGGTTGTCTTTACAGTTTTTCCTGCTATGAAGGGCTCTGCTTCTGTTTTCGTAAAATGATATAACCTACAAATACCAGAAGAAGTGCTTAATTTTTCAGTAAGAACAAAACTGAAACCTGCCCCACAGCTATCTCTGATTCACAGAGGGTACCATTTTAATATGTACATAAAATGAGGACAATTATATAATAATTATTTCTAACTTCTTTTTTAATCATGGGTCAGCCACAGTGCAGAGTGTAATTAAGGTGACAGGTAAATTAGCAACAATTTGCATTGTTGAGTGCCCTATGACTGAGGATGTCTTAGAAAAGACTGACTACAAGTAGGAACCTAGGAGTCATGGTAAAATGTAGACTACTTTAGCAGGTTTGCAACAGAAGGCACTTTCAGCATATTGGCTGATTAAAGTTTTCTCAGTTACTGCAGAACAACAACAACTTGCATTTATATAGCACCTTTAACGTAGTAAAAACGTCCCAAGGCACTTCACAGGAGTGTTATCAGACAAAATATGACACTGAGCCATATAAAAAGAGATATTAGGTCAAGTGACCAAAAGCTTGGTCAAAGAGGTAGGTATTAAGGAGTGACTTAAAGGAGGATAGAGAGGTTTGGGGAGGGAATTCCTGAGCTTAGGGCCTAGGCAGCTGAAGACACGGCTGCCAATGGTAGAGCGATTAAAATCGGGGATGCACAAGGGGCAAGAATTAGAGGAGTGCAGAGATCACGGTGGGTTGTAGGGCTGGAGGAGGTTACAAAGATAGGGAGGGGCGAGGCCATGGAGGGATTTGAACACTATGTTTATTTCCTTTCACTCACATAAGTGATCATAGTGCTTCCTCTTCATAGGATCACACTTGCTTTCTCTCAATGGAGATTTAGGATAAATTTGCTTTTACACTGGTTTAGTGGCATGCCAGTGCCGGTGGCTTCTGGCACATGGTCTCATATAGCTAGAGGCAACTCCAAAATAAACTTGTCAGTTTTATTAAGGCTAACTGCAGGGAAGACTCTTTTAAAAAACAGATCTTCATGGCTACTAGCCTTAGTGAATTGAGCAAATTTATTGCGGAGTTGTGTCAGTTGCATGAGATCCACACACAAGTCAACAGCACTAGCGTGCCACAAAACCCAAAGTACAAACCCCGTAAGAGGAGCCGTGTTGGACCCTAGCAATTGGCAGCCAGGCAGTCTGTGAAATGCGCAGTAGCATTGACTGTAACAGCTTGCTTGCATACAACAGAAATTACATGTAAATACCTTGCTTGCAAACAGCCAAAGATTTAACTATAGGTTGGGATGGAAACATACAAAATTTGCCATCAACTGCGACTGTTATACAATCAAGTTGTATACAAGTGGGTTTGGCTGAATTTATCCCCAAAATGATGGGATCAAATAATTTGTGAGAAAGTCACAAAATTAGTTATGTAGCCCTTGACATTTGTGGCATAACCACTCTATTTCTAAACTTAGGAAATAACAGATAAACTGTATTTAAAAGATTTGCTCAAGCAGATACAGTGATATACACAACATGGTAGGGTTGTGTACGGTTTTCGTCATAGCAAACTGGTTGTTCTATGAAAGTAGACTGAATTTATATTCAATGAATTCCTTTCCTGCTTGGCTAATGCCACTACTGCTGGCTGCTTTCAAGCCTGGTGGAATCTCCCACTACACATTTTAACAGTGATAAGTTGTGTTTGTAAGTTTTGGATTTTAAAGACCCTTAACACAACTGATGATGAGGAATTTATCATAACATACGATGGCGAGTCTGAACCACAGTGACATCAAAACATGTGTTGCCAAGGCTGAGATAACGGACAAGAAAAAGTGAAGAATTAGAAAGATTGTGGATATGGAGAATCAAAACCTTCTGGAGATAACATTCAAATAAATGCAACAATCAGTGAGTAACAAACTTCAGCTTGCATTTTGTAATAAACACAAGATACTGTCAGTATTCCACTGACAATAAATAATGCATATTCTTGTAACACTATCGCTTCCCATCCTGTGGTATTTAAAGATTACATTGTCCTCTTCCTTGGCAAGTGATATAGAGTAACAGTAACTGAAAAGATCATTATCTCCCAAAGTAAATCAAATGGAAATTCATTAGTACTATCTCGCTGAGTACTTTAAGTCTATCACTCAATCTTAAGATACATACAATAATATAGACCGCTTAAACTTGTCCTGTTCAGAATTTCATGGAAGTCTCATTCTATTGTGTGTTATTCTGTTTTTCTTAAGTTAAAGATGATATAATTTTGTGCAAAAAGGATTTGTTCTTTTGGTCATTTTTATTTTTTCTTCCTTGCAAGCCGATCACTAAAATTGATCCAGTTGAGACAGTAAGCCTATTTGAGCAGCTGATTTGGCCATGATTGTTATGAGCTGCTGGAAGGGTCTTTTACCTGGATGTCCTTTTAGGAATTTGTTCGTTATTGCCTTTTGTGTCCTCTGGTTCAGGGGTTATCATCTCATAATCTTGGTCAACCGATTCTGTATGGGAATGGCAAATATTTTCAGGCACATATTGATACATTCAAATGTTTGTGCCTTTGGCTTTATATGGTTCCTTTCCAAGATCTTCTCTTCTGAAGGCAAAGATGACTCATGCTATTATATGTTGCAAATGAAACTGTGATGACTAAATTTAGGTGCTGTGTAATCTGCAGTTTGAAAATTAGAGTACTTTGGATATACCAAAGTAGTGTAAGGTACATTTAATTTTATATATAAAAGGTATATATAATTTTCAAACTGCAGATTACACAGCACTTAAATTTAATCACAGTTTCAGTTACAGTTTTTGGTATATTTATGTACCAAACTCATGACCATTATTTAGGTCTCTTTCGGTCTATAATATGATGAGTTATTCAATTACACATGATTTAATTATGCATAGTTAAAAAGAAAAAGTAATTCAGGACATTACTGCAAAATGGTTCCTGGGCAGGAACATACATAAGGAAACTCAGCTGTGTAAAGATTAATGAATTAGACTTGGACATGTAACAGGGCATCACCTAACTAAACAGATAATCCTGAAGTCAGTCCCAAAACTTATTGGCTGGAATGGTAAGAATGGTAACCAGATTCTCAGGGGAAAAAAAGTGTACACCAAACATGACAGTGTGAAACTCTATAGGATAATGGTTTGTTATGTTTCCCTTTATGTTTTGCAAGGACTTAGGATTCCCATTAACTATAAGAATTCCAGGAGGGGGGTCAGTGTCGTTGAAATAGCCTGCTAGCACACACTGCCTAGGCTCACACATGAAGAATGGCCACTTGGGTGAGGGACCAGAGGGCAACCAGCTCCTCTGGAACTAAAGTCCAGCAAGAAATCAATTTCTTCAGAATAGAAAGAGGAGACAAGAAGAAACTGATGAAGAAATAAAAGTGTTAAGTACTTAAGAAAATATATTGATTAGGATTTAGTACAAAAATGACAGCTCAAATTTTGCAAGAGAACCATCAAAAGTTTGATTGCAATCTTCGAAAGGAACTGTATATTGACAACATTCAGCTCTATCGCTTTTCCATCAGGCCCAGGACTGTTGCCTCTCCCTCTGCTCCTTATCCAATATTAAGACCTAGATGAGCCAAAATTCCCAACGCTAAACATCAGCAAATTCAAAGCCCAGCAGTGTGGGACCTCGGTGTCCTGCTAGACCCTGAGCTCAGCTTATTCTCCCACATCTGATCTATCACCAAGACAGTTTTCTTTCAGCTCTGAAACATTGCTCACCTTTGTTTCTACCTTTCCATCTCTGCTGCTGAAACCATAATCCATGCCCTTAGCATCTGGAGTTCTCCAGTGCTCTCCTTTCTGGCTTTCCTGTTTCTACACTCCATAAACTGAAAGGCATTCATAGCATTGCAGCCTGCATTTCTCACCGACACTAAGAATGTCACCCCATCACCTCCAACCTTGTCAAGTTCCATTAACTAGAGAATTGACTTTTAAGATTCTCACCCTCACCTTCAGATCCATCCCTGCTCCTCCATCCATATATTCCTGCATGCACTCTCCACTCCTGTGACACTGACCCACTTCTCGTTTCCTGTTACCCCCATCCACCATTAGCGGCCATTCTTATCCTTTGGAATTTTGACCTTCAGCATTTCCGTGTTATCATTTCCCTCACTATCTTCAAAAGCATCGTAAAGTCACTTTTCTATGACTGTGCTTTCACACTCCCTTCACTTTCTCCCTCCTGCTCAGTGTTTACAGGGCAGTAGACAACCAGTTAAGTGCTCTGAGATGTGATATTGTACATGGAGTGCCGTAACAATGTGAGTTGTTAAAAGTTACCCAAAATTACTCTCATGCAACTCCTAAAGGCTCAGAACAAGGTTGTCTCCTTAACTTTGTAAGGAATCTTACAACACCAGGTTATAGTCCAACAGTTTTATTTGAAAATCACAAGCTTTCGGAGGCTTTCTCCTTCGTCAGGTGAGTGTCGGATTCCTTGAAAATTACCGCATATATAGTCATAGAACAATGCCTGGTGATTACAGATAATCTTTACAACTGCCCGTTATCAAGGCAATCAAATGAATTGAATTCACTATTCAATTAATTTGATTGCCTTGATAACGGGCAGTTGTAAAGATTATCTGTAATCACCAGGCATTGTTCTATGACTATATATGCGGTAATTTTCAAAGAATCCGACACTCACCTGACGAAGGAGAAAGCCTCCGAAAGCTTGTGATTTTCAAATAAAACTGTTGGACTATAACCTGGTGTTGTAAGATTCCTTACATTTGTACACCCCAGTCCATCACCGGCATCTCCACATCATCCTTAACTTTGTGGCTGCGAGCATAGATGAGAAAATAAAAAATACATTAAAAGAAACTTAATATAAGAATGCGGGATACATACCAGAAGTGTCTGAATAACTGTTGGATTTCTTTGATCTGAGCTGTTGAAAGAGGAATGATTATGTGAAAAAAACATTCTGTAGTAAATCACTGACTTAGTGAAGGTCAAAAAATTCCTTGATGATTTACAGTACTCAGAATTACCATGCTTACATTTACATTAGAAACATTGAGAGTTCTGGAATAAAATGGCAATAATAAAGCACCCTCACTCATGATGGACAGGAGTTCATTTAACAGCCAGTTTTTATTTGCAATATGAAAATATTCTCACAACAGTGAACATTTTATACAAGGCACAAGACCATCTCAGGGTTATGGCTAATGAGTCAATGGTATGAAATCAGTTTTCTTGTTTCCAGTTGTTAAGGATTCCAGTAATTGGAAATCTATATTTAAATGGATAGTCCTTGGAGGGGGAGTGGTGGGACCTCCTCATACAGTGGGATAAAATCCAATATTGCGCATCCTGCATGTGTTCAGGGTTCATGGGCACTGTAAATTCAAAATATGATCTGTATGTAACTTAAAGGCCATGAATAAGTTTGAGAAATAAAAACAAGAAGAAACATTGTTTGATAATGTGGACAAAAAGTGGAAAGAAACAAAATAACTCAGGCCTATATATAAAACTTTCAGGGTGTTATGCTGACATTTCAGTCTATTCCCTGATAAGATTATGTTTGTAACACCACTGCAGTATTTACCACTGCATGGTTTACAGTTTCATTTTCAGAGCAAATCATTCCCGTTAACGGAGCTGGATTGGTTCAAAATGAATCCAAGGCTGCAATGGTTCATTTGCTTTACTTAGAATCAATAGATATTAAAATCTGTTCACAACATCTTACCACAGATCACTTTAAAGTGAACCAACAGAAACAGCAGGTGTCCTCGTGGGGGTGTTTGCTAGTGCTGTTGGGGAAGGTTTAAACTAGAACGGCAGGGGGATGGGAACCTGAGCAGGGAGACAGAGGAGGGGGAAACACGGATAGAAATAAAAGACAGAAAGGGAAGAAGCAATAGTAGAAGGCAAAGAAAACAAGGGCGATAAACAAATAGGGCGATAGTGCAAAATAAAACTAAGATGCCTAACAATCTTAAAAAGACAAGTCTAAAAGCATTCTGTCTTAATGCACGGAGCATTCACAATAAGCTAGATGAATTAACAGCGCAGATAGATATTAACGGTTATGATATAGTTGTGATTACGGAGACATGGCTGCAGGGTGACCAAGGGTGGGAACTGAACATCCAGAGGTATTCAATATTTAGAAAGGACAGGCAAAAAGGGAAAGGAGGTGGGGTAGCGTTGTTAGTAAAGGAGGAAATCAATGCAATAGTGAGGAAAGGTATTGGCTCAGAAAATCACGATGTGGAATCTGTATGGGTGGAGCTAAGAAACACCAAGGGGCAGAAAACGTTGGTGGGGGTTGTCTATAGGCCCCCAAACAGTAGTGGAGATGTAGGGGAGGGCATTAAACAGGAAATTAGAGATGCATGCAAGAAGGGTACAACTATAATCATGGGTGACTTTAATATACATATTGATTGGTCAAACCAAATTAGCAATAATACTGTGGGGGGGTGGGGGGGGAGAAATTCTTGGAGTGTGCGTGCGTGATGGCATTCTAGACCAATACGTTGAGGAACCAACTAGAGAACAGGAGATCCTAGACTGAGTATTGAGCAATGAGAAAGGATTAATTTACAATCTTGTTGTGCAGGGTCCCTTAGGGAAGAGCGACCATAACATGATAGAATTCCTCATTAAGATGGAGACTGAAGTAGTTGAATCCGAAACAAGGGTCCTGAATCTAAATAAAGGGAATTATGAAAGTATGAGGTGCGAGTTGGCTATGATAGATTGGGGAACTTTACTAAAAGGGATGACGGTGGATCGGCAATGGCTAATATTTAAAGAACATGTGCAGGAATTACAACAATTATTCATTCCTGTCTGGTGCAAAAATAAAACAGGAAAGTTGGCTCAACCGTGGCTTACAAAAGAAATTAGGGATAGTATTAGATCCAAAGAGGAGGCATATAAAATTGCCAGAAAAAGTGGCAAGCCTGAGGATTGGGAGCAGTTCAGAATTCAGCAAAGGAGGACAAAGAGATTGATTAAGAGGGGAAAAATAGAGTATGAGATTAAACTAGCAGGGAACATAAAAACTGACTGTAAAAGCTTCTATAAATATGTCAAGAGAAAAAGATTAGTGAAGACAAATGTAGATCCCTTATAGTCAGAAATGGGGGAAATTATAATGGGGAACAAAGAAATGGCAGAACAATTAAACACATACTTTGGTTCTGTCTTCACAAAGGAGGACACAAATAACCTGCCAGAAATGTTAGGGAACCAAGGGTCTAGTGAGAGGGAGGAACTGAAGGAAACCAGTATTAGTAGAAAAAAAAGTGCTAGGAAAATTAATGGGGCTAAAGGCTGACAAATCCCCAGGGCCTGATAATCTACATCCCAGAGTACTAAAGGAAGCGGCCCTGGAAATAGTGGATGCATTGGTGATCATCTTCCAAAATTCTATAGACCCTGGAACAGTTCCTACAGACTGGAGGGTGGCAAATGTAACCCCACTATTTAAAAAAAAGAGAAAAAGAGGGAGAGAAAAAACAGGAAATTACAGACCAGTTAGCCTAACATCAGCAGTGGGGAAAATGCTAGAGTCTATTATAAAAGATGTGATAACAGAACACTTGGAGGGCATTAACAGGATTGGACTAAGTCAGCATGAGTTTATGAACGGGAAATCATGCTTAACAAATCTGCTGGAGTTCTTTGAGGATGTAACTAGTAGAATAGATAGGGGAGAACCAGTGGATGTGGTGTATTTGGATTTTCAGAAGGCTTTTGATAAGGTCCCACATAAGACGTTAGTGTGCAAAATTAAAGCACATGGGATTGGGGGGAATATACTGGCATGGATTGAGAATTGGTTGACAGACAGGAAACAGAGAGTAGGAATAAACGGGTCTTTTTCGGGTGGCAGGCAGTGACTAGTGGGGTACCGCAGGGATCAGTGCTTGGGCCCCAGCTATTCACAATATATAGCAATGATTTGGATGAGGGAACTAAATGTAACATTTCCAAGTTTGCAGACGACACAAAGTTGGTGTGGAATGTGAGCTGTGAGGAGGATGCAAAGAGGCTCCAGTGTGATTTAGACAAGTTGGGTGAGTGGGCAAGAACATGGCAGATGCAGTATAACGTGGATAAATGTGAGGTTAACCACTTTGGTTGTAAAAACAGAAAGGCAGATTATTATCTGAATGGTGATAGATTGGGAAAAGGGGAGGTGCAACAAGTCCTGGGTGTCCTTGTACACCAGTCACTGAAAGCGAGCATTCAGGTGCAGCAAGCAGTTCGGAAGGCAATGGTATGTTGGCCTTCATTGCAAGAGGATTTGAGTACAGGAGCAGGGATGTCTTACTGCAGTTATACAGGGCCTTGGTGAGACCACATCTGGAGTATTGTGTGCAGTTTTGGTCTCCTTATCTGAGGAAGGATGTCCTTGTCATGGAGGGAGTGCAACGAAGGTTTACCAGACTGATTCCTGGGTTGGCAGGACTAACATATGAGGAGAGATTGGGTCGACTAGGCCTATATTCACTCGAGTTTAGAAGAATGAGAGGTGATCTCATCGAAACATATAAAATTCTAACAGGACTCGACAGACTAGATGCAGGGAGGATGTTCCCGAGGGCTGGGGAGTCCAGAACCAGGGGTCACAGTCTCAGGATACGGGGTATGCCATTTAGAACAGAGATGAGGAGAAATTTCTTCACTCAGGGGGTGGTGAACTTGTGGAATTCTCTACCACAGAAGGATGTGGAGGCCAAGTCATTAGATGTATTCAAGAAGGAGATAGATATATTTCTTAATGTTAAAGGGAGCAAGGGATATCGGGAAAAAGCGGGAACAGAGTACTGAGTTAGACGATCAGCCATGATCATTTTGAATGGCGGAGCAGGCCCAAAGGGCCGAATGGCCTACTCTTGCTCCTATTTTCTATGTTTCTATGTTTCTATTGGGTTCAGTGGTAGGCATGTGTATGCCTGTTGTGTATATAACATAATTCTGCAGCAGATCAACACAATGCCATATATAACTGTAAAATGTTGCTATTGATCCGGCATGGAAGGTTTATGCACTATCTTGTTACATGCCATAAAGATATAGGTACACAAGGACTATGTTGATGTGCCTGCTGTACATAAATCATGTAAGTGTTGCAGTAATACATCAAGAAAGTCTATTTAACATCTGCCTGATCAAAACAGAAAATTATGTAGACTCCCTGTAATTGTGTTTTTTCACTCAACATACCTCAACTATATCTAGTTCTTCATAATTTGAATCAGCATCACATGTTTCTTCAATCTCAGGATGCGACACAGGGTCCACCACCAACTATAGAATGGTTTTAAAAAGACTGACGTTTAGATGTTAGTCATATTAATTAATGAACAAACAGCTGCAAGAATAATACCTTCAAATTGATATATTTAGAAAATGGTTGTTCCCTAAAGCATAGGGGACAAGTAAAGTTGACAGACATAAATATAATCAGCCAAGTGACTTGAAGTAGTTTGTGATAAAATCCTTGAAAAGATAGGCACAAATTCTCATTGAAACTCCAGTTAATTCTTTTTTTAAAATATATAATTTACAACATGGAAACAGACCATTCGGCACAACCAATTTGTGTTGGTATTTATCCTCCACACGAGCAGTAGTCCTTGTCCCATGTGGCGGGCCTGTAGGACTGGACACAAGACCATTGATGGGGCAATACCATTGCGCAGCCCTAAGAAAATCAAGCAAAAAAAGTACATACAGTCTTTTCAAAAATTCTCCTTGCAACTTCAAATGAATCTCTGCATTAATGCTATCTTGCTTGGTTAAGAAAGCAGGCTAATCCAAGCCTGCAGACTGCTTCATGGAAACCCATCAATAATGGTCCTTAGTTAATCAGTAAAGAGGCACACCTGAATAAAAAGTTACTCTCCAGTTATTTTCTCTCCCACTAAAGTAACTCACCTCCTTGGGTAGATTGACTAACAGTCAAGACTGGGATTTAGTCTATTCAAGGCAGTAGTGCTGTTTCATCATAGAAGCAAAGTTTCTAATTAGATTAGCATCTCAATGTTTTGCATTTATTTCTAGTTTGGGATTACTTAAATTTTCAGATGACTGGATTAGTTTTAGTATCCTCCAATCAGTTCTATGTAAGTGGCAACAAGCATTTCTAAATTGAAAACTATAACCACCCTCTGATAATTAAGCATGAATCTATCCGTACATTTAAATATTGTGTCAGTAAGCATGTAGGAATGTATTATTGTGGAAATGATTGGTCAAAGGATCAGATCCCAGAACTTCCACCAAGCAGGTCTTGGGGATTATTGCCCATTTAACCTGTATTATTAACCAATCAGATCCAAGAACCAAAATCAAATCTGAGAACCATTCCTACACTGTCATTTCTGATTGTTCCTTTTTTTGTGATTGAACCAATTACATTTTACCCCAAAAATCTGTGGCATGGAGCCACCATGGTAATACTCTGTTTCCTCCTTGTCCAAACCTCTTCCCACTAGCTCTCTCCCTGCTCCAGGCCCCACAGCTGGCACTCCTTAGGCCCCATTCACAACTGACTCCTGGTCCTGGAATAAGCCATCACCAACTCCCAACTCTAGACTTTGCACCATTGGCTCTTGGCTCCAAATTTCTCCACTACCTTCTCCCCCACCCCCACCCTTGTCTCCTCACTCCACATTTTTGCCTTCTTCACTCCAAGTGCCTAACAAGCAGATTCAACTAACTATAGTAGGTGGAAAAGCCACTTTTAAATTAAATATGATAGTGATAGGGATTCAAAATCTTAACTGTTGGTAACTTACAGGGTGATGAAGGGGAATAAGCAAATAAGATAAAACAGAAAATAAATTTAGGTATACTACACAAGCTAAATGAAATTTTAAATATGGAAAAGAGCAATGAATATGACCAAGACAAATATAGACCCATTAGGCTAATATCAATAACGAGTAAAATAATGGAAACCATTCTAAGGAGTAGACTGGAGAACTCCCTTTGTAGTGACAGCATAATGAAAAACAGCTAGCGTAGATTGAGATGGGGAGATTGTGCTTGATAAATCTCCTGCATTGGATATATGCATTGAAGAACTTAAAGAGGAGATACACAAGAAGGATCTGTAAAAAGGATAAACCATGAGGAAAAATGAGAAAAGTTTATGCTCTACAGTCCAGAAAGAATGGTTAAGGAGGGGTCATCATTGAGGTATGTAAAGTATTAAATGATATAATGTTTATATCCTAGATTACAACAGTGACTATACTTCAAAAACACTTCATTGGCTATAAAGCATTTGAGATGTCCTGAGGTCATTACAGGCACTATTTAAATGCAAGTCTTTCTATAAATAAGATTAACCCATAATATTGCTAGTAGGTAAATTTAAGACTATTTAATGATCAGCAATTTAAGGTAGATTCTAATGCATGATGCTGCTTAATAATCAAAATCTGGCAAGAGGTAGGTGAAACAGAAACCAGACACATAGATTTGCTCAGCAATACAGTTTTAGTGAAAAGAAAAAGATGATCAGGTTGCTTGCTATTTTTAATCTACTTATTTATTTTAATTAATTTATTGATTTGCAAACTATGGTATGAGAGATTGAGTAAAATGGGCCTATATCTCAAGTTTAGAAGAATAAGAGGTGATCTCACTGAAACATATAAGATTGTGAGGGGGCTTGACAGGGCAAATGCTGAGAGATTGTTTCCCCTGGCTAGAGAGTCTAGAACTAGGGGGCATAATCGCAGGATACGGGGTTGGCCATTCAAGACTGAGATGAGGAGGAATTTCTTCACTCAGAGGGTTGTGAACCTTTGGAATTCTCTACCCTAGAGGGTTGTGGATGCTGAGTCATTGAATATATTCAAGGCTGAGAGAGATAGATCTTTGGACTCTAGGGGAATCAAGGGATATGGGGATCAGGCGGGAAAGTGGAGTTGAGGTAGACGATCAGCCATGATCTTATTGAATGGCGGAGCAGGCTCAAGGGGCCGTATGGCCTACTCCTGCTCCTGTTTCTTATGAGAGTTTTTTTTAAGAACCATCGCTTGCACATTTTATTATTCTGAATGGTATTAACTTTATAATTAAATCACAATATATTGTTTTTTAATATGTATCTGACATTATTAGCTCATTCTTTCATCAGTATTCTAGCATTCCACTATTACAATTATGGATGAAAAAAGCCATTCGGCCCATCTTAATTCATCCATCCTATACACTATATATTCATTGATCCGATATTTTATGTTCAATTAATGCAGAACAGCATAAGTCTATGAATATTGTTCTTTTCTTGTATCAGTTCTATATTTCAGTTGGGAGTGCAAAACGGAGGGCAGATTGACCATTAATTGTGACAGAATATCGAGACTTTCTATCTTAAGTTATCTAGAAAATTAAATTAAGATTCTTCATGACTGTTGCAGATACCTTATTGGTCTGTGGTAACTATGTGATTGTTAATGTATTGTTGGTTGCAAGGTTACCGAGGACCAATCAAATTCAACTGTTCTACTTTCTTATCCCAGCTGCAGCTCAGGCCCTGCTCCCTCCATTCTTCAACTTCAGCCTCTGCTTTATTGGATGCTCCAGCCTTAAGCCTGTTCCCTCCCTGATCCAACCTCAGGCCTTGTACTCTATTGTCTCTTCACTTCCTCCCAGCTCTTGCCCAGTTTGCTTAGCCACATCTTACCCAGTATATGTTGGCCGCCATCCTAGTGTGTGCCTGGGTGTTAAAAAAATGTAAAAGTAAAAGATAGAACTTGAATAAACCAATAAAGGAGACAGGGATAGAGAGATTTGGAGATAAACAGAAGAGAAAGGAGACAGTGAGATAAAGTTAGGAAGAGAAAGACATCAAGAATGAGAAAAAAAGTTGGAGACAAACAGATACTGACGACAGAGAGAAAGTATGTGACAGCCCTACGGAGAAAGAGTTGAAAAGGTGAGAGATGAATGGAAAGACAGTTACAGAATTAGGGACAATTTTTTTTATTTTTGTCTGTGAATAGTGGCATGTGATAGCAACTAATTCTGATTAAATATGTAAAATCCTAGACCTAAAACAATTAGCTTTTTAAGGAACACACTCCTACAATTTCTGTGCTGCATTAAAACAACCCAGGGTTTATTAGAGCATGCCACCAAAAATGGTAGGTAAGAGTTTTACATGTAGTGGTCTACTCACTGAATTACGAGTCTTAACTACATTGCTGTGGGAAAGTGGTAAGCAGAGACTCACAGTTCCTACTTTTAGCTTCATTTTAGATCATATTGTCATGTGGCTCCACAAATTACTTGTTTGCTCTAAAAATTATGGAAAATCATCATAAATTTGTATGCTTCCAAGAATTCTCTTCTTCTCATCTGTACCTTTTTTCTGCTGAATATCTTTTGCAATTTTTTCTCAATTGTTTTAAAGAACTTGCCTAATAATGAAACAGCTAATAGTCCTGTGGTATGATGTGTGCAAGTGATTTTACTTTCAATGTTTGCTGGTCTTCTACAGAACTGGAACAACGCACTGATAATGAGATATATGAAGTTTTGATATGATTCACTAGGGAAAATGTAAAACATGGAATATATCTGGGTTTCTTGCTTGGCTAAATTATGCATTTAATTACAATTTATAATAATTGATGCTAAATCTTCCTGCATCTTACCTCAACATTTTTTCCTGGGAACAGTCCATGCTCTCCATTAGAATTGATACCTTCATACCAGCCATTGTCTTTATCCTGAAGAAATAATTGCATCAGATAAGTAGGTGTGCCTTGTATTATTCTTTAAAGTTTAAGAACATAGTTTTGAAGAAACGCCATCTTCTGAAGTGCAAATTGTATCTGAATAATACAGAAATTTATTTTAAAAAACTTTTACCACATTCTGTTCCTGGAATAAAGATGCTGGGGTATGAAGTCGACAGCGTTTCGGCCACTAAATGGTTGTCCAAACTGCCACCTTCGTGGTGGGACATCCCACAACGGAAGTGCACATGAAATACATCAGCCGCAATATTACATAAGGTGCTCGTTAAGCGTCCCTGGCCTGAAATGACCGTTAGGCTCATTAAAATATTAAATAGGGATCCTGTGCTTGCATTAGGACCATTTGGGGCTATCCACAGGGCCAGGTTGGAAAACGCGGTCCGTGGGGGCGGTCACTCCGACTGTCTGCCTCTCTTCCGTGGCATTCTCTGTGCTCGGGTGGCCCTGGAGAGGGAGCACGTGGTGTCTGCCGGTACGCTTGAGGCTTTCCGCGACCGGTGGGCACCGCAGGGACTGGAGTGCATCCTGGACCGATATAATAAAATTATAATTTGACACTTATTTTGGTTTTATTGATTTACTGCACATAAAAACACAACCTAACCCCCCCCCCCCTTATAAAATGAGGGCCTAAAACACAAAAAAAAAGAAAAAGGACCCTTTGGGGAAATTTGTACCTGGGACCATTTGATTTCGATCATTCTTAAGCTCGCCCAGTAAAACATGGCACGAACAGTCAGGAAGCGGGCTCCAGCAGCGGTATTTAAAGCGATCCTCACCCCCATTAAGGTAAGTCTCTGGATAGTCATTTTAGGCTGCTGGGAAGCTTTCAAGCCAATTTTTGGACCTTTTGATTGAGTTTGGGAAGTTTTTGATACCATAGAGCTGTTGGAGAGCTGACTTTTGGCTGAAGCTGTTTTACTTCATTGGCTACAGTAGTACTGTGAAAAATGGGGATATTGCAGGAATTGACATTGAGGCAGCCACACAAAGAAAGCAAGGACACAGGAGGCCTCACAGGATGCGGGTCTTCCTGAAGATGACAGAGGAGCAATTTATAAGGAGGCTGTGCTTCAGCAGAGAGGCAGTCACTGACCTATGTCACCTGTTGCAGCAGGAACTGGAGCCAAACACCAGGGCACGCACAGCTGGAAAGGTCACCGTGACCCTCAACGTCTACGCCATGGGCTCATTCAAGCGTGCAATAGGTGACATCAGCAACTTCAGTCAGTTTGCTGTCCATATAGGAAGGTGATAGATGCCCGCATAGCAAGGAAACAGTAATACATCACCTTCCCCATACAGGCTGCCGATCAGGGTGAGAGAGCTCTTGGATTTGCCGGATCGCTGGATTTCCCCAGGTGCAGGGCATAATTGACTGTACACATATTGACCTATTTTATAGGGGTTCTATTCCCTGAATGTACAGCTGGTGTGTGATCATATGCAGTAAATAATGCTGGTCTATGCCCGGTTTCCTGGCAATAGTCATGATGCGTTCATACTGCGTCAGACCTCAATCCCTCCCACTTTCCACCCAGATAGATGTCAGGTTGGCTTCTTGGAGACTGGGTGCTATCCCCTCTACACCTGGCTCAGACACGATATTGCGGTTACAATGATAGCCACATAAGAACAAGAGCTCTCATTGAGCAAATGTTAGGTGTCCTCAAACAGTCCCGAGCGATTCTCCAGGTTTGTTGTGATTTGCTGCATGATGCACAATTATGCTATCCAGAGGGGCCAAACCTTGGAACTGCCACAGGAGGAACAAGTGGAAGAGGAAGGTGAAGAAGAGGTCAAGGAAGCAGAGGATAATGAGGAAGGTCAAGGCTGAGCCGTTCTGCCAGCTGCCAGAGCTGTAAGGCAACAAATTATTGAAGTGAGATTCTCTTGAGCAATCCCTCCCTTCTCCAGCGCACCAAAAGATCCACCTACCATCTGACCCACTCCTTCCACCTACTCTTTGAATGCCCTCAAACATTACTACCTCACAGGTGTTCCTCTTACATAACTAGGAATATGAAGATCAACATTAATGCAAAAAAAACTCTTTACTTCACATCTTGTGCATTCTGGATTAAACAAATTTTTGTTCTCTTAATACTGAAATGAAATCACCCTAGTGCAATACCTTAATGGCTAGCCTCTGTGCTCATTCTAATGCTCCTATGAGATGGTTTCCCTGTCGCTGGATCTTGGAAGGTGGAAGGCTGCTGATCATCCATTGAGGGCACTGGGGTTGGCTGTGGTGGGTGACCTCGAACAGCTCTGGCCCTTCAGGACTCAGCAACTCAGGGGAAAAGAGGAGAATTTTTTTTATGCAGCAAGTTGTTATGATCTGGAATGCATTGCCTGAAAGGGTGGTGGAAGCAGATTCAATAGTAACTTTCCAAAGGGAATTTGATATATACTTGCAAAGGAAAAATTTGCAGAGCTGTGGGGAAAGAGCAGGGGAGTGGGGCCAATTGGATAGCTCAGTCAAAGAGCCAGCACAGGCATGATAGGCCAAATGGTCTCCATCTGTGCTGTGTAATTCCATGATTCTATGAACCCTGGTCAGGTCATTAAACTTCTTCCAATACTGCAGCCAGGTCCGTAGCACGATGCTCCTGGTGCTGATTCACTCTGCCCCCTCAGCCCACTGCAGTCAAGCAGCTTACCTGGAGACCTCCCCGCCACCTGGTGGGAAGAGGACATCCCTCCTCCTGCCGACCTCCTCCACCATTACATCCAAGGCAGCATCCGAGAACCAGGGGATCCTTGCAGCTTATCTTTTGCCTGCCTTTGTGAGAAACCTTCAGTGGCAGTTGCCTGCAGCCAAAATGCACCTCCCCTTTAAGAGGTACAGGTTGCCTTTAAATAGCACCAGGGATGCCTGATATTCCTGCCCCCCACCCCCCCCCCCCATTAGGTGAGCTGCCAATCAACAGCACTAGCAGTGGTGACAGCCCGCCCATTTAATAATAATGAGAACCCCTGATCAATTTTGCTTCCTAGTTGCGTCCAAATGATTGGGCATGCATTACCCGCACAGCGCCAATTCTGGGCTTGAAGATGGGACTATCATTAAGCTGCGAACATAAGAAAATGTGGAATGAATATAGGCCATTAGGCCAATTCAACCTGCTTCTACTGATGGACAACGTACAATTCGCACACTGTTAAGTTCTTTTTAACTTATTTCATCTCTAAGAAGATAAAACCCTGCAAAATGTTTCCCTAATCCAGGTATGTAAATGATATGTTCTCATTTTAAAACACAAAGATGTAGATGTATCTCTTGTGGAAGTTGTGGTCAAGCTGAAAAGTGTCAGTATATTTTTGGTGGCTAAGCTGGAAGTGCTTATTAAATGGTTAAGACCAGAAGAATGTAGAAATGGGTAATGGTCAACTCACTTCGTTATCTATGTGCTAAAAAGCCTAATCTGATCTTTTAATTTTTTTTTTACATCAAACCACATGTCTCTACTCTTCATTGAGTAAATTGATCCAGTTGCTTTTTGAATACAATGCAGTCAGTATTTATTACACTAGGCGACAGTCCATTTTAGAAGTCAGGAGTCTAGATTTTCCAATTCGACGTAAGCTCAACTAGAAGTTGCACAGTGCGTGAATTACACCCATCTGACCTGAAGTGCATTGACCCCATGTGAAGTTTTAGGATCAGCCTAATTATAATATGATGGATGGGAACTATCTCTCCCCTTTGGAGGATGCAAAATGATGTGGTGCTACAGGATTTAAAGACTTGCAGCAGCTGAAATTTCAAATTAGGGAAACAAGCAAGCTTTTACACAAATATGTCTCAAAGGAGTTGAGTCTTGAGTTATAGACAAGGATGGGCTTTAGTAAAAAAAAAAGCTATAATCCATGTTAAAAGATACCAAACTGAAGACACAGCAAATGTTGCTCATTTTAATTGCCTAAAATGCCAACTAAACAGTTGTACCACCAGCATTACAGTACTGGGGCAGGGAAGGCAAACGGGTCAAAATGGAGGTGACAAGTCAGCTTTCAAATGAAAGAGTTTCATAAATATTGCCGTTATCAAAAATTCCTAAAAGAGAATGATTAGATGATTGCAAAAACTTGTAATATTGAGCTCCTTATTTATTCAGGAACAATCAGCCAGAACGAACTACAGCTGTCAGAAATACAACTGTAAGCACTCAGAAAAACAGATGATGATTATCCATCAAGTAGGGCTGAACTGCAGAAGTCACTGAACTAGCAGGAAAACAAAAAGTCCCCAGCATTCATAGCATTCCATCTGTACTGCTGAAATCTTACCAGGCAAGGTCTAGAAATGTTGGGGGTAACTTTAACCTAACCTGGGAAATGGCCTGTCTTCTACTATTCCATAGATCTCATGCAAGCATATGATAATACATGGAGGGAAGCACTGTGGAGAGTGCTGCTAGACAGCAGGCAACATGCATGTTCAATAGTGTATAAATTGTTCAGTGGTATAAACGCAAGCATTGGACGAGTTCAGTATCAACACAATGTGACAAGAGATCTACCATCAGTTACAGTGCTGAAGTAACAGCCAGCAGTGAGGCTACGTACTTCAGCAAATGGCAAAGAACAATAAAGAGGTTGGACCTTCTGGATAGCTGCGGTGAAAGGAGCCTTTGCCACACTTGAGGTACAATGGCTAGTGGTGATTGTACAACATAAAGGATTGTAAACAATTTTACAACACCAAGTTATAGTCCAACGATTTTATTTGAAATCTACAAGCTTTCGGAGGCTTCCTCCTTCCTCAGGTAAATGTGGAAGGAGGAAGCCTGAGGAAGGAGGAAGCTGAGGAAGGAGGAAGCTGAGGAAGGAGGAAGCCTCCGAAAGCTTGTAGATTTCAAATAAAATTGCTGGACTATAACTTGGTGTTGTAAAATTGTTTACAATTGTCAACCCCAGTCCATCACCGGCATCTCCACATCATGGCTACCATCGACAACATAAAGGATTGTTACAGCTGTTTTTATCGCAGCTGACCATAACCGTTTGGAAGGAGAGAACTATGTTTACAAATGTTTAGAAAATCCATAAAATGGATGTTACCCATTGTGCATAACTAAATGTTAACATATGGTAATTTTATAAAGTACACTATTTCACTGTTTTATTGCTGAACATTCTTTACCTGGTTGGTAACTGTAATTAACTCTCCTGGTACGAGAGTCAGTTCACCCTCTTTGCGACGTTTGAAGATGCACCGAACTACTGCCTAAGTAAAGAAAGTGAGTTAAGTCCAAAAATATCCAGTTTCTACAGCCTCCACAGTCTCATTATGGTTCAGCACGAAGAAATAAAATGGTAATATGTTTATTAATTTTGCTTTAATTTCCTCTGCAACGTCATAGGATTATAATATTTCTTTATTTTAGGCATAGATTCAGGGTTAACACTAGAAGATGGGAGAAATTAGCAGAAAGGAGATATTAAGAACATGGAGGGGGTGATTTTCAACCGCTGATTGCCCGTTTCTTGCCTGAAAAGTGGTCAACCAATGATAGAATATTTGGAAGGGGGAGCAGCTCGGCTGCCCCATTGCTGCCGAAGGCTCCCTGATACAACTTTCAGTCGAGCCTGTAAATGGGCAAGCAGCCCGCTCGCCTGAAACAGGCAGGAAGCTGCTAAAATATGCAAATTGTAATCCTATATCATGGAGGCAAAACTGAACCTGCCCGTTTCCCACCTTTGGGTGACCATTTTCAGATACACGTGGGTAGAGCATGCGCCATGCACACTCTGCTTATTTGTGCCAGGTGTTGAGCGGCCTAACCAGTGGTCCTCAAAGGGGCCGTTCATAAAACACCCCAGCAAATTTGTGATTTTTTTTTCCCTGGTGAGCTCCTCCTGGGCCTCCCCAAAAAACTCTGGCCACTGCCATCCCGTTTGATATCGGCGGGATTGCCTCCCCGCCCCCAGGCCCGACATGCCAGCTGGCTCAGTGTGGGAGCCGGTTGATTTCCCACTTTCCCATAATTGGCAAGATGCAGCGGACGCCTGCTTGGCAACTGCAGCTTGCTGATGGGCGGGCATTGCGGCTGCTCCATCAACTTCACACCTGTTTCAGGTGGAAATCGAAGACCACCCCTAGAATATTTAATCACAAGTAGCCACTGACACCAACTACCCGCCCATTGGTTTCATTTAAAAAGGAATTGGATATGTATTTGAAAAGGAAGAATAGAAAAGTGTTTCGGAATTGACAGTAAAATGGGATTATAGGAAGCGCCAGTTGAGGTGTTATCACCAGCATAGGCTCATTATGCACTGCCTCCTGCGCTGAAATTTCTATCATTCTATTTTTTTACCATTTTCTCTGATTTATTGGGGCGGATTTCGCTGGACCGGTGCACCTCGTGGTGTACACCGTAAGTTAGCCTTTTTCCTGCATCCTTCAGCTCAAAAAATGTTTGCGCCATAACTTGCTGGAAGTGGGAGGTGACAATAGCATGGCGAGGGCAACTGGGCATCTAGGACCTTAGTTACCGGCAGGATCAATGGTATACTACAATTAAAATAGGTGCTGCATCACTGAGCTCTTTGTGAGTGCCGAAATGTATGCCAAGTAATTAGGTCCATCCTAGAAGATTTATCAGAGTGGATATGCATCAATTGGACCTGCGCAAACATTTAACACAACATTTCCTTATGATCTGTGTCTGTTGGAGAAAATTAACCCTTCATTGCTTCAGGCAATGAACCAAACCTTTCAATAAGTGCTTACAGCTAGATGTGGTCAAAAGCTTGTTAAAACACAATCTATTCAATACAATGTATTAAGTAACCTAATCTTGCACAAAAACACAGTGTTATGTTTCTTCTACCAGTCTTCAAAATGTACTTGCTTTATTAACCAAGCCATAGAGTACAAAAGCAAGGTATGCTAAACCTTTATAAAACACGGGTTAGACCTCAGCAGGAGTATTGCAGCAACTTGCCAAGGCTTCTTCGACAGCACCTCCCAAACCCGCGACCTCTACCACCTAGAAGGACAAGAGCAGCAGGCACATGGGAACAACACCACCTGCACGTTCCCCTCCAAGTCACACACCATCCCGACTGGGAAATATATCGTCGTTCCTTCATCGTCGCTGGGTCAAAATCCTGGAACTCCCTTCCTAACAGTACTGTGGGAGAACCTTCACCACACGGACTGCAGCGGTTCAAGAAGGCAGCTCGCCGCCACCTTCTCAAGGGCAATTAGGGATGGGCAATAAATGCCGGCCTCGCCAGCGACGCCCACATCCCATGAACGAATAAAAAAAAATTCTGGGCACCACACTTTGGGAAGGATGTCATGGCTGCAGAAGAGGTTTACTAGACTGGTACCTGTGATGAGGAACTTCAGTTATGTGGAGAGACTGGAGAAGCTGGGGTAATTCTCCTTAGAACAGAGAAGGTTAAGGGGAGATTTGATAGAGGTGTTCAAAATCATGAACGGTTTTGATAGAGTAAATGAGGAGAAACTGTTTCCAGTGACAGAAGGGTCAGCAACCAGAGGGCACAGATTTAAGGTGATTGGCAAAAGAACCAGAGGTGACATGAGGAAACATTTTTTTACCCAGCGTGTTGTAATGATCTGGAATGCACTGCCTGAAAGGGTGGTGGAAGCAAATTCAATAGTAAATTTCAAAAGGGAATTGGTTAAATACTTCAAGGGGAAAAAAAATCAGGGCTATGGGAGCAGGGGAGTGGGACTGATTGGATAGCACTTTCAAAGAGCCTGCAAAGGCAAGATGGGCCCAATGGCCTCCTCTCTGCTGCCCCATACTATGATACTAGTTTTTTTTAAAGTCAGTTTTGGTTTCACACGCGTCACAAATCATCCGAATGGTGAAACAGCCAAATAACCTCACAACACCGAACACTAAGAGCGGACTGAACTCATCCTTACAAGTGCCCTCCCCGCCCGTGAAAAGTTTGCTTAATGTCAAGCTTTAAATCCTATCGCTAAAGGACGAGAAAACGCAAACTCCACGAGTTATTTTGCTGTTTCCAGAACTTTAGAGCGAAAAAAAAAATCAGTCTTAAAGGACACCCGCCCGGCACTGCTGTCTGCCGCGGAATGTGGGCTCGTTCATTTCCGAAATTCACATCGTCATTCACTAAAAGGCAATTCTTAGTATAACGTCTCGAACTTCAACAAATTAAAACAATCTCCGTCATATTTGCTTAGCCAGATTAACTCAACACAAGGAAATCTACTAGTTTTAATTGTAATATTTGAACGTTACCAATAGATCTTCTAATTCATTGCAAGGGTCTAATTCATCACATATTGATAACTGGGGCAGAATTAAAAGCCCAAAACGTTTCTCACGTCCAGTGAAGATATTTTACTCCACTCGCATCTAGTTTAAAAAAATCCTTTCCCTTTAATTAGATTGAAAGTCAATTTTAGTGGAAAACGGTTGTCCCATTAAAATCAAAAGCCTCATTTGTCTACTGCTTTTTAATTAACATTTATGCTCTAAACCATAACCAATAAACAGATCTAACGTTTCCTTAAAATATAAAACGAACTGCAGTTCTAGGCGACTCTCAATTCCAGGACAGCGAAATGGAAATAGTGACATTTTCCCAATAAATTGTACTTAAGTGAGAAAGCTCAACCTGTCCCGACCGATATTCTCCTACCTTAGTGGGCATTCTTTCCCGGTGCCCCAGGATAAAACTTGGAAGACTGATCTTTAAAGACAGCTGAGGGAAGTAGCTGAGCCACGGTGCATATCAACGATCGCTTGCTCACCCAGCAACGTCACGTCATTCGCTTATGGTGAACTTTCTTGTTTTCCAAACGCTCTGCTTCCCCGATAACGGTAGGATCTACCATCCCCTGCTGGCTATCAATCAGTATCGTTTCATTAGATTCAGGCTGGCTGACTGACCATCGAACTTGGCAAAGGTCTTGCATTGATCAAACTCTAGAGTCGGCGTAACAAAAATAGCATTCCAAGGATAAATTATACATGGGCGACATGGACATGTTGGGCCGAAGGGCCTGTTTCCATGTTGTAAACTTCTATGATTAATTCCTGTAAAAATACAAGAGCAGAACAATTTAGAAAACACCTTCAAACAACTTATACTTAAAATTGGTTCATGGTAGCATAGTAACTACAATACAGGAGGAGGCCATTGGGCCCATCGTGCCTGTGTGGGCTCTTTGAAAGAGTTATCGAATTAGTCCCATTCCCCTGCTCTTTCCCCATAGTCCTCTACATTTTTTCCCTTCAGGTATTTATATCTGATTCCCTTTTGAAAGTTACTATTGAATCTGCTTCCACCACCCTTTCAGGCAGTGCGTTCCAGATCATAACAACTCCTTGCATGAAAAAAAATGTTTCCCCATGTTGCCTCTGGCTCTTTTGCCCATCACCTTAAATCTGTGTCCTCTGGTTGTCAAATCTTCTGCCACTGGAAACAATTTCTCTTTATTTACTCTGTCAAACCCTTCATGATTTTGAACACCTCTATCAAATCTCCTCTTAACCTTCTCTGTTCTAAGGAGAACAACCCCAGCTTCTCCAATCTCTCCACATAACTGAAGTCCCTCATCCCTGGTACCATTCTAGTAAATCTCTTCTCCACCCTCTGTAAGGCCTAGACATCCTTCCTAAAGTGTGGTGCCCAGAATTGAACACAATACTCCAGCTGAGGCCTAACCAGTATTTTACAAAGATTTAGCAAAACTTCCTTGCTTTTGTACTCTATGGGCTCGATTTTACCGTCGGGTTTCCTGTGCGTTTCCAGCGGGGGGGCCCCGAAAATCCCGATCTCCAGGCACGTGACCGGATTGCGCCACGATCCCGCCCACTTCTGGGTTCCCCGATGACGTGCGGGGGTGTGTGCGTAGCCCCCGCTGGTGGGAATCCCGCAGGCAATTAAAGCCAGCGGGATGCCACTTGAGTGTATTTATTTCGCTTGTTCAGGTCATTAACTGACCTGATTAAGGGACTGTGTGTGATTTTGGAGAAACATGGGACTGTTTCACACACTGGGGGAAACAGTCCTAGTTGAACTGGACGTGTTGCAGCCGTCAGCCTGTGGCAGCTGCAAAGGTCCATTTGACAGGTGGGGGGGAGGGGAGACCCTCAGCCATTGCAGGAGGCCGCTCTGTCACTTGGGACAAAGTGCGGCCTCCACCACCCCCCTCCTGACGGTCAAAGTCACCAACCTGCACACTCACCCCGGGGTCCGGAGACATGTGCCTACCTTGCGGACCCCCTCAGATGTACATATTGCGGATGGGGGCCGTCGTAGCTGCAGTCATGACCCCCTCGGAGGGCGAACAGCATCACCAGCCTCGCCATCCACGCCGTCCACCTCTGACACGTGGAGCTCCACAACAGAGTGCTGTGACACATCCACCTGTACAGCAGGAGGAAGGGCTACCGCAGAGAGAGACGCGTCGCAGAGGGCACTACCCTCGCCACAGGGTCCACAGACCGAGGCGCAGCTCCCCGGACCTCTCCGAGCAGCAGTGCACACAGAGGCGCAGATTCACTCGACATGTAGTCATGGACATCTGCAGCCTCTTTCATGTCGAGCTGCTCCTGGCTGGCCCTAGCACCATCTGCTTACCTGTCTCTGCCAAAGTCACCACTGCCCTCCACAACTTCTCCTCCGCATCTTTCCAGGGTGCAGCCGGGTACACCGCCGATGTCTCTCACTCATCTGCGCGGAAGAGCCCTGCAAATACACCTGCACCTACTCTGCAGTGACACAATGTGTGGCATCAGTGGTGGGTCCTCATAGTGATACCCAGGAGTGGGCATTATTGCACAAAACAGACAGGATTCGCGGAGACATGGCAGTGGTGGTGCCAATATAATGTGTGATGTGAGTTGTTCTGAAATTCAATATAGGTAATACCCATGACAAACCCTCAAACACCCTTGTGCATCCCCTTCATGCTCACGACACGTTTGCCTTATGCTTCCTACTGCACATATGTGATGCATGCCCTGTGGCTGCAGCACAGGTGGTGGCAGGTTGAGTGAGGCTGGCCGTGAGGGAGATGCACGAGAGGGTGCGTATGGGATAGAGCCATGAGATTATATGAGGATTGGGTTGCGTGTTAGTGGCAGGGTGAGTACTCGCGAGGTGAGTAGGTGCAGGTAAGATGAGGATGGGGTTTGAGTGGGTATGAGGGGTGATGTGACAGAGTGGTGTTGGCGGTGCCGAAGGAGATGTGGGGTGGGGGCAGTGTTGTGGCAGACGGAGTGTAGGGGAAAGACTACGTGTTCTCACTGTGGCTGACCTACTGCGGTCATTGGAGCGCCTCCTGCACTGTATGCAGGTGGGCGATATTTTGGTGGTGCAGGTGACCTCCTCTGCCACCTCGAGCCAGGCCTTCTTGGTGACAGAGGCAGGCCGCTTCCTCCCGCCCGCCGGGTGGAAGATCTCTGTCCTCCCCCTCCTCCTCACCCCATCTGGTGATACCTGGGGTGAGGCATCATTAAACTGGGAGCAGCCTTCCCCCTGGGCTGCTCCATGCTGTAATGTGTTCTATTGGTTGCAGCATCTGTCAGTGGAGGACTGCCCCTTTAACTAGAGAGCCTCCAGCTGACAGATCGTACTGCACATGCGCAGCCCGCCCGACGTGCAGACCAGCAGCGCGGAGCCCGGAGGAGCAGGTAATTGGATCCCATTAGTGGTTTGCCTGCTACGATCGCGCGGGCAACCCACTAATTTCACTGAGCGTGTTGCCCACGCTCCTGAAACCCAACCCGCCGGAAACCCGCAGGCCTGCTAAAATCAGGCCCTATGTCTCTATTAATAAATTGTAAACAATTTTACAACACCAAGTTATAGTCCATCAATTTTATTTTAAAATCCACAAGCTTTCGGAGGCTTCCTCCTTCCTCAGGTGACATTGGACTATAACTTGGTGTTGTAAAATTGTTTACAATTGTCAACCCCAGTCCATCACCGGCATCTCCACATCATGTCTATTAATAAAGCCAAGGATTCCATATGCTTTTTAAAATTCAGCATTCTCAGCTTGTCCTGCCACCTTCAAAGATTTGTGTATGTGCATCCCCAGCTCTCTCTGTACCTGCACCCCTCCCCCCCCTTTAAAATTGTACTATTTCGTTTATAGTGCCTCTCCTCATTCTTCCTATCAAGATGTATCACTTCACTTAGGTTGGTTAGACCACACCTGGAGTACTGTGAGCAGTTCTGGGCACCGCACCTTCGGAAGGACATATTGGCCTTGGAGGGAGTGCAACGTAGGTTTACTAGATTGATACCTGGACTTCAAGGGTTAAGTTACGTGGAGAGATTACACAAATTGGGGTTGTATTCTCTAGAGTTTCGAAGGTTAAGGGGTGATCTGATCGAAGTTTATAAGATATTAAGGGGAACAGATAGGGTGGATAGAGAGAAACTATTTCCGCTGGTTGGGGATTTTAGGAGCAGGGGGCACAGTCTAAAAATTAGAGCCAGACCTTTCAGGAGCGAGATTAGAAAACATTTCTACACACAAAGGGTTGTAGAAGTTTGGAACTCTCTTCCGCAAACGGCAATTGATACTAGCTCAATTGCTAAATTTAAATCTGAGATAGCTTTTTGGCAACCAAAGGTATTAAGGGATATGGGCCAAAGGCAGGTATATGGAGTTAGATCACAGATCAGCCATGATCTTATCAAATGGCGGAGGAGGCACGAGGGGCTGAATGGTCTACTCCTGTTCCTATGTTCCACTCTTCTCTGCGTTAAATTTCATCTGCCATGTGTTTGCCCACTTCACCAGACTGTCTATGTCCTCCTGAAGTCTGTTACTATCCTCTCTACATTGTTTGCTACATTTCCGAGTTTGGTGTCATCTGCAAACTTTGAAATTATACCCTCTATACCCAAGTCCAGGTCATTAATACAGATCAAAAAGAGCAGTGTTCCTAATACTGACCCCTGGGAAGCACCACTGTATACTTCCGTCCAATCTGAAAAACAACCGTTCAAAACTACTCTCTGCATTCTGTCCCCTAGCCAATTTTGTATCCACACTGCCACTGTCCCTTTAATCCCATGGGCTTTAATTTTGCTGACGAGTCTATGATGTGCTACTTTATCAAATGCCTTTTGAAAGTCCATATGCACAACATCAACCGCACTATCCTCATCAACCCTTTCTGTTACTTCAACAAAGAACTCAATCAAGTTAGTTGAACACGATTTTCCTTTAACAAATCCGTGCTGACTTTCATTTATTAGTCCATACTTTTCCAAGTGCCAATTTATTTTGTCCCAGATTATTATCTCTAAAAGTTTCCCCACCACTGATGTTAGGCTGACTGGCCTGTAATTGCCGGATTTATCCCACTCCCCTTTTTTGAACAGTGGTGTAACATTTGCAATCCTCCAGTCCTCCAACACCATCCCCATATCTAAGGAGGATTGTCGGCAGAGTTTCCACAATTTTCACCCTTATTTCCCTCAGCAACCTAGGCTGCCTCCCATCTGGACCGGGTAACGTTTCTTCTTTGAGTACTCCCAATCTTTTAAGTTACTCCTCTATCTATTTTTATCTTATTCAATATTGCCACTACCTTCTCCTTTACTGTTATAATGGCTGCATCCTCTTCTCTAGTGAAAACAGATGCAAAGTATTTATTTAGTGCCTCAGCCAAGCTCTCTGCCTCCACAAGAAGATTTCCTTTTTTGTCCCTAATCGGTCCCACCCTTGCCTTGACTACCCTTTTACTATTTATATGTTTATAAAAAACTTTTGGGTTCCCTTTTATATTAGCTTCTAATCTATTCTCAGACTCATTCTTTGCCCCTCTTATTCCCTATTTTAGATCTCCTCCGTACTTTCTGTATTCAGCCTGGTCCTCTATATATTATCAACCTCACATTCGTCATAAGCCTCCTTTTTCTGTGTCATTTTAATCACTATATCTTTAGTTATCCAGGGAGCTCTTGTTTTGGATACCCTTCCTTTCCCCCTCATGGGAATGTGTCTACTCTGTACCCGAACCAACTCCTCGTTGAAGGCCTCCCATTGTTCAATTACTGTTTTGCCTACCAATTTTTGATTCCAATCCACCAGGGCAAGATCCCTTTTCAACTCACTGAAATTAAGCATTTTCACATTTGATTGTTGCTTGTCCTTTTCCATAACTATTCTAAACCTAATGATATTATGATCACTGTTCCCCAAATGCTCCCCCACTGAAACATGTTCCACGTGCCCCACTTCATTCCCCAGAACCAGATCCAGCACTGTTTCCTTCCTGTTTGGACTGGAAACACATTGTTCCAGAAAGTTCTCTTGAATACATTTCAGGAATTCCTCCCCCTCTTTGTCCTTTACACTGTTACTGTCCCAATCTATATTGGGATAATTGAAGTCCCGCATTATCACTACTCTATAGTTCTTGCATCTTTCTGTAATTTGCCTGCAAATGTTCTCTTCTATCTCCTTCCCACTATTTGGGGCCTATAGTTTACACCCAGTAGCGTAATAGATCCTTTAATGTTCCTTAATTCTAACCAATTAGATTCTGTCTTTGACCCCTCAACTACATCATCCCTTTCCAGTGCTATAATAGTTTCTTTGATCAATACTGCCACACACCCCCTTTCTTTCCTTCCCTGTTTCTCCTGAATACCTTGTACCCAGGAATATTAAGTACCCAATCCTCCCCTTCTTCAAGCCAGGTCTCTGTTATAGTCCCATTTGGCAACTTGAGCCTGCAGCTCACCAATCTTATTTACCATGCTACGTGCATTTACACTCCAATCTCATCTTAGACTGCCTTACCTTTGCCCCCTGTCTGATTCTATTGCAGGCAATTGGGACTAGCTTAGTGGTATAAACTGGGCGACATGGACATGTTGGGCCGAAGGGCCTGTTTCCATGTTGTAAACTTCTATGATTCTATCCCTCCTATTTTTGGACTCTTCTTTACTCTAGTGCTACTTGTCCCCCCAGTCCTCTGTACTTGTTTCTCCTCTTTAATGTTTCATCCTGGTGCCCATCCCTCTGCCAAATTAGTTTCAATCCTCCCCCACAGCACTAGTTAACCTCCCTATGAGGACATTGGTCCCAGCTCTGTTGAGGTGTAACCCGTCCATCTTGAGCAGATCCCTCCTGCCCCAGAACTGGTCCCAATGCCCGAGGAATCTGAAGCCCTCCCTCCTGCACCATTGCTCCAGCCATGCATTAACCTATCTCACCCTATTATTCCTATACTCACAGGTGCATGGGACTGGGTGTAATCCAGAGATTACTACCTTTTGAGGTCCTGCTTTTTAACTTCCTCCCTAGCTCCTGAAACTCTGATTGCAAGACCCTTTTCCTTCCTATGTCATTGATTTCCACTGGACCACAGCTTCTGGCTCTTCCCCTTCCCCCTCAAAATGTTCTGCACCCTCTCAGTGATGTCCTTTACCCTGGCACCAGGGAGGCAACACACCATGTGGGACTCACGTCGGCTGTTGCAGAAATACCTGTCTATCCCCCTATCATATCTCCTATAATAACTGCATTTCTTTTGTCCCCCTGTGCAGCCGAGTCTCCCACAGTGCGTGGATTTGCTCCTGACTGCACTCCCCCAAGGTGTCAACACCCTCACTGGTATCCAACACTGAATACCGGTTTATGAGTCCCACACTCTCGGGGGACTTCTGCACTGCCGGCCTGTTTTTCTTAGTCTGTCTGGTGATCTCTCCACCTGAACTCCCTGTAGCTGCAGGGTGACCACCTCCTGAAACGTTCTATCAACGAAACTCTCAGCTTCCCGTATGCACTGTTGTGACGCCAGCCACCCCACAAGCTCAGAAGCTGAGCTTGAGCTCCAGCAGTTGGCGGCACTTCCTGTACATGTGGTTTTCCAGGACACACAAAGTGTTGTGGAGTTCCCACATGACATTGAATGTGCATGTGACAGGCCCCAGCTGTCCTGCCATGTTAGCTAACAGTTATTTAAACTGTTTGCTTAGCTTTAAGACACTTTACAGTTCATCTGACACTAAAACACTAATCACTAAAAACAATAAGCACTAAGAACAATAACCATTAAAAACACTAACCAATGAACTAAATACTTACTGACCTAGCCTCGGCGCTCCTCGTCTTGTTTTGATTCCTCGTGCAGCTCCTTTTATGCTCCGCTCAGTCCTAGTCTATAGTTCTTTGGTTTAAATCACTTAGCACCTCCTTCCCCCTCTGCACCTAATTCCCACACTCACTGAATTCCCAGTTGAATGTCCTCACTCTGTTAGCAATTCACCCCGTTAGAGGTTCACTCTCTGTCTTTCCCAACCTCTGTGCTTTTGTAAAAAGGTTGTTCTGAGCTACACAGAATCAATAATAGATATAACAATAATTGTAGCTATTCTGTTTTATGCTGTATATCTGGAGCAAAGGTACCACCTCCAGCAGATGGAAAGCCAAGCAGAAAGAGGAAATGAAAATACTTAGGTTGCACCTGTTAAAAAAAAAAGCTACAGGAGTTTTCCACCATACAGTATGTACACGGGGATGGGGCAGTTGAAGATACTTGCCATTATGTTGATCGGTGCCCATTTGAGTAGAGTGGTGGGTCAGATTCTTGAAAACAGAATTTACACTTGCCAGATTACCTCCCTTGCCATTGTTCCTAGGCAAAATAAAAAACCCATGTATTTTTCTGCAACTGTTTTGGTTCTCTCCAAATCCACATTTGTTCTATCTTTTTTCTGTTTTCCTTCCACTGTCTGCTCTCTCTATGTGTATACCTTTCTGTCCTCTCATTATTGCTGTTTCCAACTTTATTCATCGCTCTTTCTCTCTCTTTCCATGTTTCTCCTCGTGAATGAGCAAGCAGGGGCATGTGGAACTATACTCAGTGCCTTCAAGAGACAAAGAAATTGGAGGAAAAAATATAAAAACTTGAATCTGACAAATCAGGGAACAGTTTGTTTCCTACATCCACTATGGTTTTTAAAAATAATCAAAGTTGGAGTACCACTAATGCTTTGTGCTATGGAAGCAGCGGTGAATTGCCAGAGGTTTGTGAAATTAAGTAACAAAAGCCATGCGTGTGTGGAGTAGTACTTCAAAATTAAAGATTTTTTTAATGATGTTTGGGGTGTGGAGATGAGGGGAAAGACACTGTTGCTTTGGTTGGAATGTAACTTTATTTTTAGGATTTTTTCCATGTATTCATTCTTTCTGCTACTTCCTATCCTTATGGCCCAGCTCCCAGTTTTTCTCTCACATCCATGTTGCAACAGCTCCCAGATGGCCTTTGCTTGCCTGCTCCCAACAAACCTCTCTTCACCTGATCCAAGCACCCATCTCTTGAAAATGTTGACCACCTGGCTTTAAAAAGAGGTATCGTGGAAAGTAGAGCTCGACAAGACTATGCAGTCCATCTGGTTGGTCCCAACCACCTACTCCCTCAACTATTGATCCAATTCTCCCTTAAATGTTCCACATTACCTACCTCCACTCCCACCCTGAGCAGTACATTCCACGCCCTCTGTGAAAAGTACTTTAACCTGAACTACCTTTCCTCTTCTAATCTTGAGCCCGAGTCATCTGGTTCTAGCGTTTGTGAATTTTGAAATCTTTGACCAACAGCTTGGTCAAAGAGATGGGTTTTACAGTCTTAAAGGAGGAGAGCTTGGGGCCTAGGCAGCTAAAAGCATGGCAACCAACGGTGGAGTGAAGGGAGGAGTCTTCACAAAACACTCGAGGCAGAGGAAGAGAGAGTTCAGGATGATTGTACAGCAAAAGGAGGTTACAGAGGTAGAGAGGATCAAGTTTGTGGTGGGAGCTGAAGATGATGACTTTGTTATTCCCAATAAATGGCTGAAGGAAACTTGTGTTTCACCCATTACTGGATGACGAGACAGATTGAAAGAGCCGGTGAAGAGATAGAGCATATCAGTGTACATGTGGAAAGTGATCCCATGTTTGCAGATGTCAAGAGGAGGGCCAAGAAAGCCACATAATTTCTTCAAAGACCTCCCTGCTATATAGCTATACTAACCCCCATTTACCATACCACCAGTGTGTGTGATTATCCCATTTCAGGATGCCTTCAGATGTACAGTTTACAGGCCTGTAGCATCGAGTTGCCCCATACCCTTTTTTAAGGATCAGTGTTATGTTAGCTACTTTCCAATCCTCAGACACTATTCCCACTTCTAATGATTTCCTAAAGATCGTGGCAAGGATGTGAGCGATTTCACCAGCCACTTCAAGTGCTCATGTAAGGTCCATCTGGTGCCTTGTCTTCCTTTAACTTCCTCAGCTTAACAGTGACCATCTTATCTGATATTTCTATTTACAGAAATTCAATTTCCATGCTGGTAAGACTAACAATGATCTTCCCCTTTAGCACAGAGAAGAATTCATTTAGTATATTTGCTATCCCTTGGTCACTTAATATCCTATCACCCTTTTAATCCAGTGTTGATCAATTGAAATTGCTGACTGGTCACCGGTGTGACTACGGCAACAGCATTTTAGCCACATGCACTAATTTGAGTGGAAAACACCTTACATAGTGATGTAACACAGGTAAATGGACTTCATGTGTATATTTACTTAAATATCAGCCACCAAGTGCAAAACTTTTCAGTCAGTCTCCAAGGTTTGGAATTCTGGCATGAATTTATCAGACACAGCACATCTTGATGCAGTTTCTAGGTTTTAGTTCAGCAGTTACAAGTGGAACTTTGACTTCCAGAGTGATTGTTAAGAATGTTAACTCTCACAAGATGTGACAGATAGGCCTCTGCTCTCCACTGGGAATGCGATTGGATGCTGCTTGCCCATTGCCCTTTTGGAGCTGCTCATTATTGGCTCGGCTTGCTTTCTTCTGCTGGCCTGGAGTGGTTATTCCGATTGGTTGAGCTGACTATGTGCCAGCTCCCCACACACTACAATATTGCTGGTGTTTCCATGGTGCAGATGTCTGGCATTTTCACGTGTTACATACCATTTTAGCAAATAACCAATACCAAGGAAGTAAAGCACATACGATTAAAAAATGTACACGCTCTGCTTTTCATCTTACCAACAAACGTATAAAATTGTTACGTACACATGCATACGCCACGGAAAGTAGTAAAATCACATGCTTAATGACTATTGATTTTCATTTACAAATCAAAAATGCAATTATTTACATCAGGGTTCCCAATTAGCCATATGTAGTTAATGGCTAATGTGTGACAACCCTGTTACAATCTTTAAATGATCTCACCATTGTGCTTTTCATATGCTTCCTGTGAATAATTTATAGAAATGCTTAATATTCTGTATAATATACCTATCTTAAGATCAGTTTTTATTTTAGTCCTCTTGACCAATTTCCTAACCTTTATCTTATTTTTATATTCATGAAAGATACAAGTTGAGTAAAGAAATATGTGAGAGAAGCATAGTGTTGCAACCTTCATATATTACGGCAGCCACTATCAACGCTTAGTTTTTTTTTAGTACAAATGAGAAACAGGTTTCTATGACTTGTTAATAAGTCAAAGAGCTCCAAGAATGTTTTTAAATTTACTATTAATTTGTTGCAGATTACCAGTTTGTAAAATTTTGGATTTTTTTAAAAACAGAAGGAAGTTTTTGCCCATATGTCTGCCTGTTATAATAGTGTACTAGAAAGAATACATAATTTAAATTTGTTCTATCAGTTACCCAAGGTCAGAAAAAAAAATACTTAAAGCATTGAAATTCATCTAAAAACAGGACAATTTTTTTTCCCTTCAATATAGCATTTTCTTTGAGAAATATAGGCCAAGGCCCATTATGCAGTACATTATCATGATTGAAAAGGAGAGACCAGACAAATCAAGTAGTAGGGGTTAGGTAACAAGCTGGGGCTTTAAACATCTATAAATTATAGGAGGAAGGGAAGACCAAGCAGTTCCAGTTTTGTCATCATGGAAAAGGATAAGTTAGAATGAAGGATAAGTGAGTGTGAAGATTCTTTATCAACATAATGAGGATGCAGTGTGTAGGAAGAATGTGTAAGATGCCATATTTAGAGCAATGTGGAAAGTTCAGAGCAATGACCATAGTTGTCGTGATAAAACAGACTAGAAAGATAGTGACAGAGAAGTTTGTAGATTAGAAGTGATAGAAATGAAGTCCATCAGAGCCAGTAAAGTCCAGGTATAAACCTGATGGACAAAAAAATGGATATTAAAATCCTTTCTAGTTCATTTTATCTTTTCTTCATTTTCCAATGCTCAACTACAATGGGAGTCTGATGATACATATAGTTACTACCTTTAATCACTTTGAATTATGAGTTGTAACTTGCATTTTAGCCCTTTTTAAAATCAAGATACTGTACATCTAAAGACATAAAAAACTACTGACAATGGCATTTCTGGGTTTATACTATTTTCTGGGTATACATGGAGGTGAGCTCCCCTAATGTGTGTTCATCTTCTAGGCTTTGGAAATAATGCAGAACTTTCCCTTAAATCAGTGGGTTTAAGTACATGACATGATAAGATTGTATATGGCTGTGGAACAAGTGAGTTGAATGGCCTTTTCTCATTCCATGCTTTAGGTTTTTAATCTCAAAGATGATGTAGTAAAATGAATGTAATGGAAGGAATATTACTTGGTGGGGGGGGGGGGGTTTAGGAGAGAGTACTTTCTATGTAAAGCATTCCCTCAATAAACCTAGAAATTCAGCTTGTGCCAAAGCTGTATCTGCAGACAAAACATCACAATTTCAAAACACTGAATAGCCAGTTTATTTTATTATGTTCTTAAAACCATAAAACAAGTGTCATTCATCTTCTACTAAATTAAACAAACACAACCCAATGAACTTAAATGTTATCAGCAGGTTGGACTTGTATTTTCACAGTTTGTTCCCAGTACTTGCTTTGATGTAATCTTCTCTGGTCATAGTCCACAAATATTTGGACAGCAACAACCAAAATCATGTAAATTCAGTTGCTTCCGATAAGAGAAACCAGTGGATATTCAAAGGTAGAAATCCAGCCAAGATCAATTTTTAAAATTACATTCCCAGTTTGTGTAAAGGATGCTGGCTGAAGGGGGGTGTTGTTCAGGAGTTTAGCTGTACCTTTGAGCACAAGAGATGGAAAATATTAAATAACAAAAGTTATTTGACAACGCCATCAATTTTCTTTTACGAAACATCTGTACATATGTACAAAATCATACAAATGGCAGGAATGTTCATGTTTCTGTCCCACAATCTCACTTCCCATCAAGTAATGCCTTGATGTCCTTCACACCATATTCGTTTGCTACTGTTGTTGCATGGTCCAAAGCATGGATGATGGCCAGAAATTTAATCACTTGCTTGATATTCTCCCTACAAAGTTAAACAGTTTGAAAAAGATAAATTACATTCACAGAATAAAAATAAAACTATACACAATTGCACACCACCCTCAGAACATTCCACTGAGATTATGGGACAAACAAGTAGATGGGATGCTCATTCTATCTCATAAAACCTTTCTTCTGTTGACAATTCAAAATTTGTATTCCAAAACAGACCGCAGTTATTGCAATTATAAATTTAACAAAAAGACAAATTAATTTCATATTAATTTTCTATTTTTCTATTATTTTATACTTCAGCACTTTCCTAAATCCAAACTGTACTGCAATCTGACTTTAGACCTCAGCTTCAGCAGACAGTTAAACATGATTAAGTGAGTGGGCAAAACTGTGGCGGATGGACTTCAATATGGGGAAATGTGAGGTCATCCACTTTCGACCCAAGAAAGATAGATCATAATATTTTCTAAATGGCGAGAAGCCAGGAACTGTGAAGGAGCAGAGAGATACAGGTGTTCAAGCGCAAAAATTACTAAAAGCTGGTGGACAGGTACAAAAAATAATTAAAAAGGCTAATGGAATGCTGGCCTTTATCTCAAGGGGGCTGGAATACAAAGGGGTGGAAGTTAACTTTACAGTTATACAAGGCTCTGGTTAGGCCCCATTTAAAGTACTGCGTTCAGTTCCGGGCATCTCACGTCAGGAAGGATATATTGGCCTTGGAGGGGTTGCAATGCAGATTCACCAGAATGATACCGGGGCTAAAAGGGTTAAATTGTGACAGGTTGCATAGACTAGGCTTGTATTCTCTTGAGTATAGAAGATTAAGGGGTGATCTATTTGAGGTGTTTGAGATGATTAAAGGATTTGATCAGGTAGACAGAAACTATTTCCTCCGGTGGGGGAGTCGAGAATGAGGGGGCATAACCTTAAAATTCGAGCTAGGCCATTCAGAGGTGATGTCAGGCAGTACTTCTTCACACTAAGGGTAGCAGAAATCTGGAACTTTTCCCAAAAAGATGCTGAAGCTAAGTCAATTGAAAATTTCAAAACTGAGATTGATAGATTCTTGTTAGGCAAGGATATTAAGGGTTACGGGAACCCAAGTGGGTAGATGGAGTTAAGACACATCAGCCATGATCTAATTGAATTGCAGAACAGGCTCAAGGGGCTGAATAGCCTATTCCTGTTCCTAAACAAAAGGAGACCTGCAGTCAGTCTGAAAACACACCAGACATACTACATTCATTTTGGGAAGCAGACCACCTAATTCTTAGTTAATGTCAAAATACATTTCTTGCTTTCAATTTCACGCACTACATGAAGTACTTTGTGGTGCAAAGAGGAAATCTTTAAAGCAGAGTTTAAGTCATCAGATTTGAAGAAAAAAAGTACTTGGAACATGAGGCTACAGGGCAAGGTACCAGAGAGCAACAGAACGTGAATCCACATGCAACTGTGCCACATGCTTAATTTGTGAACCCAGCTGTGCTCTGTGGGGAGGTGCTGAGTAGGTTAGATCCTTTCTTGTATAAAAGGGATTAGCTAGAGGGACAGACACCCCCCAACAGAGGCCTTGGATCAGATCATCCACCTTATTGGTGGTGGATGGTACATGGAAAAGGAAGAAAATCAAAATGGGGGAAGGAAGCGTATAAATATCTTTTAAAAAAAGGGCTAATTTATTCCTAGTTACTTTTCCCTTATTCGGGCTTTAATGAGGTCACACTGCACATCACCACTGTCCTAAAGGCAGGGAAGCTGATTTACAGCATCATATAACACAAGTTATCAAATTAAAAACTGGTACCACACCTAGATATAGAACAGACTATCCTTCACAGTAACTGCTTTAGATCCAGCTATTGATGTGGATGGTAAATTAAAACACAGGTTTACCAGGCCCTATGCCATTGTATTTACCTTGCTGTGCGTTTTTCTACATCAGAGCAGCCAAGACTTAGCCTGTAGATAGTATTGGCCAAGTGAACAAGGTAACAGCAGAAATTTTCCATTTGTGGGATACTCTTATCTCCTTTTAGGTTGACAAACCAGTGCTTTGGTAAACAGGTGATCAGCTAAAAGATAAAAGTAGTACCATAAAATTCTGTCTGGTGTCCATCTTTTGTTTTACTTTAAAAGCAATACAATTTTTACAGACTGTTCTGTCCCTAGAACATAATGAGAAATATGTTTTGCATTTTACATTGTATGTTAAGTCATGATGCAAGCTTTAGAATTAAAAGTATAGAGATTGTCATGTTAGGATTTTAATTCCATAAAACAGTATGGTTTAGTTTGATCTGGACAAATATAACACTAAAAATAAAGCACTGCAGGCACAGAAGAGGTTTGCAGTATTACTAGCTTCCCAACATTGAGCAAACTGTCGGCCTTTAGTTAGCGATAGCATTCTTGAATCCGAGTTAGTAGGTTGTGGGTTCAAGTTCCACTCCATAGACTTGAGCACATAAGCTAGGCTGACACTTCAATGCAGTACTTGGAGTGCTGCACTGTTAGAGGTGTCATCTTTCGGACGAGACATTAAACTAAGGCCCCACTTGCCCTCTCAGCTGGATGCAGAAGATCCCATGGCACTATTTGAATAGGAGCAGGGGAGGTTCTACTATTGTACTGGCCAACATTTATCCCTCAATCAAAAAACAGATTATCTGATCATTATCTGTGGGACTTTGCTGTCTGCAAATTGGCTGTTGTACATTACAAGAGTGACTAAACTTTACAGCCAGTGAAGTACTTTTAAAGTGCTTTGGGACGTTCTGATGACGTGTAGGCGCTATTTAAATACAAGTTCTTTCTTTAGCAAACATAAATCAGAAAGGTTATTGTAATACAGTATTTTACACATACTGATGTCAGGAAAAAGAGAAACCAAAACCAGGTATAAAGTTGGAACATCGAACCAACTTTGTAACTGTGACCTCCGACACTTTATAAGGGTCCGTCTGTTGGTGTAAAGCTTATAGTATCACTAGTAACTCTCAGTGAAATAAACCGGCAGAGAAATGCAATACTACACAATGTTTCAATTTACTGTGGGGTTCCAATATTTCATAGTGCCTAGGTCTTAATGGCTTGGGATCCTGGAAACTTTTCACCCTGTTGCTCAGTTTACTTACACTCTGACATTTCTTCAGGCTGTCATCACCAGGGTCCGAGTTCTGCAGAGCCAGAAGGATGTAGCGATTTAACAGACTATCCACAGTTAGCTCCTGCAATGCTCGATTTGAGATTATGCCAGTCCATTGCAAGATGTTATCCAATAACTGAAAAAGTAGTGTAGGATTGAAGCAAACAGTAGCTTTCAGCTGAACTTATTAAGAGGTAGTCAGGATTCTATTTGGTTACCTGCATCTATTGTTAGCCAATATTTTCTATTTAAACATATTATACAAGACAGCATTATTTTCTGCAGCTAATGGAATCTGTTGCCATCACATGGACACATTTTTCTAAATGTCCAAATTCTGCTGCACCAAATGGAATTCAAACTAATCACCTTTAACAATAACAATGAATAAACAGCTATCTAATCCCCTTCACTAACACAATTCTACGTACGGCTGCACTCAGACCATATTAATCTACTGCTCAGTTTATCCTAAAATAATCTTTTGATGTGAAGTAAATTTATTTGTGTGGTATTCCGTGAAAACCTTGCAGGACATAGACTTTTTGCAGAATCACAACAGCGATAGGATTAATGCACTAAATTGTGCAGGTTAGATTGTCAGTCTTCACTTGAAGCAAAGAATTAATACACTTACTCCTTTTAATGTGCAGCACTTTGGTTTCTCACCCTTTTTACACAAAAAAAGTTTAATATAAATCTCAAACATTCCAACTGGTTTAAACAAAAACCTCATCTGAACCCCCACGGATCTACGGTAATCTATCAGTAGATTCATATTAATGTAACTCCTGCTGTACACCTTAGAACCAACCCAAAGAGAAATGCATGCTCTTCTTCCCAAACTGGAGAAGGCCCCCAAAAGTAATAAATTACAAAAAGGGTAACCAGGCATAGTTAAATGAAAGAAAAGTAATATTAAAACTGTCCACTTTTAAGCTCTCACCTTAAGTGCTGACCAAAACTGTCGCTGAAAAAACAGGTAGGGTCCAGAGTTCTTGTTTTCCAGCACACTAGATTAATACATTAAAAAAATTACTGACATCTAAAATATGAAGGGCAAGACATGAAATATGCAATTTTAAATAAATTTAATCTAAGTTTCTTTTGGGGGGCTTGGTGGGGAGGGTGGAACACTTGGGGATGAATTCTATGCTAATCAAGGTGAAGGATAGGAGCACAAGCAAATGGGCTATTTCTTCCACTTTCTGCAACTAGTGCCAACAATCATTGCCAGAAGAGATGTAACAGGCTAAAATCAGGACGAAATTTCTTGACTGATCTAATTCCCTACATTAGAAGGACACCCCTACTGCACTAAGACATTTTCATTTCCCACACCAGTCATCTCTGGAACCATTACACGTTAGCAGAAGATAAGCCATTTGATTCCCCCACAGTTTTCTATCCAGAAAGACCCGCATTAGTTCCTCACAGCCTCCAACTGTTTTTTAAATGATTACTGGGCTTTCACTTCCACTAACCTACTGGAGAAATTTGGGCTTTTCATGAAGTTCATTTCACTGATTCATCAGTCTGTGTCTGAAGAACTCCCTAAAATCAGTGCTAAATTTGCCGTTTACTCGCTTGAACCCATTTTCCTGCTGTAACAGCTTATTATCTCTGAAGTAACATTGCAGATCCAGTTTTTCCATACAGTTACTGCCTTTTATGGCTGAAAAGCCCAAATTTCGCTGGTCTTTTCTCATAGCTCAATACTCAAACTTATCAGTCTGCGGCTACATCGAAACTACAGCACAGAAACAGGCCATTCCGTCTAACTGGTCTATGTCTGCGTTTATGCTCCACACAAGCCTCCTCCCTCCCTACTTCATCTAACCCCATCAGGATACCCTTCTATTCCTTTTTCCTTCATGTGCTTATCTAGTTTCCCCTTAAATGCATCTATGCTATTTGCCTCAACTACTCCTTGTGGTAGCATGTTCCACATTCTTACCACCCTTTGGGCGAAGAAGTTTTTACTGAATTCCCTACTGGATTTATTAGCGACTATTTTATATGTATGACCTCTAGTTTTGGACTCCCCCACAAGTGAAAACATTTTCTCTACGTCTACCCTATCAAATGCTTTCATTATCTTAAAGATCTCTATCAGGTCACCCCCCAGCCGTCTCTTTTTCTAGAGTGAAAAGCCCCAGCCTGATCAGCCTTTCCTGAGAAGGATATCCTCAGAGCTCTGGTATCATCCTAGTGAATCTTTTTTGCACCCTCTCCAATGCATCTATATTCTTTCTATAATATGGAGAGCAGAACTGTGTACAGTGTGGTCTAACCAAGGTTCAATACAAGTTTAACATAACTTCTCTGCTTTTCAATTCTATCCCTCTAGAAATGAACCCCAGTGCTCGATTTGCCTTTTTTATGGCCTTAATAACTTGTGTCGCTATTTTTGGTGATGTGTATTTGTACCCCAAAATCCCTTTGCACCTCTATCCCATTTAGACTTTTATTATCCAAGTAGTATGTGGCCCCTTATTCTTCCTACCAAAATGCACTACCTCACACTTATCCAAATTGAAATTTATTTGCCAATTACACGCCCATTCTGCAAGTTTAATGTCCTCTTGCATTTTGATGCATTCTTCCTTTGTATTAACTACACCCCCCAATTTGGTGGCGTTTGCGTATTTTGAAATTTTTGTATTTGATTCCCGAATCCAAATCCTTAACGTAAATGGTGAATAACAGTGGTCCCAGCACAGATCCCTGTGGAACACCACTTCCCACCTTTCGCCAGTCTGAGTAACTACCTTCAACCCCTATTCTCTGTTTTCTGTTTTGTAGCCAACTTGCTATCCATTCTGCTACTCGTCCCCTGACTCTACATGCTCTGACCTTAGGCTTGAGTCTACAATGTGGTACCTTATCAAAGGCCTTTTGAAAATCCAAATATTGCATCTACTGCATTACCCTGGTCTACTTTCTGTTACTTCTTCAAATAATTCAATAAGGTTGGTCACGCATCACTTTCCCTTCTGAAATCTGTGCTGACTATTCTTCATTATATTTTCATTCTCTAGATGTTTTTCTATTACATCTTTGAGTAAAGATTCCATTATCTTTCCTACCACCGACATTAAGCTAACTGGTCTATAATTCCCTGGACTTGTTCTATCTTCCTTTTTAAATATAGGAATAACATTAGCTGTCCGCCAGTCCTCTAGCACTATTATCTTTTTTAATGAATTTTTATATATATATATATATAATATATATATATATATATGTGATAGAGGCATCATTTCCTCCCTAACTTCTTCTAGTATTTGCGATGCAATCCATCTGGACCTGGGGTTTTATCCTCAAGTTTGATTAGTTTATCAATTATCTCCCCCCTTTCTATCTTAAATGTTTATATGTCTCTTTTGATCTCTTCTTCAAATGTCATGCCCACCTTGTTAGTCTCCCTGATAAATACAGAAGCAAAGTAACTATTCAATATTTCTGCCATTTTGCTATCATTACCTGTGAGTTTATCTTGTGCATCCCTTAGTGGCCCTATCCCTATTCTGATTTTTCTTTTGTTATTTGTGTCTGTGGAATGCTTTACTATTTCTTTTTATAATCCTTGATAATTTAATCTTGTAGTTCCTCTTTGCTTGCCTAATTGTTTATTTTGTCATTTTGTCATCCTCTCTTTTATTGTCTATGTACTTAGAATATGTCTTTTTCTTTAGTTTCAATTTTACCCGTATCTCTTTATTCATCCATGAGGTTTCATTACTGGCTAGTTTGTTCTTGCTTTTTTAGAGGAATATATTTCTCCTGAACTCTCTATCACCGTTTTAAATATTTCCCACTGCAGTTCTAAGTTTTTATTTCCAGTTTACCTTCCCTAGTTCCATTCACATCCCCTCAAAAATAGCATTTTTCCATCTGTTACTTTGGTCTATGTCTTATTTATGTCTTTCTCAATCATTACTTTAAACATCATATTATGATCGCTATTGCCTGGATATTCCCCTAAGCTTACCTCTCTTATCTGCTTTGGCTCATTTCCCATTACTTCCCAGCAGTGATTCCTCTCTTGTTGGGCTTCTTACATACTGGGTGAGTGGCTCTAAATTGCTATTAGGGCTTGAATGTTTCCCTTGTGTTCAGTGACAAGAACTGGACACAGTACTCGAGATGTGGTGTGACCAGAGCACTACACAGTTCCAGCAGGACTTCGTCTGATTTGTATGCTACTGTTTTAGCTATATAGTTCAGCATTTGCTTTGTTTTTTTGATTGCTGCTCTGTAGTGGTTGGACACATTGAGCACTGAGTCTACTAGAACCCTATAGATCCTACCTCCTTGATGTTATGAAGAAAAAGTCTACAGTGTGGTACATCTAGACAGCATTCGACACATTTCTGAATAAAAGGCTAATATTTAAGCTTAAAAAAGTGGGGATTCAGAGTAAAACCTGAGAATTGGTTGAAGGGTTCGAAGCAAGTATTTATTTGAGGAGTTACGTCATCTGTAACTATTTTTAACACCACTCATTGAGTATTTATGTTACCTGTTCTTTTTCCTACATGCAGTACTTTGCACTTGCCATATCAAATTTCATCTGCCACTGATCCTGCATCTTCTGTTCCACTTTTTTTTTTAGTTCTCAAGCTGTCTCCTCAGATTCAACTGCCATTCCAAGTTTGGCATCATGTGAATTTGAGTTTTTGAACTCAAGTTGTTAATGTCAATTAGAAACAGCAGGGTTTCAACACCAAATCCCAGGGTTTCAACAAATCCTAGGTTTTACTCTGAATCCCCACTGCGTTAAGCTTAAATACTAGCCTTTTATGCAGAAATTTGTCAAATGCTGTCAAAATACACCACACTGTAGAGTTTTTCTCCAAAAAGTTAAGATTAGTTCAGTAGGATCTGCTACCTCTGAATCCACATTGGTTACTGTTTACTAGGTTATCACACAGGTAGACCCTCAAGTTAACTCCAATAAAACAAATGTCATTATTTTAGACATAAAAATAATGAGTATGTAGTTGCCAGGGTGCGTTTTGTTGCATGATCAAACTATCAATTTAGAGTAAAATAATGTAGCTTAATGTAAGGCAGCTTATTTCTTTTTAACTCTGCATGAGGTACTTCCAAAACTAATTTTATTTAAGACTCCGCATAACAAGTGACAGAAGATGTTCATCCTATCAGACTGCGCTGGATTTTATCCCAAATCTGAGGTGAAAGGGCAGCGTGAAAATTCATTCATCCAGGAACAAGAGAAACAGCAGATTTGTAGATATCATGTTCCATTTAAGATTATGTGCTAATTTAGATTAATAGAGTTTATTTTAATACATTAGAATCTTACCCATAGATAAGAGTTACATTATCTGGGATATATCACTACAAATAAAATACAGCAAAGTCAGTATGGCTGTATTTTGCTGTCCAGCATGTGTTAATCCTTCATGCATGGAAAAAAATGATTAAATTAGTCCTTTCCAGAAAACTTTGCAAATACATTTTCAAGAAAAGTTCAGCCAGTTCCTGAAGTATTTGGACATGTCAACATTTGTGTAACCTTGGCCACAACCTTCAGTTACTTGATCATGAACCAATATCAGATGGGCAGTGTTATTGTGCAATGCCTCAGTGATCTTCTGCAAACATTTGCCAAGGACTTCAAGTGATGCCTTAGGGGTACTTAGACAACTGTTAGGAAACCTGGCAGGTCATCCCATCTTTAGGAAGCCATTCACAACCAGCAAAATACATTTTGGGTCATTGTTCCCACCAGTGTGGCTGGAAGTGGGATTATGTTGTCCTGCAGAAGGTTGACAATTTTTTCCACAGTACCATTAAGCAAGGTACCTTACGTTTTACATTGACAAAATAACACAAATCACACAAAATAAGGATCATTTCCTTGAATTCATGTACATCAGCAGCTTGCTCTTGGTCATTCTATCCTAGGGTGCTTTAGAAGTTCATGGTCATTAGTCTAGGAACCAATTGTGTAAGTGGTTAAATAAATGAAATCAGTGGCTAAATAAATGAAATCATTCATCTGAAAATGGACATATCACCTAAATATCAAGATCTAACCTTTTATTGATCCATATTTTAGCAATACAACACACTGACTTTTTTAATTCACAGTGGATTTCTTCAAAGTAAGCTTGGAGGTCATTTGTCATTCCTTAGTAAAGCACTTTAAGTACAAATTTATTCTGAAATCATGAAATTCCTTTTATCTTCAAAGTATTAACACCGACACGGGCCACTGAATGGATCGTTGGTACTTTGCTTGTTTCTATTAGGAATGCTAGAATATCTTACCAGTGTGTGAATTACTTTTGTAATGTTAAATAGTAAAATCAAACTGTGTTTCCAAACTCTGCACATTATATCACTAATGCTGTACAGAGAATTGGGAATACAAAAAGGCTAATGCAGAAAACAGGAACCTCACATAGAACATAGACTTTTTTTGGGACAGCATGACTCACATTCTTAAACTTTTTTTTAAAACATGATTGATGAAATGGGCAGACATGTGGCAGATGAAATTTAACGCAGAGAAGTGTGAAGTGATACGTTTTGGTAGGAAGAATAAAGAGACAATATAAACTAAATGGTACAATTTTAAAGGGGGTGCAGGAACAGAGACACCTGAGGGTGCACATACACAAATCTTTGAAGGTGGCAGGACTAGTTGAGAAGGCTGTTAAAGAAGCATGTGGGATTCTTGGCTTTATCAATAGAGGCATAGAGTACAAAAGCACGGAATTTATGCTAAACCTTTATAAAACTCTGGTTAGGCCTCAGTTGGAGTATTGTATTCAATTTTGGGCAACACACTTTAAGAAGGATAGCGAGGCATTAGAGAGGGTGCAGAAGAAATTCATTCATTCAGGAAGAGAAACAGCAGATTTGTAGATATCATGTTCCATTTAAGATTATGTGCTAATTTAGATTAATACAGTTTATTTTAATACATTAGAATTTTACCCATGGATAAGAGTTACATTATCTGGGATATATCACTACAAATAAAATAGAATGGTATCGGGGATGGGGGACTTCAGTTAAGTGGAGTGTGTGGAGAAGCTGGAGTTGTTCTCCTTAGAGCAGAAAAGGTTAAGAAGAGATTTGATAGGCATTCAAAATCATGAATGGTTTTGATAGAGTAAATAAGGAGAAACTGTTTCCAGTGGCAGAAGGGTCGGTAACCAGAGGACACAGATTTAAGGTGATCGGCAAAAGAACCAGAGACATGAGGGGAAAAAAATTTACACAGCAAGTTGTGATCTGGAATGCACTGCCTGAAAGGGTTGTGGAAGCAGATTCAGTGGTAACCTTCAAAAGGGAACTGGATAAATACTTGAAGGGAAAAATGTACAGGGCTATAGAGAAAGAGCAGGGGGTGGGACTAATTGACCCAGCTCTACCAAAGAGCTGGCACAAGCATGATGGGCTGAATGGCCTCCTTCCCTGCCGTATCATTTTATGATTCCATATTCTGGTCTGTTCAATCTACACATTATCTGTAGCTAAACTCCCAAGGTCTCTTTCAATGTTCCTCAGCAGTATGTAATAATGGCCTGGGTATAACTTCTGATTTCCCTCCCTATGGTGAAGTGCCTGCCTTCTATTTGGTGCTTCCTCGTTACTAAGTGGGTGACACCAGCAACTGAGTCATATATGGATTAATCTTATTTATTTTTACAGGAGAGTTTATCCAGCTCACTGCTTAAATTACTTCTGGTGACTGCCTGAACTGTCGGTCGGCAAAACTGGTTTCCAGCTAAGAACTTCATGTGTGGTTTTCCATTACTAACAAGGGAAGTAAAAGTTTGACAGTGATAGCTGAACTCAAACCGCAAATTGAATATATAGTAAAACCATTGATTTTCAAGGATTGTGTGTATAAAAGGTTGATAGAGACAATGGGTCAGACTTTGTATCACAAGGGTTTAACGAGGAGGTGCAAATTACATAAAAAATTGGATGACTATTTTAAACTATATCCATGCAATACAATAATATTTTCATATACACACAAAGCAGAGCATAGCAAATCCCCACACAAAGACAAAAAGGTTCAATGGCAGGGAATCCATATATAGACAGTGTATGGAGAGCAATTAATCCAAAAGTATTGGATTTCACACATTCTACTCCAGCTCACAAAGGGTATACTCCCACACAAATAACTGAGCCAAAAAGGAAAGAAGTGTATAATTAGATTTTGTGTTTTATCAGAACATGTTCCAGTGAACACAGCTTTCATATTATCAAGCTCTCAAACTCCAGAAGGAAGTGGCAACTGAACACCAATCAATGCTAGAACACACCAAGTTCCTGTCTTGCATGTGGTTTCAGTGGAAAGACATTTGAGCTCATAAGTTCTTAAGTTTTTCTTATTGTCTTATGGGAATGTCCCAAGGAAAATGCCATGAGCAAATCATACTAGTGTGGACAAGTCATCGATCTGAAATGTTAACTCTGTTTCTCTCTCCACAGATGCTGCCTGACCTGCTGATTATTTCCAGCATTTTCTGTTTTTATTCACACTAATGTGGAAGTGGACAAGTATAATGAAGAACAGAAAACTACACCCAGACCAAGCAAATACCCCAAGAACTAAGTATTCTTGAATTGGAGAAGTGTAAAAAAGGTAGATTCCTAGATCATCACTGAAGACACTGTCATGCCCCTCACAGCAAATACTGAAGTTGATGAGGTTTATTAACACACAATGTAATGGGCTTGGAAACAAACATGAAACAGGTAAGATTACTCACTGAAGCAACAACCAACAGGGCAAGCAATTTCCTCAGTCAAGCTGCCAGATAACTTGGTGTCACCTAACTGAGTTTGTTCACTGCTATCAATGATGGTATCAATCCAAGTTCAGGGAGAACCCTACGGTAGCAGAGACTTATTGGAAATCCACAGTGCTGTGTACCTCACTAGCTGCACCTTCCAGAGATTTCAAACTTGTTGAAATAAGGTACTGAAAGCAGGAAAATTATGCAGGGAGAATCAAAATTTCAGATTCAAATCATTACACTGTTGGTTCTTTCATCAGAAATTCTGTTACATCCTTGTCTGGGTAAATTAGCAGGGTTTCTATCATTTATACATCACTGCGGTGACATTAAGAAAGCAGCCATGTTGAAGAATTCAGTCCAATTGCTGCAAAACTGAGCCTGGAACAATGTTGGTATTCCCTAAAGTAAATTCAATGTGGGAAATTAGAAGTTCTAAAGGTAGAACTGTATGGGAAATACCCCCATCCCCAAAATCTGATTGGCCTTACTGTAAGAAAGCAGGTCCTGAAATTCTGTATAGCTTAACATAAACAAACACACTAGAAAGACATAACCATGTAATGTTTGTGATTTTGGAATCCAAGAAATAAAAGTTAGAAAAACATAATTAAACAACAAAATTAAATTTTAATAATAATTACATAATTAAATAACAAAACATACCTTTTTGGATAAAGTGGTACAAACACATCTTCGTCCACTGTTTTCCTGATTCTCAAGACGATGGTCTTTAGTAAAGTCTGAGGGAAAATTTAAAGTGTTTTATTCATTTAACAGTTGAAAACCACAGATACTTGTACATGACAGTGTTGTACAGTTTTGAAGACATTTACAAAACAGAAGTAAAAACTAATAATTTTAACAATGTACAAAGGTTTAATATACATTAAATATATATTAAAATTGCCAGCTAGTGGTAGCAATCTAATCTCGCGTCAGAAGGTTGTGGGTTCACGCCCACCCTAGAGATTTGAGCATATAATCCAGGCTTGACACTCCAGTGCAGTACTGAGGGAGTGCTGCACTGTCGGAGGTGCCATCTTTCGGATGAGCCATTAAACAGAGGCCCATTTGGCCTCTTGGGGTGGGCGTAAAAGAGCCCAAAGCACTTTTCAAAGGGGAGTTTTCCTGGTGTCCTGGCCAAAATTTTTCCACAATACACAATAACTGATGTTCACATTGTAATACATTATTAGTTACTAGTCTCAAATGCTAATTAAGCTGTTGCAGACTCCACTCCCCTTCCTATACAAAAACATAATTTCAAATGTTCAGGTGTTTTCTTTTAATGGCTGCTATTGAGTGTAGTGGAGTGATCTTAGGAGGGAGGCACTGCACTGGCAAACACAGGATAAACAAAGGCAAGCTGGGTAACCAGCTTGGGTGTGGTTCTTTGGGATCATTTCTGAAACCCCATTAAAAATGTCTGCTTTTGTTCCTGCCCATATCTAAATTTAAATAGGAATGGAAAGAGAAGGATGAACACAACCAAAATGGAAAAAAAGTTACCAACAAAGGCATACCTGTGTGTATTTATTTTCTCCATTTACAACTGAAGGATATCCTTCAACTAACTTCAGTATTAATTTGACTAGTCGTGATGTCTGAGATGATGACAGAGGATCCCAAACTTTTTCTGCTAGACCTAGGGTAAGGATTAAAAAAAAGTTTTTTCCTGCTTGAGATTTTCTAATTACTCAATTATTTAGTCTTTCAATGGAAATTCTTGAAGATACACATTTAATTTTGTAAAACCTCTCCCCTCACAAAAGACACCTATTTCTGGCACAGGCACGATGGGTCGAATGGTCTCCTCCTGTGCCGTATCATTCTATGATTTCAAACAACCACCTTTGTTGTACAAAATGGAAGCTCAATAATGGCAAAAGATTGAAATAGAAAGAGCTCTTACAGCCTTGAACAGTGCATATTTATAACTCACATGTGCAGATATAACAGTACTCATAAGGGGAACTTACTTGAGTAAGTCAGAATAGTCAGTGTCACAACATTTTTTTTTAATAAGAGAATGAGTAACTGAGGAACAATTTTACTTTACTGTCACCATTCCACTGAGTTAGTTTTGTAGTAGGTTTCTGCACTTGTACAGTGCACCTGTGTATGGCAGTTACTAGTAATGTCAAATCCTGCTTGAGGTATTTACAGTAGAAAAAGAGGATAGCATGCCGGAAATCCCAAGAAAACTAATATTGAATCGAGGACAGGGACTCAATAAAATTAACATAAGTAAAGCAACAGTAATGAAGAAAATAATAGCACTAAAGAGTGACAAATCCCCAGGACCAGATGGTTTCCATCCCAGGGTTTTAAAGGAAGTAGGTGAGCACATTGCAGATGCCCTAACTGCAATATTTCAAAGTTCTCTAGATTCAGTTCTCTAGATTCAGTAACTGTCCCTCTAGATTCGAAAATGGCACATGTCACTCCGCTTTTTAAGAAAGGAGAGGGAAACCAGGGAATTATAGACCAGTTAGCCTAACATCTGTTGTGGGGAAATTGCTGGAGTCTATAATTTAGGATAGGGTGACTGAACATCGAGAATTTTCAGTTAATCAGAGAGAGCCAGCATGGATTTGTGAAAGGTAGGTCGTGCCTGACAAATCTGATTGAATTTTTTGAAGAGGTGACTAAAGTAGTGGACAGGGGAATGTCAATGGATGTTATTTATATGGACTTCCAGAAGGCATTTGATAAGGTCCCACATAAGAGACTGTTAGCTAAGATAGAAGCCCGTGGAATCGAGGGAAAAGTACGGACTTGGTTAGGAAATTGGCTGAGCGAAAGGCGAGAGAGTAGGGATAATGGGTAAGTACACACATTGGCAGGATGTAACTAGTGGAGTCCCGCAGGGATCTGTTTTGGGGCCTCAATTATTCACAATATTTATTAACGACTTAGATGAAGGCATAGAAAGTCTCATATCTAAGTTTGCCGATGACACAAAGATTGGTGGCATTGTAAGCAGTGGAGATGAAAACATAAAATTACAAAGGGATATTGATAGATTAGGTGAATGGGCAAAACTGTGGCAAATGGAATTCAATGTAGACAAATGTGAGGTCATCCACTTTGGATCAAAAAAGGATAGAACAGGGTACTTTCTAAATGATAAAAAATTAAAAACAGTGGATGTCCAAAGGGACTTAGGGGTTCAGGTATATAGATCATTGAAGTGTCATGAACAGGTGCAGAAAATAATCAAGAAGGCCAATGGAATGCTGGCCTTTATATCTAAGAGGACTAGAGTACAAGGGGGCAGAAGTTATGCTGCAGCTATACAAAACCCTGGTTAGACCGCACCTGGAGTACTGTGAGCAGTTCTGAGCACCGCACCTTCGGAAGGACATATTGGCCTTGGAGGGAGTGCAGCGTAGGTTTACTAGAATGATACTCAGACTTCAAGGGTTAAGTTAAGAGGAGAGATTACACAAATTGGGGTTGTATTCTCTAGAGTTTAGAAGGTTATGGGGTGATCTGATCAAAGTTTATAAGATATTAAGGGGAACAGATAGGGTGGATAGAGAGAAACTATTTCCACTGGTTGGGGATTTTGGGAGTAGGGGGCACAGTCTAAAAATTAGAGCCAGACCTTTCAGGAGTGAGATTAGAAAACATTTATACACACAAAGGATGGCAGAAGTTTGGAACTTTTTTCCACAAACGGCAATTGATACTAGCTCAATTGCTAAATTTAAATCTGAGATAGATAGCTTTTTGGCAAAGGTATTAAGGGATGTGGGCCAAAGGCAGGTATATGGAGCTAGATCACATATCAGCCATGATCTTATCACATGTCAGAGCAGGCACGAGGGGCTGAATGGCCTACTCCTGTTCCTATGTTCCTAGAGGGAGTCTTGCAATTAGTACCCCCTCTAAAATCAACCAGTTAAAATTAGGATCAACTTTTATATTCCTTTGCTTACTCCCCCTGTCATTTCTTGATTTTTTTAAAAAAAGGTTACATCCCTGCCACCCAAAATAGTTTGCATTTCCTGGACTCAGCCTAAAAATCAGAAATTTGACCTGCTGCTCTGCTAATACAATATGAAATCTCAATAACATTCTCTGACTGTTTGAAAATTTAGGACCCAAGAGCAGTTTTCAACAAATTAGAAAATTGATTTTACGTGGCCCTATTTTAAATAGAAACTTTACCAGCACAGGCAAAGAGAACATAATAAGAACAAAGAAATAGCAGGAGTAGGCCATATGGCCCCTCGGGCCTGCTTTGCCATTCAATAAGATCATGGCTGATCTTCGACCTCACCGCCACTTTTCTGCGCGATCCCCATATCCCTTGATTCCCTTAGTGTCCAAAAATCTATCGATCTCAGCCTTGAATATACTCAATAACTGAGCATCCACAGCTCTCTGGGGTAGAGAATTCCAAAGATTCACAAACCTCCGGGTTAAGAAATTTCTCATTTCAGTCCTAAATGGCTGACCCCTTATCCTGAGACTATGCCCCCAGTTCTAGACTCTCCAACCAGGAGAAACATCCTCTCAGCATTTACCCAGTCAAGCCCTCTAAGAATCTTATGTTTCAATGAGATCACCTCTCATTCTAAACTCCAGACAGTATAGGCCCATTCTACTCAATCTCTCCTCGTAGGACAACCCTCTCATCCCAGGAATCAATCTAGTAAACCTTTGTTGCACGGCCTCCAGGGCAAGCATATCCTTCCTTAGATAAGGAGGCCAAAACTACACAGTACTCCAGGTGTGGTCTCACCAAAGCATTGTACAATTGTAGCAAGATTTCCTTACTCTTGTACACCAACCTCACATTACTCTTGTATGCCAACCCCCTTCCAATAAAGGCCAATGTACCATTTGCCTGCCTAATTGCTTGCATGTTAACTTTGTGCTTTGTGCAAAAGGACACCCAAAACCCTCTGAACACCAACATTTAATAATCTCACCATTTAAAAAAGTTTCTGTTTTTCTATTCTTCTTACCAAATTGAATAACCTCACATTTCCCCACATTATACTCCATCTGCCACCTTCTTGCTCACTCACTTAACCTGTCCATATTCCTTTGCAGACTCTTTGTGTCCTCCTCACTGTTTACTTTCCCACCTAGCTTTGTATCGTCAACAAACTTGGATGCATTACACTCCCTTCATCTAAGTCATTAATATAGATTGTAAATAGCTAAAGCCCAAGCACTGATTCTTGTGGCATCCCAGTAGTTACTGCCTGCCAATCTGAAAATGACCCATTTATTCCTACACTCTGTTTTCTGTTGGTTAACCAATCCTCTACCCATGCTAATATATTATCCCCAACCCCATGAACCCTTGTCTTATGTAACAAGCTTTTGTGGGGCACCTTATCGAATGCCTTTCGAAAATCCAAACATACTATATCCACTGGTTCCCCTTTATCTACCCTGCTAGTTATATCCTCAAAAAACTCCTGTAGATTGTCAAACACGATTTCCCTTTCATAAAACCATGTTGTCTCTGTCCAATCATACTATGATTTTTAAGTGCCCCATTACCACGTCCTTAATAATGGATTCCAGCATTTTCCCAACTACTGATGTCAGGCTAACTGGCCTGTAGTTCCCTGTTTTCTCTCTCCTTCCTTTCTTGAATAGCGGTATTACATTTGCTACCTTCCAATCCACTGGAACTGTTCTAAAATCTAGGGAATTTTGAAAGATCATAACCAGATCACTATCTCTGCAGCCACCTCTTTTAGAACCCTAGGATGTAGGCCATCAGGTCCAGGGGATTTGACAGCTTTTAGTCCCATTAAGTTTGACTAACACAAAATAGCGCTCTCAATGGTTCAGAAAGCAAATGCACCACATGAGCCTTATGATCTAGGAAGGCTCCCGATTCAATGCTGAATTGGTTGATTTCAGCTTGGGTGGTGGTAGGAGGTGCAATAAATTGGCTTCAATGTTCGCAGGCTAAGGAGGCAGTGGGGAAATTAACCAGCAGTACTGCTCCTGGAGGGGGGTGGGGGGGGCTCTCCACTGGCCAGAAATTCAACTGGACCAGCCACATAAATGCTATGACTACTAGAGCAAGTCAGAGGCTGGGTATTCTGTGGCAAGTGACTCACCTCCTATCCCCCCCCAAAGCCACTCCACCACCGACAAGGCTCAAGTCAGGAGTGTGACAGAATACTTTCCACTTGCCTGGGCGGGTGCAGCTGCAACACTAAGATGATCAACATTATCCAGGACAAAGCAGTCCGTTTGATCGGTACACCATCCACCAGCTGATACATCCATGCTTAGAGCGTGCTGTAAATCCATGGCAGTATCTATTTATTATCCTATTTACACTATTGTAAATAGCTAAGGCCCAAGCACTGATTCTTGTGGCATCCCAGTAGTTACTGCCTGCCAATCTGAAAATGACCCATTTATTCCTATACTGTTTTCTGTTGGTTAACCAACCTAAAGATGCTCTGGAATAAACAGCTTTTAATTGCACACTACCAGACCTGTTTATATACTATAAGAATTTCAGGAAAGCCCAGAATGAAAGTAGTTCATGATTGAATATATCAATGTAAAATCATGACAACACTGCGATTTAGGTTACACTGAAGGCAAACTAACTTGATGCTTTGAACTTTGCCTTATAGAAGTGTTACATTTTTAAGCTACTTTGGATATTGCTCTAGACGTTGATGCTCATATTAAGGAGCACAGCATTATGAAACAGTATGTGTTCATGCTGATATAGCACAAATATAAATTGGTAACAAGTAAACAAGCAACATCTAGATGACAAAGAATTATGCTTCTGCATTTCCCTCCCAACTTTTATTAGTCAAAATTCCAATATAGATACTTAAAGCTCAAATCCCAGTTAAGGTGAATTTTCCAAAATAGCTTGCTAGCCTTGTAAATATTTATCCTGGTTTACTGGAGTGAGGCAGGCAAGATATATTCTACTTATCTAATACAAAATACATTCGCTGTGTTTGTTTAAATGGTACTCTGTAAATGGATTTACACCCATAAAATCAAAAATGATCAGAGAAATTACATTTAAAATATGCATTTTCTAAGGTACATGAAAGCATTCTGCTGAAATAGTTTAAATTGACTAATCCAGATATAGTGAATTATAATAAAATGGTATAATTTCTACACTTGTACACAGCAACATTTTGGTGCAGCCATTCCAAAATACAAATGCATTTCAGTATATTTGTTATTGTATAACACATGTTGTCTATACAAATTCCATTTCATTGTTTTTTTTGTAATTTGACCATAGCAGCTACTTCAGTAACTAATTGGATTTTTATATTACACACACACACACACAGCACTGAACTGAGGAATGTTGGGCTTAAGTGTTAATTGGATGTATTCTGACACAGGTCTGAGGTATTAAACATTAATTACCCGTCAATTTTGGTAAAACCACTTTTTCTACAATTGCAGGTAACAGGTAAGTGTCAACATCATCCATCTGTGGATCTTGCCCCTCTTCACATCCGTAAAACAGCAGAGACTCGAACCAGAGCATACTTTCAAAGTCACGACAATTTGGCTGTTATAAAGACACACAAAATGATTTCTGCAATGTGTATTTTGCTACTACAGTTAATACACAAACTAACAATTTGTAAAATATTGCATTAATGATCTTTTCCCTGTCCAAGAACATTAATGTTGAAATTTGCACCTTAGAGTAAACAAATTTTACCCAGGCCCTGCCTGAAGTAAATATTTTCTATTTTTCACTTTATACCAGAAAACATTACATGAATTTTCAGGATTGCTATAAGATTTGATGGTTAAATGGACTAAAGTTGGTTTTACAAATACAGTGATGCACAAACTTTGCTCCCAAAGTGCATAGTTTAAAAAAAGTTCAGAGGCCAATCAAACTGGATTGAAATGTCACGAGTTATGTCATTGAAAGGACACATTCAGATTCATGTACAGATAGCTAACACAACTACGATAACTTAAAACAACATTACCCAATAATTAGTCATAAAAGAGAGAGAAAAGGTGGGGGAAGCATGTTCTGCTGGTACTCTACCTTTGCTCAAGGCAGGGGGAGGGGTTGAAATCACTCTTGTATCATCTCTTAGCTTTTAGGAAATATTGAAGTCGATTTCTGACCTCATGGGGACCTTTCATTTTGGATTTTCACTCCCTTGTGTAGACAAGACAATCAGCATGTCTTTCAGAACAGCTTTACTGAGTTTAATGGCAATCACTGTTTCAGACTAGTTTTGGAGTAGGGGACATGATCTGAAGCTACCCAAGCCAAAAAGACATTAAGCTTGGTGCTGCTGCAGATTCAATCCCCATAACTTACATCATTAGAAGTACTCACCCCTCATCTTTCCTTCTCCTTTAATGAACAGTACATTTATTTACAAAATATAGAATATTTTTCCAAATTAATAAAATTATCTGTAGCATTTATATTCATTTCCACTCCATTCCCTCCCAGCCACACACTATTTCCTATGTGCAGGCCAACTGTTCTCTGCTAGTGCTACGCTCTAACCATCCACTAGAGGATGCTGAAGAACAGCCCTGGTGACTCACCAAGCAACTTTTTATCCCTCTGGCAGGAAAGTCAAGATTGTGGGGTTGTCATTTGGGGAATTGCATTTACAAAACCTAGACTTACTGCTCCACTGCACAATTTTTTGATAAACCCTGAACACTTTATAGCCACAAGCATATTTTTTTCAAGCAACCTCCAGTTCTCACCTCAAAAGGATTCCATTTGATGAGTTGTAATCGAATAAGTGGATTAAGCAGTTTTGGGAGGCATAGACCAATATATGCATCTTTATAATGAGTGTAATACATTTGTCGCCAAACTTCAAATCGGGTCTTGATGCAATCAAGTGTACAGAAATCATCTAAGACATCTTCAAACACTTTCCTGGATTCATTAACAATTCGATCTACAAAAGATTTTAGCATTTTATGTATTCATACAAAAATTGTTTTTGCATTATTCTCTCACACACAGTCTGCACCGTTTATAGTGGGCGCATGGGTGGTAACGCGATTAGCCCACAAAGTGTTGGACGGTGTGTAGTGTTTTAGAGACACCGAGAAAGAACGGGAACAGAGAAAGAAACAAATGGCTGACTGGATTCTAATTCCATTCCCTGCGGTTATTGTTCACAAAATAAACATGTAAAGGGATCAATAAATGCTTTGTCTGGGATTTAAAACAAGGGTTTTCCAGTGTTCAAAATGGACAGAATGATCCATGGAGGTATTTAAATACAAATATGATAACGAGGTGCAAATAACTTAAAATGAGCTGCCCAAAATAGCCGGCGCACTTAACATGTTATAAATATGCCTTTATAATTGGCTCCTATAGTACTGGCAAATGGTTAGTGCTATTTGCAGCTGCACGTGGTAACGTGGATGGTATATGTGGTGGGCACTGTTTACACGTACATAAACAGCTTGAGTTATCAGTGTCACCATTTTTAGAACAATTTAAGTAACTAATACAAGATAATTACCTTTAATTAGCTGCAAATATTTTGGAGGATGCGTCACATACAAAAGTAGGCTTTCTACATGAATTTATTTAAGATCTACAATCCACACGTCTCTTTCAAGGGTAAATTTCCCCACAATAAAGCTGAATGATGCCAACAGGACTGGATACATTTTGTCAGCATTGTACTAAAGTTTACAGGTTTCAAAGTATCTCCTTCCTTGATTTTGCAACTGAAATAGTCATTTTAGTATATTTTGCAATAGGCATACCGTTTTCTATATTAAAGCTAGTGATGTCTGTGGAAGTTTCTTCGTCATCACTTGAGAGTCCTTCATGGTGTTCAGCCATCTTTCCAGCTTGTTCTCTGGCCAGTCTTCGACGTGCTCTAAATAATAAGAATCCAGAGTTAATGCCTGGCATTTTCATCAGGACTGTTTTTTTCATCAATATCCATTTTTCTTGTCAAACTGTAGAACTGCAGCAAATCTCAATTATATATCCTTCACTTTTATGTTTATTAATTTCCTAAATATTCCCTATTTCTTTGATATGCTCTCAATTACAATAGATTGGACGCAGAATCTTACTGTCATTTTGTAGGTACTTGAAAAATGCCCATGTATTTTCTGCAATATATTATAGCCTTCTGGGAATCTCATTCCATTACTTTCAGCGATCAGTTTAGCTCACAAACACCAAGTATGATTATTAATGGTCTCATTATTCTAAACAGCTGATTCCAGACAGAAAAGCACATCGACATCTGGTAAATAACTTCTAACTCAGTGCAACTCTACTAAAAAAAAATCCAAGGAAAAATAATTCCCCACTTATATTGTTTTTAATACTAACTATACAAGACAATGGATTAGAGGTAACAGCACATCAGTAGATGCAATTAGTTACCTAAATTTATTTTTTTGGCCAATAAGTTTTATAAGTGTATGACAGATGTGTCAAAATATGTTATATGCTTAACAGAAATGCAGTATTTGGACTAAAAAAATTGCTGAAGTAAAGATTTGTACAAGAGTTGGCTGCCTAAATCAAACACCATTATGTATGAGCATTTTTAGATGGGAAAGGCTTAGATAAAGTAAGTATTACAGGGAAAAAAGCAACTCATAAGTTTGTAGATATTTTGGTGCCGGAGAGCATAAAGCTAAAGTACTCCATTACTGAAAAGTACAACTAAAGTCCTCCGTCTTTTAAAAACTGGTGTTCCAAAACTTGCTTCCAAAAAAAAAAGCTGAAATTGCAATTGAGATTGGAACAGCATGATACACGGCACAAAATGATTGGCAGGATCTAGGGATGAATAATGCAGCTGCCTCCATTTAAAGGTCACTTTTAAAATGTAAAAGGGTTGATTTTAAACGTGCAATCATACCTACGAGCCTCTCTCTCTGCAATCCTTCGCTGTTTGGCATTTTCTTGATACAAAGCACGGTCACGACCAAATGAATCCAGACTTGGTGCCATAACTGTTTTGCCTGCAAATATAAAGTTGACAAAATTACCAAAAGCTTTCTTAAAAAAGTATAAATTAACACTAATTAAGTTTAAGTTCAATTTTCATTGACCACAAAATTTAAGCCTATTGGGACCCACACCATTAGGAGTTTGTAAATTGAGTCAGGTTGAGTAAGAAACTAATGCTACTAGCATTGAAGGTAAACTGGTTAAAGGTCAGTGAGGACAAAGAAAGAGTAAAACTATTTTTAAAAAATGCATTGGCTGTTAAATTAAAACAAGAGTTTATTTCCTAGTAGCACACGATTTCACAGGCAATGATGCAATACTTTACCAATTAATGTATACATCGCTTGAGTATTCAAAATTATAAAATGCTATGAAATAAGCATGTAGCTCTTACAAAAGATTTTGTTGAAAGATCAGCTTTGAGACACATGGAAAACTTGAAATATAGAAGAATTTTTTTCCCCAGCTGAACCGCCAACTGGTAGATTTTAATATTTCACACTGAAGTGTGACACAGTACACAAAAAGCTGTATTAAAATCAACACAGGGAAGGATTCTTTGTATCGCAGTGCTTCTGTGCTGAAGGAGAACAGCTGGTAAAAGCAGCTGTTCATGCAAGCCCTAGAAAGCCGTTACGCTCCTCTATGAGTTTCTTTTTGTTCAAATCATAACCTGATAAAACAGGGAATAATTGAAGGGTGAAATGAACCCTCATGGTGCAAAAAATATCAAGCAATACAAATCTTACTCAAAACTATTCTTCTCCAGCTGAATGATTTTTTTAAAGTATACTTAAGAGTTTCTGTTATAAGTACTAGTTATATCTAATCCAAAACTGGAACAAAAGTTATCTATCTTTACGTAATAGATAGAATAGTAACACAAGTATCCAATCAACATTTCCCCATATAATGTGAACACTTTACATCCTCTGAATAAGCTATTTTGCTGCACTTACCCTATCTGTACTAAATAATTTTTAAAAAAACATATCAAACTATCCCCTTGGTAACCTCAAACCAGACTTGTCTGCTGGATTAATATGCATTTTTATTCATCTAATGTATTACAATGAACAAGGCTGTTCAATGAAAAATAAAAACCTTCAAGATGGACTGACTTGAATGGCTTGAATATTCCGATGATTCATCTTTAATATCATCTTGCCGTCTCTGGACAAACCGGGTAGCCCGCTGTTTCAGCAGCTGGTGCATGGCAGATTCAAGGTCATTAACCAGGGGTACCTGAAAAATATAACACACTACGTAATACCTAGGCCCTTCATATTAGGCCCTGGTCTGTGCTTGTTATACCATGGGTACAGTTTTAAATTCCAACTAGTCCCTGCAAATCTTCAACTAAAAGTAGCCAAAGTGATGAAAATCAGCTGCTTTTAATGAAAAAAAATGAAACAAGGTTAAAAAGGATAGTTTCATGTATTTTCTTACTGCATTAATTTCCTCTCTTTCATTCAGTCTGCTACACAATATTTAGTCAAATGTATCTGGAAAGTTAATGGCACAGTGATATATTTTTATGGTACAAACTGGAAACCACACTTTTACAGTAAGTGGGCAAAAATGGTATTTAATGCATTCATTTTTGTCACCAAGATACTTTTCACAAATAACAGCCAGTGTGTATATATATGTATAAAAAAAGTGCAAGTTAAAACAAAAAAAATGTACAAAATAAAGCAAACCTTCCCATCTTGAATTTCTGGCCGCCACGTAATACTCCAGAAGGACCTGTACACAACTCCAGCAGTCATGTACATAATGTAATAGTTAAAACCAACAATGTATTTTCTGTATCATTGTAAAGTATAGCGTTACTAAACAAAAATCATTTAAGCAGTGTTAGCGCTGGTCTGCAATGTACAGGCTGACAACTGAGTGCCATAATGGAAATTTCTTTTTAAAGGTAGAAAGCACTTTAAGAAAAGTGTCTTCCATGTTTGGTCATTAAATGAAATTTTAATATTTTGTTACAAATGATAATTTGGAAAATTAAATAGTTCAGGAGTCAATGTATCCTTCAGAAAATACAAAATGGAACATTAGTCCAAGTGGGTTACGAAAGCCTTTTACATGGAGAAAACATTTTTTTCCTGATTATTTGAAAGTAGACCTCCAAACTTCACTGCAACAATGAAAAGTGATACGCAAGAAACAAGCTTATAAGCTTTTAGTTTCCCTATTTTATAGATTTAAATTGCACAGGGAAGCAATTGTTGCAGTGTAGATTATTCTCCCCATTCAAGGCAACAAGTGCCTCCCATGCATATCCTCTGCAGAGAAAATGCCATGGTTTTCCTTTAATACAAGCATAATCTATTGATAATTTGGTCTTCTCTTCAGAAGGTTTGTTGCCTCTGCTTTTTTTCCATTTTCAATCACTAGTCTTATCCTTATGAATGTTACCAATATAGGTGAAATTTACACAAAACTTAAACCACAGTCTGCCCTAACTTGGGTCAAATGGTTAGTGCGGGGCTAGGTTTATGCTCACAACTGTTCTGACCTAATAAAGCTCTTACCCAAAATGTTAACCCATTTTTTTCTCCTTTCAAATGCTGACAGACCTTCTGTGTATTTCTAGCATTTTCTCTTTATTTCAGATTTCTGCCATTTCCAGTTTTTAAAAAATCTACAAGCTCAAAACTGTTGTCTTCTGCATTCTCAAAGCTGACAGCACAATCTCACAACGCATAAAGATGAACAATTGAAAAATGTTAAAACTGTCATGAATTTTCATCACCCTTTCCATTCCAACACAATATGTAAACGTACTACACCTGTTAAGAGTTCCTGATAACTCTGACCCTTATTTACCTTGTCAATTAGAAAGCGTATTTCCCTTGCAAACTGATTTCCAATTGACAATGAATGCACTACCCAGCTGTTTTAGAGCAAATAGAGCAGATTGTTACAGACCACTGTCAGTAGGTAGTCTACTGGCAGAATGTGGAACAATTGATTGCAGTGAACCTTTTCCTCCACACTGTTCGCCTCATGGTATGATGTCCCATGCTGGATTTTGAGACGCTGCTTTCTCAGTGACAAAAGGAATTATTCCACTCAACTAAGAATCTTTTGATAATCCAACGTTACAATCCTTATTTGATATTACACACCCAAAAGGAAAGTGCAGTATTTCCAAATATATCAATTAGAAGCGAATTTCAAATGTATCGGTATGAACATTTCATATTTTCGAATACTGAGTACACAAAAGACAGTCACGCATTTGAAACGAAGATATCACTGTGTGGCTTCACTACAACATTAAGAATCATGCCATTGCTGACTGCTGCAAAACCACTCCAAATTCATGGCCAGTTATACAACGTGATTTGAGATATGCAGGACACAAGCAATTCATCCTGTATCATATGATCTTAAAGATAATATAAACAGGACATGACAACACACTGATCTGATTGTTACAATTGAAAAAAAACATGTTCCCCAAGGTTCCTTGCTAATATCATATAACAAAATATGTTGTCAGCACTATGAAGCATGGCTCCCTGCCCCTCAGTTGAAGCATGGGCTAATAATAAATAAATCCCATGATTACAGAAAAGTAGTACTGCATTGCTTGTGAACCTCTAGAAAAAATGTAGTATTTTCATCTTTCCAAATAAGACAGCTTTTAAAGCTGACATCGCTACAATATTGCATGTTTGCTAGTTCATAATTTATTTTAGTTTACACAGCAAAAGGACTATATAAACAAAGAAAAATATGGAAAACTAAGTGCACTATTTAGCAGCAAGATGGAGGACTGCAGCATTGTGACGTACACTGCCAGTGAAGGCCTCCAAGAGGAAAAAATGTTACATCTTAGTAATTTTAAAATTTGTTTTACAAAAAAAACAATTGGGGGGGGGGGGGGGGGGATTTTAAAATTTTAAAAACACAGTAACTTTCCTGGAGTCAAGAAAGCAGATAAATTAAGGCCATGTGTAGTTTTGGGGTTGATGAGATATTGGAAATGAAGGCCCTGAGAGCCCCCCAAAATTAATTTTACAAGGATTCATTTTTCTGCCCCCCCCAACCCCAAAGGGGAAATAATTTTGTTGAGGAAGGCAAAAGGTGGCAAGTGAGATGTATTTTATTATCTCATAAAATACAATGAGAATGTAAGCGCACATGCAAAGGTTATCTCACTACATTCAGGATATATTCTTTCTAGTCTCTCAGCAGTCAATGGGTGCACACTACAAATATCCTTCAATCTCTCCAACATGGATGATGGGAAATAACTGAAGTTTTGTCTCACCCATGGAAGATACAGAGTGATTTGTGCAGCGACAAAATGGTGTTGATGACCAAATGATAAACTTTACTGAACTTGAGCAAAAGTGAACTTTTAAAAAAAAAATCACAAAACCTTTAATTTCTTTTCTCTCACCCTCCCTCCCAACCCCTTGATGGGATGATAGCAAATTCCATTTGAACATGCTGTTGAATGAATAAGAATGTTTTGTCAAATTCTATTTTGCAATACTTTTTCAATTTACTGGGTATTCTAACAGGAGTAATTATCTTTGATTTTTGTTATTCCCATAACTTATAACCTGAACATGCCCTGGAAACAACAAACTTGCATTTATTTAGCACGTTCCACAGATGTCCCAAAGCATTTCTCAGCCAATTAATTGCTTTTAAAGTCTAGGCACTTATGTCAGTTGTGAACTGTGAAAATGTGATCAATTACTTTAAACCTGCAGCTATAGTTTATTATACAAACATGAGTACAGTTATAAGTCTTATCTTAAGTAAATGCCTCTTAACTTGTCAGCTAATGCTATAACTATTTTTTCATATAATCTTGTAAGATTGCCTTTTTAGTCTAGCAATGCAGAGCTGCACAGCAGTAGTCAGTGGCCATTATGGAAACAGAAGTCCAAACTTACACACCAAAAACCTGAGCCAACAGGAAATCTCAATTTTTTTACTTTAAATAAATGAGAACACCTCTGAAACCCTGAATTATTTTCCAACCTTGCAACAAATTGCCATTTACGTCACTAGCCCATATTAATGGTTTAACAAGTTTGCTTCCTCCTCCCATAATGAAGAATGGGGTAAACCATGAGCAGTAATTGTTCTATCTTCTAAAACACTTCACATGGATTCAATTTAGTTATTGCACTTCGGTCATAAGTGTCCACTCTTTAGAGTAAACATTAAAGTTAATTGTTGGTTATTTCTTCCAATAGTGCGTCATTTATTTTGACTCGTCACTCAGCATTTATGGCGTAAGTCTTGTCCAGTGGTAAAATAAATCACATCACAGAATGTTTATGCGCAGTAAGCTGAATGTTTCATTTTGTTAATATTCTGGGTTCTCAGAATGGGCACCTGCATTTCTTAGGTTTCAGGGAAAAATTAAGAAAAGGTGGCTAGACTATTATGTGCATTCTCAAAACGTCATCTCAAGGAGATGTGATTTAAAAACACGGGCACCATTTTGAGAACATGAGGAATGTAATAAAATGTGATAAGTATTAGGGACAAACTGGGCAGTGGCTGGTGGGGGGGGGGGTGGAGGGAGGGAGAATAATGGCTGTAATAAGTAGGCATGCTCCAAAGGATCCCCTTCAGCAAATTCACCTCAACGCATCCATTTCAGAATAGCAACTAAAATGAGAAAGCTTAATGGGATTTTAAACAGTTAACTGCACTCCATTAAAGAAAGAACTTATATATATAGCAACTTTCACGTCCTCAGGACCGCCCGGAAGTGCTTCACAGCAAATTAAATATTTTTGAGGTGTAGTAGAATGCTGCAGTCAATTTCTGCACAGCAAGGTCCCACAAACAGCAATGACATAAATGACCAGATAATGTTTTAATGGTGCTGGCTGAGGTTTAAATATTAGCCAATACACTGGAAGAACTCCCTTGCTCTTCTTCAAACAGTGCCATGGCAACTTTTGCATTTACCTGAGGGAGCAGATGGGGCTTTGATTTAACATCGCTGAAAGAAGGTACTTCTGATTAGTGCAATACTGAGGGAGTGCTGCACTAAGGGTCAGCCTAGATTATGAGCTCAAATCTCTGGATTGAAAAAAGATGTGAATTCATCCAGTGAGGTACTTACCCCTACACTAAAGCTTCCATTTAAAATGTACTTTGGGCACAATTCTTAACGTTTTGGATAGACAAATATGAATACAGATTTGAACAATGGCATGCTCTTTCTAATGACATGAAAAGAGCACTGAAAGTGAAATAGAACACCGAGTAACCAGCAAAGAGAGATGCAGGAGGAAATTCTCCAATTGCTGGCTTCTACCAAAACACTAAATTTTCAAACTGTTTTTCTGCATTAGGCAGTTTTGCTTCATGGCATTTTCAGAGAAATTCAAAGGTAAACACACTGTATTCATTTTATTAGTCAATTATTTAAGGTATTTGAAAAGGTTAAGAAAATTGGGCTTGTCCTCTTTCAAAGGGAGACTCCAAGACGACCTAAGTGAGATTCAAGATTGTAAAGAGGATTGACAATGTACATTAGGACAAATGGTACACTCATTTGAACAGGTTACAAAACTTGGGAAATAAAGAGGGAGGAAGGGTGGAACATTACGCAAGGGTGAAAGACTCATAGAATAATTAACCTCTGAACACTACTGAAGGTGGAGTGAATAAGTAGAGATATATGCCTGGGACAGATGGGATTAAGGGATTAAGGGGTACAATGAGAAACTAGTGGGGAGGGATTGACATCAAACACTGATAGGTTTGTTGGCCTAAATGGTCATTTCCTGTTCCTAAACATTGTATTTTATGCACATCTCTAAACATAATGATGGATAATTAGCTGCTTCCAGTTTAAATTTAAGAATTTAGTGGATAGTTTTTAAAGTTACCAGACTTCAGGTTTGAAAACTGACATACAATCTAAAATTGATAAAAGGCCATTTATTTCAAGGAACACCTTCAACAGAAATGCTTGACTAGCGATCTAGAAAGTTCCAGACAAAACTCAAACCATGGAAGTTACAAACAGGATATGCTTTGAGTCTGAAGTTAAAACAAAGCTTAACCTGTCACCCTGACCTCAGTTTTTACCTCATAGTGTGCATATAGCTTAACAGTGCCAGGTACGATAGAAACTTTTTAGAGTGGGTAAGAAGGAGAGGTGATAATTAAACTCTGGTTGTTTTATTGCTAATCCATTTGCATGACACCATCACAGTTCTTTTCCTCCAACAAATGTATTGAGAGTTCTCACCACACTACTGACAATAAAGATTTTATATTAGCTTATCTAACAAGTGGCAAATTTTCCACCTCAGAAGGTATTTTTGCCATCTCATGATCTGGAACTCTAACTGGCTAAGAATTCAAAGATAAGTAATGACTTGATTTAATACAAAAAAAGTCCCACTCATGCAAAGTTCATGAAGGTTTCTGTTTTCAAGCAAATTGACAATAAATTCATTGCATTAACAGAATCCTGTACATTAGACAAGCCACTTTATAGAAGGTGACCTATAACCCAAGACATCCAACAAACTAATTTAGTAAAACTGACAGCTTGCAAGTAAGAGTTAAGTTTCAGTTTAATTCATCTAAATTCCTTTCAAGGTTTGATGTGGAAGATTCTCAACTTACCCTGAAAGCACAGGAACTCTAGAATGCCAAACAACATTGTGACTAGCACTGAGTGCTAGATAAAGGTTATTAAAAAAGTAAAATATGAGATGGCCTACAGCTCTACAAAATGTGTTGAAGCAGAAGAGTTAAGAATGGCTAGAGACAAAAGGTGACTGTAATGATAAGTATGCCATAAAGGAGGTGACAGACGTATTAAACAGGAACCTCTTTGATGGCATCATTGGTCTAAGCCATTTCACTTCACCAATTATGTGGAATATGAAGTCTACAGAGGAACCCTTCAACCACTATTTTCTCAGGAAGTAGAAAATAATTTTTAAAAAAACAAATAAAAGGATAAGTACTTACATTCTAAGTAATCACCTGGATGTTACATTAGGCTTTAACAAATGCAAAATTTTGTCTGCTTTTCCAGAATTAGGTATACATCTATGGTGGTTGCCCACTTCCACAAAACACAGGATAACTAGTTAAATGGGGATTTCAACAGTTTTTTCTCATGTAGGGAATTACTCTTGCTTTAAAATATTCAACTACAGAAAACAGCTTCCTAGCCATTTTTCTATGACACGTTTATATTGAATGGTACAGTAGTCATAATATTTGAAAGGAATTTGGTGGACGGTGGCTGGAACGTCAATTACCCAAAGCAAGAGGTTGCCGATCACTTTACTACATCACTAGAGTGGCATCTGTGGTGAGGACCCTCAATACATAGCACGTAAATGTTTCTTTTTTTGTTTACTTACAAGCAGGAAGTCCATAAACAATTACTTCAACTTACCTTTTCGTTGAAACACTCAAGCAAGTCTCGGACATACCCTCGCATTTCTTGAAAGAATCTATACCGTCCACTATCATCTGTGATGCCTTCGAGTCTTTCTATTGTTTTAGAGGAGTTTTCCAGATCTTGGTGAAGTTTATCAAGCCGTTGCTGATTTGTTTTGTGCACTTCTTTCATTGAATCCAACCTAACAACAACAGCAATCCATGAAAGTTATTTTGAACATTGACTTTAAAGACTAAATAGGAATATTGCAATTACCAGTCAAAATTAAAATATCAAATCTACTATCTACCCAAATTTTATTACATATCTTCTGTGATATAGCATTATTGTGAATTATCTAATGTCTAGATTTAGAAAGAAACAATCCCAAACATCTGTATATTGTTGAACTTTGACTCAGTAGTGTCAAAGTACAAATATACTCCACCTTCAAAACACTCCTCAGGGGCCAAGTGCTTTGCGCATTATACCAAGGTGCTACACAATAAGCAAAATCTAAGGCTGCAGTATAACTGTGCTACTAATTTGAGACTTCTAGCTGCAAAATCCAATTTGTAGCCAGCAAAACCAGAGCTATAATGCAGACTGCCTCCTGTTGTGAACTGTACTCGGAGCATCAGGACAGAACTCTGCGCATGTATGCTTACATACGTGGAGAGCTCCAACCTCAGTTGGTAAATTTTGAATGTTTGAGAGTGAAGGCGAGTATATCAGCACTCTTAACATAAAAAGAAACCTCTAGTTTAGTTTATAAAGAGCACAGGAGGTCCAATGGATCACCTAAGCACTTTTAAAATCTGGCTCAATACCATACTCTATGTGGTGCCAAGCCCAAGGAGAGCTAGAGACAGCTTCCATGAAGAAATCACATTGTAGCAATGCAGAAGTCACTTTGCAGTGATGCAAAAGTAGCAGTATAACTCACCCTAAGATGACAATCATACTTTTCCGTTGATTTTTAAATGAAAACTAATCATAGATCTAAACACATTTTAGGCATGATCTATCTCCCCCTTGCTTTCTATACCATTCTATTCTTTTTGATTCAGTAGCAGAAACCAACCCAAAACAAGTTCAGGATCAACCTGATAGCAAAGAAATAAAACAAAGCCAAGAGTAGTAGTCTTAAGCAAGTGGAAGAGAATTATCAAACTACAGCAAAGACTGAAATGATTGCAGAGTGGAACAAAGTCTGCTGTTAGGCTGGACAGGCGAGCAACCACCCTAGTATTAATTTGTTTTACTGATGTCAATCATGAAAACAGTTACATGGCAATAGATCAGATTGGTCCTTTCGAAAACTCTCAGAAACTAGATGACCCTATAGTGTTTTTCAAGAATACACATTTCATTGCTCATTTAACACAAAATTTAGAGAGTTTTTGAAACAAAATTAAGCCGGACAACCCGCTGGGTCAATATGGCCATCTAAAACAAAGCTACATCTATTTTTAATGGTTCTAAGTTGCTCAGACAAGTAGTTTCTATTTTTAGATTGCATCCACCTCTTTCTGTGTACCCCTCCCCCAATGCTGATCCCACCTTCCTCGAACATTTCAGATTAGAGTCTGATCTTAAGAGTTCCATTATACTTGTACTGTCTCTTTTACAGATTTCAGCCTCGTGACATTCTGCACTAGTACCTATACACAAATCCTCTATCCTCATACCCAGCAACATTGATTGTAAGATGTGCAGCTGCATTGAGTTAAGATGTTTACATACAAGTTACCTCTTTATTTTAGAAAGCTTAAGATATCCCCTTTCTTGGAACTTATGGATAGATGTGAATAGACTTTTTGATTCAAGTCAACGGAATAAAATAGCAGCTGCAGTCTTTGAAATGAACTTAAACTCACTGTACTAAAAGTTTCAATTGATTCAACACAATTAGTCAGGTAAACTTTCAATTCACAATAGAAACGTATAAAATATTTTCAGTCAATTAAATCTTGCCTTATGTCACACTTGCACAAGACTCTCTAAGATCCAACTCTTTAAAAGTTATTGGGAACAGTTTCAGAAGTGCAAATATGATATTGCATTCTTAAAACACAAAGACTGTAGTCATACAGTCATAACCGATGTCGTGTTCCAAGACGACATCGAGTACTGGCTGATGTCTTCTTATGTAGAATGTGTGCTGCTTAGTGAATGTCCCACGACACAATTCTGTCACTTCTTCAGCAGGCTGCTTTGTGCCTGAAGGATAGAAAGCTACAGCACAGGTCTCAGAAGCCTGTTTGAGAGAGCTGGTCTGCCCTACCTGTCTTTAAGGCGTTTCTTTACCAAATCAATAGTAACAGGAGGCATCTCATTAATGGAAGGTTTGAAAGCAATAGCATTATCTGTCTTGATAGGTTTGGACTCTGTTGCTCCATAGGCGCTATATGTATAAGGAAGGCTGTAGGAAGAACCATATGGTATAGCCTGGTAGCTGTTCTGGTAGTAAATGCTAGCTGGGTCTGTAAGATGGCTGCTTTGCACCTATATATAAAAAAAGATACAGGTATGAGCACATTTTCTGAATTCTAAAATGTTTTTTCTTAGCTTACAGTAAGTGGCTAATCTCCTGAAGAGACAAGACAAATAATTAGAACCTTGCTCTAAATGCATACACACAAATTAAAAACACACAGTTGAGCAAATACCCAAATTAGAATCGAACGTCACAATACTTTTAACCCAAGCTCTTTATAGTAGTAACAAAAGGATATTAATTGTTGCAACTTCTACCTCTTCAACATACTTCATATACATATAATTTAAAACAAATCTATATATAGAGCACATCCCCTTTACCAAGAGCTTTGTAATTTTTTTGCACATAAAACCTATATGTCTGAATTTGCATTGATAACATAACTTGTGCAAAAAAATCTATAGTATGTCTTTGGGAACTACGAAAGTTTCAGGATTTAAAAAAATATTTTGCACTAAGTGCATCTCCCACAGCATTTACAGCTCCCCTTGACCCATCTTTTGTTTCTTTACTTAACCCATTCCTTGCCTAGTACCATCATTCCTTTTGTTATTTAATCACTCCTGCCCTCTATCCTATCAGAGACCTTCCCTTTTGTTCTTTCCTTTCCCCCATCTCCTTTCCCTAGCTCTGTACTTGCTTAAAAACGGCTTAATCTTCAACTTCTTTCATTTCTGACGAAAGGTCATTGACCTGAAACGTTAACTCTGTTTCTTTCTCCACAGATGCTGCCTGACTTGTTGAGTATTTCCAGCATTTTCTGTTTTTATTTCAGATTTCCAGCATCTGCAGTATTATGATTTAAAGATTATTGTAGGATGCAGGGCTATCAGATTGTCAACACTGTTGCAATATTTTGGTGGTGACTGGAGCAATGACAAAAATGTCATTAATGTTCATACAGTTCTATAAAGATTTTCACAAAACTATTTAAAAAACAAAAAGTGAACTTAAATCAAAATTTCACATTTGAATTATTAATAGCATACTTGTCAGCATAAATAAACAATGGACTAAATATATCAAAGACTTACCTGAGGGACACTAATTCCTTTTCTGATCTGCTCCTGTTCCCACATCTTTAACTCTTCATCCTGATCTGTTGTGTCCAGTGCATCGTCATCACTTCCTTCAATCCCTGTTCACGTACAGAAACAAGAGTAAAATATTACAAGTTGGAAAAACTCTCTCTGAATTCCTACCGTTTGAGTTGATAACTCTACCCATATTAAAAGTTTAGTGTTTGTACTACTGTAATATATGCAATACTGTAGTGAGCCTGCAGTATTGCTAATTGGTAAATGTTAATAATGACATCACAAACCAATTAGATCTGCTCAAAAAACACAAAGTAGCCATATTGGATACCTTGTGTTATTTGCTGAAGTAAAGTAAATTTGGAAGTTCACTTAAAAAAAGAATTAAAGTATGGAAGCACATTGTGGCTCCTGTTGAATTCCTGACACTTTTTAAAAACCCATGGTGAGGAAAGTAAAACAGGATATGAAACAGATGAAAAGAATTCTTTTAATTCCAAAAAAAGTGTTTTTTATATTAATAATCAAAATATAATGGTCCTTTAGCGTACTATAGTTACCCAGAGCAAGTACTGACCTATTTCTTCTGCAATCTTTTGTCTTTGCGTTTTTTCCTTTACCGAGAAAACAATCCTTCGTTTCTCATCGTCATCATCACTAGCGTCATTCTCATCCTCACGTACAAGTCGGTTTGTACATGTCTCAATTTCTACAGCTGGACAATCCCCAAGCTCACGAGCCATCTGCCTCCTCTTGCGAGCAGCATGGATAAAAGCAGCATCTGGAATTTCTCCTATAAAATCACATCAGTCAGCTGCATTAATGCAAGTTTAAAATTGCATATTTCCTCCAAATTAACACATCTGGCTTCTAGTTGCATCCCTGAAAAGAAATACACTGCACATATTCAGACAAAAACAGACTGACTTAAATTCAGTACCATAAATGTCTTCATAACAAGCTTCTCTGAAAACTTTTTAACATTCTTTAATAAGAATACAATTTCAGCTACAATAAATGTATGAAGCTTTTGATTTTACTCAGAAAATACTGTTAATATAGAAATGGTATCTGGTTTCCAATATCCTTTTAATCTTAACTTATAATATTCTATATATGGTAGAAAGTTACAAAAGTAATTTAAAGGACTAATTATAGAACAATAAAAGACTGTTTCAATTTTAATTCTGATAAAGGCTAGCAATCACAGGTTTCGTGGTGCAATATAGTAAGGACTGGAATGAAGTGATTTTTTTATTGCTTAGTTGCTTTCGGAAACTGACTTTTTACTGTCGCCAGGACATTTTATTGTAAATTTCAGTACAATGGCAACAAAACGCATTACATGCGGTGTGTAGAAACTTGTGAAATTTGTCATTGGATGTCAAAGTGAAACTCTTCCACAGAAATTTTACATGCTTTGTATGTATTTCACACCTGGTCGAAGTGTATTCAATGTAGATAGTGTGTTAGCAAAGGCTCCCACAGCTTTTGCTTTGCCTTCTTCATCATGCTCCTCATCACTGTCTACCTCCATCTCCTCCTCTCCTTTCTCACTTTGGCCATCATCTTGGACAGGTTCTTTCACCAAAGTAGGTTTCTCTGCTGTGACATCTGCCAAAAAAGATAATACAGCTGCAGCAAGCCACATAATTGAAAAAGCATTTAAAGAAAACGTGTCAATTTAAAGAGAAACTTATATTTCCAGAAATAGGAAATTAACCAAAGTCAAACAGTAACATTTAGCATATTTTGACATGGCTAACAGGATTTCTACTGCTCATAATATAACTTAAAACAAGATGATGCTATCAAGTTGCTAGGATGTTGCAAGTCACAAGGATCAACTTTATATTTGTTTTAACGAGCTGAATGGTTGTTTTTACTGCAGCTCCTGGTTGAGACTAATGAGTTCAGCTGGGGGTTGCCTCCTAGTTTCAGTAGTCAGAGCAAAACCAAACTTTAAAAGCTTTCAAGTACAATTAGGAAATAATATTGCCTCGTCCTATATTAAGAAAAACTTAGCTGCATCAGTGGCCACAATCTACAAACAGCGTACAGATGAAGAGGTTAATCCAGGTTTGTTTTGTTATTACAACACATATTCAAATTTATTTTATGTATTGTGAAGATAAAATTATATACATTCAATCTTCACTGCAAATATATGCAAAAACTATATTAGAAGCTGAATTATTCTTCACACCAACATTTCTAAGAGATGGAATGTAGCAATTGCTTGTTAAATGATCTTATCTCTGAAGCAATAACTCCTTTAACATTCAATTTTGTGTTATATTATGTATTATTTGAGCTCAGCATCAATGACCAATCCCGTAAATGGCCCCTGCGTCCCCTATAAGGTAAATGTAGTGATTGAACAGAACTTTTGCCACTATATTCAGGTTTACTAGAATATATCATATTCTGTCACATGATTTCCACATCTTTGGTAGATGATAAATATACACTTTTCAGGCTACAAACCAACAAATTTATTTAACATTAAACGGGTAAACGAACAATACTCAGTACAAACAGCATAATTACAGTAATTTACAAACTACACTATCCTCCTCGAAATGCCAAAACAACAAAGGTGCTTCCCCTGTACTCTCTCAACTTAAAATCAATCCTCAAAACACGGCCACTCCCTTCTTATATAGCGATACGTCATCAAGGATCACTGATCTAGCTCTGCCTTGCTTCAGATTGACTGCTGACTAACAAAGTCAGACATTTACAGTACATAGCACATTGAAAATAGGAGCAGGAGTAGGCCATTCGGCCCTTCAATCCTGCTCCGCCATTCAATATGATCCTCTATCTCAATACCATATTCCCACTCTCTCCTCTTACCCCTTGATGCCTTTTGTGTCTAGAAATCTACCTAGCTCCTTCTTAAATATATTCAGTGACTTGGCATCCACAGCCTTCTGTGGTGGAGAATTCCACAGGTTCAGCACCCTCTGAGTAAAGAAATTTCTCATCTAAGTCCTAAATGTCCTACCCCATATCCTGAGACCGTGACCCCTCGTTCTGGATCCCCCAGCCAGGGGAAACATCCTCCCTGCATCCAGTCTGTCTAGCCCTGTCAGAATTTTATATGTTTAAATGAGATCCCCTCTCATTCTTCTAAACTCGAATGAATACAGGCCGAGTCGACCCAATCTCTCCTCATAAGACAGTCCTGCCATCCCAGGAATCAGTCTGGTGAACCTTTGCTGCACTCCCTCTATGGCAAGTAGGTAAGGAGACCAAAACTGCACACAATACTCTAGGTGTGGTCTCACCAAAGCCCTGTATAACTGCAGTAAGACATCCTTGCAAAGATTCAACCATCTTTGAAGACATACTGAAACAAAAAACATTGACAACTGTATCTCTCATAATTACATCAGGTAAACTACCTGTTAACAGTTGTCAATTAACTACGGTGCTTGTCCAGACAAGTACATCTGCCACATACAGTAAAGTTTAAAGACATTCTCTCAGTGTCTCGGTCTGTATCTGATCAAAAATGTCAAAACTGACTAAACTGAATGGCTTGATTCATTGATCCATTTCAAATACTTTGAATGATTTTCTTAGGATGCCATCAAAGTATAACGGCAACAATGAAACTATACAAACCAAGGTTATCTGAACTATATAGATCTCTGCCTTGTGCTGATGTGTGAAAATTACCCAGAATGTAATGTGTATTGCATTCAACTTTCAGGAACAGCAAGCAGTGAATGGATCTCAACCGTACATGTGCAATGTTCAGGCTAGAAAGAATCTGAAAATCTAATAGACTTCATTTTTGTCATACACTTATCTAGTTCTCACTCAAACTGGGATCTGAAACTACTGCGATATACTAACTCTTTAAAATATTACAGTGCTGCTCCTATTCTCAACCCCATTCCATAGTTCCCAGCTAAGGAATCAATAACAGAAAAGTAGATGCATTTCTTTTTGGCAGATTGGACCCATTTCTTTTTGGAGAGAATCTTTTTGTTCACCAAGGTGAAGGATGCCACCCATGCAACAAAATATCCTTTTTCTTTTGCACTTACCTTGAGCATCAAGCACTCCTTGATCAAGTATAGGGTAAAGCTCCCTCCACAATGTCCGAAGTATATGCATACTTCTGAGTCTGAGCGAGACTAACAATTTTGTGCAAAATTATGGGAAGTTTTGTAATGCGGATTCATACAACAACAACAACTTGCATTTACATAGCACCTTTAACGTAGTAAAATGGCCCAAGGCGCTTCATAAAAGCGTTATCAGACAGAGTTTGACACCGAGACACATATGGAGATATTAGAACAGGTGACCAAAAGCTTGGTCAAAGAGGTAGGTTTTAAGGAGTATCTTAAAAGGAGGGGAGAGTGTTAGATATGTGGAGAGGTTTAGGGAGGAACTTCCAGAGCTTAGGGCTTAGACAACTGAAGGCACAGCTGCTAGTGGGCAAAGGAAATCAGGAATACACAACAGGCCAGAATTGGAGGAACGCAGATTTCTCGGAGGGTCGTAGGGCTGGAGCAGGTTAGAGATAGGGAGGGGCGAGGCCTTGCAGGGATTTGAACACAAGGATGAGAATTCTAAATTCAAGGCATTGCTGGACCAGGAACTAATTAGGGGTTATGGGGAGCAGGCAGGAAATTGGACATGAAGCTGAGTTCGGATCGGTCAATGCCCTGTGGGTGGCGGAGAGGGCCCAGGGGCTATGTGGCCGGGTCCTGCTCCGACTTCTTGTGTTCTTTAGATTTGTGGTTGGGATCAGATCAGCCATGATCTTATTGAATGGCGGAGCAGGCTCGAGGGGCCGATTGGCCTACTCCTGCTCCAATTTCTTATGTTCTTATGTTCTAATGTAGGTCAGCGAGCACAGCAGTGAAGGTTGAACGAAACTTGGTGCGAGTTAGGATACAGGCAGCATTGTTTTGGATGAACTGAAGTTTACGGAGGGTGGACGATGGGAGGCTGGCCACAAGAGCATTGGAATAGTCATTAGAAACTATGGGCTGAAAGTGCACAAACTTATTCCACTCAGAACTCTTTTTTTTCCAACTGGCAGACACTGGATTTAATCTCAGATCCTAGAAGTAAAATTCTATAATTCAAGGCCTGCAGCAGCAATGAAAGTAGTATATACGAAATATGAAGTTAGTTCGCTGGCAACAATACAGTCACACTATTCTTTTTCAGCAGTAGCAAGAGAAATATTAAGCTGTGAACCTCTGCAATGTTAATACTTACTTGAAATCTGAGGATTCCCATCACTTTTTGCCATGGATTTTTCAAGATCCTCCTTGTACTCTTTCTTGAGTTTATTGACAATCTTTTTGCTGTAATTTGATTTCTTCACTTTAAAAACCTCTTCTTCTGTAGAAGGGAAAAAATAGGTAAGCCTGGACTTAAACAGCAGGCAGTGTGGAATTTACAGACATGAATTCTCCAACCAATAGAAAACATTTTATTTGAAAGTCCAACTTAATGGCTCTCTTTTTAAAAAAAAGAGCAGCATCATTTCAGTCATCTGGTCAACTGAATGGAAAATAAATTCTGTTCAGCATGAAACAACCCATTTATTTCAATAGATATAAAACCAGGATTTTTATATATGCTGTCTTGGTCACAATAATGTTATTATATTCAAAAATATTTGACCACATTATATATTTCAAACATAGGTCTATATTTTAGAGATCTATTAGCCGTCCTCCCATGGCACTGCTCCTGGTAAGTCAGGCAATATGCTATTTTAAAGGACTATATGTACCATGTAATGCAGAATGCAGTTTTCTGCTGCAAACGTGAAGTCCTGTCCCTTTAAAGCCAGAAAGTCTAACTTTTGTTAAGTAAACACAGTGAGATCAGAGTTTAATTGCTATTCACAATGCTGACTTTTCTCCCCTTTTAAAATAAAAAGTGTGATTGGTAAGCTTACTCAGACATTACACACAATCTGCTTCCTGTGTCAAATGTTTGCTGTTATTATACTTTTTTTTTTGAAGTGTGGCAATTATCCTGCTGCTGAAGTGTGTGTGTATCTCTAAGGATACAAGGCCTAATAGATTTAAACACTAGGTATGTTGAGATTAGTTGCTATCCAGGCTCACTTTGTTTGAGAGAAAGTCAATTAATAGCCTCCAGATATTATAGCTTCAATACTATTCAACTCACTGTATTCGTTATAGCCACAATCCTACATTTTCCTGCAACTCAATTATTTGTCTGCGGTTAACGTGAATGACTATTTGAATAAAATAAGCCAATCAGAATTATCTGTAATAATTTTCCTACCCTTCTATCTTGAAACAGCACTAATCTCACACACTTCTTTTTGACCAGATAGTTACCCTCCCTTCTACTGTTAGCGATTCCTTTATCATAAAAGCTGCTGTTTTGTGACATCTGTCTCCAGCCAAGTATCTGTGAGGTCAGTCGTGCCTATAATATCAAGAACTTGCAAAAGTTCCTGGACCCAACATGTCTTTATGCTCCTCATCTAAAAATGTTATAATTATAATAAAAACATTACATTAAGTATGCTTTTTTGTCACACTTCTACTGCCATCCCTTTTATATACCAATGTCTAGCAACGGATTGGTTTAAACCTCATATTTGTAAGTTTCATATTTATAAAACAGCAACATCAGTAACTATAAGCAATTCGGGAAATCTACCCAAAAAAGCAGAAACTGAACAAGAACATTAAAAAAAGTGCTTTTGCTGCCATTATTTCCTCAATAAATTTTTTAATGTCAAAACTAAGGTTTGTAAAGACAAAAATTGCGTATTTCACAACACAGCAATAAAAATATTTTGTGTGTCGGAGTACCTTCATTAATGTTTTTAATCTTTCGAAAGCATCGGTTGCAATTGATCTCCTATCCAGAGCTATTAACCTGTCAGTTGGAGGTAACAGCTACACTTATGCCTGCAATTCCCAGGATGACAACTCTTTTATATAGTCAGTTCTCAATACTTCTGCCATAATTTCTCCCTTTTCACCTGTTCATACAGATATGGCCTAATTCCTTCTTTAATTCTTATTACCTCAAAAAATACCCAAACTATCAAATCAATCCCTTTTCCCTTGCAAATGAAACCTTACAGATTGATAAACATTATGTGGATATGGGAACTGCCTAGGTTTCTCCTTAAAATGATGCTACAAAATGCAAAAGGAATCCCCAAGAGACTGATAATTCATCTCATATATTGACCTCAAATACATAACATGTCGCCAAGAATACTGAATGGCAGCTGTGCGGGATACGAGTGGGATTGATTCAGTAAACAACTAGAAAGCAAACTGTTTCAGCTACTGTGAAGCCATTGAGCTAAAGGCTTAAACTAGGTCAGTAACAAACTGCAAAAATTCAGTAATTTGGTGTGTAATGGGCCAAATATCCTAAATTGAAAATGGCAGCAACCATCCAGTGGGAAGGGATGGGGTTGCATGAAAATTTATTTTACAACACATGGTGTGATGGATAAAGAAATAAATTGTCCTCCTTTCCATCACACAATTAAATGGTTATATATGATTACAAGAGATATCACTAACAGCAAAGCTCTGTAAAGGTGCAAGAGGACCCAAATGATCATGTTTGATAAAAAATATGTTGAGTTTTAATGACTGTGAGAACCGTTTAAGCTTCATTCGTTATTAGCGTTCGAACCCCTCAAGTGAGTTACAGATCAAATTATTTTGCAACAATGTGCATTGCGAAACTGACATATGCACAATGTTAATATCAAAAGGAACTACAACTTACATAGTTGAATTGCTATTGCACTAATCCACCTCTGCATATCAAAATTTTCAGAGCACTAACAGCACAAAAGTGTGTACAAGTACCCAGAATGGTGCAAACCTCTTGCCAGAACTCAAAAGATCATTTTTTCCAGCAATGGTCATTTTTAACTGGCTAGTTAAAAAGGCTTGTTTTTCTGCAAGCGAAAGTCCAAAATAAAGAGATCGACATGGTCTTGTTAAAGCCAACCTTTGAATGTAAAAAGAGCTCAGTTATTTTCTAACCTTGGCAACTGAATACATTGGAAAATGTAACAGTCGTGCTCTCTATTGTCTGAAAATGCTTCACAGGCTATTTTAATGCCTCCAGGCTGACCTTTAGTACATTGAAAGTTTCAAAGTTGGAGTTTCTTCAAAAAAAAATGGGTATGCATTAAATATCACTTTTTAAAAACTATAACTGATTTGGACACTTGCACCATTTTACATTGGAACATGGTTGCAAAGCTCAGCTGCTGTACATGCTATGTGTAAACACATTCTTCAAGAGGGAATGTGCATGACACATAAGTTACATAAAGCTTCTCCTGAACATGTGGTGAGTGGCCAGTTGTGGGAGTGTATTACAAGACTACGGAATACTCAAGACATTTTGAGCTTTGATAGTTTGTTGTAGCATTGAACAAACTCAGCAATCTTTTATAGCAACATTACACAATTTTCAAGCTTTCTGATTCTCATTTGTATCTTTTGTTCCCAATTTTTCTGTACCTTTGCCAACAACTACTTATGGCTGTTGAGTTTTGCTGGGTAGCTTCATATCATTACTAGACATTAGTGGGGAGCAAAGGGAGGATTTACTAGAAATAAAATGGTTTTCTGTCACGAAATGGAAAGAGCATTCTATTGAGCTAAGTATTGACTAGATTCTAATAATCCTATGCAAATTTTAAGAAACACTAGGAATGTGCATGATACCCTAAATTACAACAGTGAGACTCAAGCAATTTACAAATGCCATTTGAACTCGGAGAGTGTTATGGTATTGAACATGCTCTCAGGCAACAGTTCTTAAGTATACAGAGGTTTCTATTTCTAAGCTTTCCCATTCAAATTCATTGTAACAGTGGGAAGAATAAGCATGCCACATATTACTTGGATAATAAGAGTCTAAATGGGGTAGAGGAGCAAAGGGATCTCGGGATACAGATACACAAATCACTAAAAGTAGCAATGCAGGTTAATAAGGCCATAAAAAAAAGCAAACCAAGCACTGGGGTTCATTTCCAGGGGGATAGAATTGAAAAGCAGAGAAGTTATGTTAAACTTGTATAGAACTTTGGTTTGACCACACTTGGGGTACAGTGCACAGTTCTGGTCTCCATATTATAAAAACGATATAGAGGCATTGGAGAGGGTGCAAAAAAAGATTCACAAGGATGATACCAGAACTGAGAGGATATACTTATCAGGAAAGACTAAACAGGCTGAGGCTCTTTTCTCTAGAAGAGCAGGCTGAGGGGGTGTCCCGATAGAGGTCTTTATGATAATGAAAGGGTTTGGTAGGGTAGTTGTAGAGAAAATGTTTCCACTTGTGGGGGAGTCCAAAACTAGAGGTCATCAATAGAAGATAGTCAGTAATAAATCTAAGAGAATTCAGGAGAAACTTCTTTACCCAAAGAATGGTAAGAATGTGGAACACGGTGAAACAAGGAGTAGTTGAGGCAAATAGCATAGGGGCATTTAACGGGAAGTTAGATAAGCACACAAAGGGGAAAGGAATAGAAGGGTACACTGATAGGGGTAGATGAAGTAGGCTCGTGTGGAGCATAAACGCTGGTATAGACCAGTTGGGCCGAATGGCCTATTTCTGTGCTGTAGACTCAATGTAACAGCAATTTTCTTCCTTATCTCAGGTTAATTGAGTAACTAAACTATACTAGGTCTGGAGCAAGATTACAATAACTGCCAGAAAATGTTTAACTAAAATAATACACTTTTAAACTTGTTTATAATAGAATATATAACAGTAGGGAGTGCATCAATAGGCTATAACCCACTTGAAAGGTTTGAAGGCCATTATAAATAGTGAGAAAAACACTTCAGTGGCTCAGTCATTCAAACTTTGGGAATGCATTTTAGCTTGATCACTTAGGTCAGAGGCATACGCTGTTTTAGAAGGAAAGGTGTATCTTAGCTTTATCTACTTCAATGAAAATTGTCCCAAGTATCTCAAGTCTCTCCTCATAACTGCAGTTTCCCATCCCTGGTATCATCCTGGTGAATCTACCTCGTATGCTCTCTATGGCTTTAATGTCCTTTCTATAATGAGGTATCCAAACTCCAGTACTCCAACGGTGGCCTAACCAGTGCTTTGCATAATTTCAATACTTATTTACTCTTGCACTCTATGGCCATATTTATACAGACAAAATTCTACTGGCATTTTTTATGGCTTTAAGTACCTGCACACTCACTTTAAGGGAATTACATAGAATTTACAACACAGAAACGTTCAGCCTTTTGTCTTCATTGCATGTACGGTAATCTGATGGAGCAGATAGCCCAACCATTATAGAACATACCCGATTTTTATTCCATTGATTTCAAAGGCATGAAAATTGGACTGGTTCGCTAAAGCGATCTTTACATAGAATTTATAGCACAGAAACTGGCCATTCAGCCTAACTGGTCTGTGCTAGTGTTTATGCTCCTCCCACAATACTTCATCTAACCCTATCTGCATATCCTTCTATTCCTTTCTCCTTCATATACTTATCTAGCTTCCCCTTAAAGGCATCAATACTATTCGCCTCAACTACTCCATGTGGTAGCAAGTTCCACATTCTAACCACTCTTTGGGTAAAGAAGTTTCTTCTGAATTCTTTTTTGGATTTATTAGTGACTATCTTATATGTGTGGCCCTTAGTTTTGGACTCCCCCACAAGCAGAAACATCTCTACATCTACCCTATCAAACCCCTTCATAATTTTAAAGGCTATTAGGTCACCCCACAACTTTCTCTTTTCTACAGAAAAGAGTCCCAGCCTATAAATTTAACCTCCCCCCACTCCAGGTTTCTGTTTATCTACTGTCTTTTGGATAAAACATTAAACTGAAGCCCCGTCTGCCCTCTCACGTGAACGTAAAAGATCCCATGGTACTATTTTGAAGAAGAGCAGCGGTGTTCTCCATTGCCAATATTTATCCCTTAACCAACATCACTAAAACAGATTGTCTAGTCATTATCACATTGCTGTTGGTGGGACCTTGATGTGTGCAAATTGGCTGCCGCATTTCCTACGTTTCAGCAATGACTACACTTCAAAAGTAATTCATTGGCTGTAAAGGGCTTTGGAACATCCTGAGGATGTGAAAGGCACTATACAAATGCAAGTCTTTCTTTTTTTTTGTCTTTTAATTGAGTGTATACTCTCATTCTTTGTTTTTCCCCCCCAAAATATATTACCTCACACTATCCACATGATCACTTGTCCACTCATTCCATTAACTTATCCACATAGAATCATAGAATGGATGCAGCCCAGGAGGTCATTTGACCCATCGAGCCCATGCCAGCTCTTTGTAAGAGCAATCCAGTTAATCCCATTCCCCCACAGCTCTGCAAATGTTTTCCCTTCAAGTATTTATCCAGTTCCTTCTTGAAAGCCATGATTGAATCTGCTTCCTCCACCTTCTCAGGTGGCGCATTCCAGATCATAACTACTCGCTGCGTAAAAAAGTTTTTCCTCACGTCGCCTTTGGTTCTTTTGCCAATCACCTTAAATCTGTGTCCTCTGGTTCTCGACCTTTCCACCAATGGGAACAGTTTCTCTTTATTTACTTTATCTAAACCTTTCATGATTTTGAACACTTCTAACATAAGAATTAGGAGCACGAGTAGGCCATATGGCCCCTCGAGCCTGCTCCGCCATTCAATGAGATCATGGCTGATCTTCGACCTCAACTCTACTTTCCAGCCTGATCCCCAGATCCTTTGATTCCACTACTGTACAAAAATCTATCTATCTCAACCTTGAATATACTCAAGAACTCAGCATCCACAGCCCTCTGGAGTAGAGAATTCCAAAGATTCACAAACCTCAGTGAAGAAATTCCTCCTCATCTCAATCTTAAATGGCCGACCCTTTATCCTGCGACTATGGCCTGACTCTCATTTTAAGGTTATGTCCCCTTCTCCTAGACTCCTCCACCAGCAGAAAAAGTTTCTCTCTATCTATCCTATCAATTCCTTTCAAAATCCATAAACCTCAATCAAATCACCGCTTAACCTTCTAAATTCCAGGGAATTCTAGTCTAGTTTATGTAATCTCTCCTCATAATCTAACCCTTGGAGCCCTGGTAACATTCTGCTGAATCTGCACTGCACTCTTTCCATAGCCAATACATCCTTTCTAAGGTACGCTGCCCAGAACTATACACAGTACTTCACATGGTCTAACCAGGGCTTTGTATAGCTGTAGCAAAACATCCTCTCCTTTATATTCTTGCCCTCTAGTTATAAAGGCTAACATTCCATTAGACTTTTTTGATTATTTTTTGTACCTGACCACTACAATTTACTGATCTGTGTACATGAACCCCTTAAACTCTTTGGACCTCCAATGTTCCTAGCTTTTCACCATTTCAAAAATACTCAGATCCTTTTTGGTCCAAAATGGATGATCTCTCAGTTAACTGCATTGAAATCCACCTGCCACAGTTTTGCCCACTCACTTAATCTATCAACGTCTCTTTGTAATTTTATGCTCCCATCTATACTACTTACTATGTCACCAATCTTTGTGCCATCGCCAAACTTGGATACATGGCTCTCTATTCTGTTACCTACGTCATTAATACGGATAGTTGAGGCCCCAGCACAGATCCTTGGGACACCATTGGTCACTTCCTTCCAATTTGAATACATACCCATTATCGTTACTCAGTGTCTTCTATCACCTAACCAATCTCCTCACTGTTTGCCAAATCTCATACTTTTGTGCCATCAGCAAATTTTGTGATTTACATATATAAAAAACTAAAATGGATACAATAACGATCCCTGGGATACACCATTTTCAACCATTCTCTATTCCCAGCAACACTCATTTACCTAACTCATTGTTTCCTGTCCGTCAACCGACTTTCTATCCATGTTGTTACATTTCTTCATATACCGTATGTTTGAATTTTTCTAACAAGCCTCTTCTGAGACAGCTTATCCAGCACCATCTGAAAACCCATATACCTTAACTACTGCATTTCCTTTATCTTTCTAATCAGTCATTTCTTCAAAAAAAATTACATTTGTCAAACGTGACTTGCCTTCCACAAATCAATGTGTCCTGTCCTTGATTAACCCATGGATTTCTAAATACTTAATTTGATCTCGAATTATGGATTGTAAGAGTTTGCAACAACAGACATTAAATGCACTATGGTTACCCAGTTTATCTTTCTCGCACTTCTTAAACAAGTTATATTAGCCACTTTCCAATCTCACAACACAAAATTACGTCGGTCATCGACCGAAAGCATTAACTGTTTCTCTCTCTCTCCACGGATGCTGCCTGACCTGCTGAGTGTTTCCAGCATTTTCTGTTTTTATTACAAAATTAAAAAAATTGTAGCCATAACCCCTGCTATCGCCTCTCCGACTTCAACAGTCTAGGGTGCATATTTATATCGCATATAGATCTTAATTGTTTGTTCCTCACTTCTCATACAGATTGCACGGAATGCTCAATAATTTAGTTTGCTCAAAAAAAGGGACAGATTCGTGAAATTTCATCCACAAAATCCCAGTCCTGTTGAATAAAATGGAATAAGACTGGATAAATAATATTCAAATTAACACTGCACATTAACTACTCAGATATCTATAACAGCATATCATTATAAATATTCATCACAAATGCCTCCAGCCTCCTCCCGCGCTGCGCATTAACCCGAGCCCTGGGCCTGCGGCTTCTCCTCACCTTCCACCTCATCCTGGAAGCTGAGCAGCGCGACCCTGGGCGCTTCCTTCTCGCGGTTCCGTTTCTTGTCTCTGGGAGCGGGTTTGGCGGGACCGAGGCCGAGCGTGGGTTTGGCGGGACCCAGGCCGGGCGCGGGTTTGGCGGGACCCAGGCCGGGCGCGGGTTTGGCGGGACCCAGGCCGGGCGCGGGTTTGGCGGGACCCAGGCCGGGCGCGGGTTTGGCGGGACCCAGGCCGGGCGCGGGTTTGCCAAAACCGAGGCCCAGCGCGGGTTTGGGAGGACCTAGGCCCAGCGCGGGTTTGATGGGACCGAGGCCCGGCGTGGGTTTGACGGGACCCAGGCCCAGCGCGGGTTTGACGGGACCCAGGCCGGGCGCGGAGACAGCGGGCCCCGGCGTTGGCTGCAGGCCAGCGCCCGGCTCGCTGTAACCCAGAGGCGGTGGCGGCTCAGCGCTTTTCTCGTGGCTGTTGTTGGTGAGCACGGCCTCGGCCGCGGGGTCCGGCAGCGCTGGCTCCTGGTTCGCCCCGTCTTCCCGCTCCTCCTCCTCAGAATCGTTCCGCCGCCTGAAGTTCCTCCGCGATTTTTTGAACATCGTCTCCCAGGGTCGAGGCCTCCGAACAGGCAGCGCAACAGCTTCGAGTGGCGGCAGTTCCTCTCGGTGTGAACCGACCCCGTCACAGCGCCCCCTAGAGTCAGCGCCGAGCCCGTCACAGCGCCCCCTAGAGTCAGCGCCGAGCCCGTCACAGCGCCCCCTAGAGTCAGCGCCGACCCCGTCACAGCGCCCCCAAGAGTCAGAGCCGACCCCGTCACAGTGCCCCCGAGAGTCAGCGCCGTGCCCGTCACAGCGCCCCCTAGAGTCAGCGCCGACCCCGTCACAGCGCCCCCTAGAGTCAGCGCCGAGCCCGTCACAGCGCCCCCAAGAATCAGCGCCGACCCCGTCACAGCGCCCCCTAGAGTCAGAGCCGACCCCGTCACAGTGCCCCCGAGAGTCAGCGCCGTGCCCGTCACAGCGCCCCCAAGAGTCAGCGCCGAACCCGTCACAGCGCCCCCTAGAGTCAGCGCCGAGCCCCTCACAGCGCCCCCCCAGAGTCAGCGCCGAGCCGGTCACAGCGCCCCCTAGAGTCAGCGCCGAGCCGGTCACAGCGCCCCCTAGAGTCAGCGCCGCGCCCGTCACAGCGCCCCCTAGAGTCAGCGCCGAGCCCGTCACAGCGCCCCCTAGAGACAGCGCCGAGCCCGTCACAGCGCCCCCTAGAGTCAGCGCCGAGCCCGTCACAGCGCCCCCTAGAGTCAGCGCCGACCCCGTCACAGCGCCCCCAAGAGTCAGCGCCGAGCCCGTCACAGTGCCCCCGAGAGTCAGCGCCGTGCCCGTCACAGCGCCCCCTAGAGTCAGCGCCGACCCCGTCACAGCGCCCCCTAGAGTCAGCGCCGAGCCCGTCACAGCGCCCCCAAGAATCAGCGCCGACCCCGTCACAGCGCCCCCTAGAGTCAGAGCCGACCCCGTCACAGTGCCCCCGAGAGTCAGCGCCGTGCCCGTCACAGCGCCCCCTAGAGTCAGCGCCGAACCCGTCACAGCGCCCCCTAGAGTCAGCGCCGAGCCCCTCACAGCGCCCCCCCAGAGTCAGCGCCGAGCCGGTCACAGCGCCCCCTAGAGTCAGCGCCGAGCCGGTCACAGCGCCCCCTAGAGTCAGCGCCGCGCCCGTCACAGCGCCCCCTAGAGTCAGCGCCGAGCCCGTCACAGCGCCCCCTAGAGTCAGCGCCGACCCCGTCACAGCGCCCCCTAGAGTCAGCGCCGACCCCGTCACAGCGCCCCCTAGAGTCAGCGCCGAGCCCGTCACAGCACCCCCGAGAGTCAGCGCCGTGCCCGTCACAGCGCCCCCTAGAGACAGCGCCGTACCCGTCACAGCGCCCCCTAGAGTCAGCGCCGAGCCCGTCACAGCGCCCCCGAGAGTCAGCGCAGACCCCGTCACAGCGCCCCCTAGAGTCAGCGCCGAGCCCGTCACAGCGCCCCCTAGAGTCAGCGCCGAGCCCGTCACAGCGCCCCCTAGAGTCAGCGCCGACCCCGTCACAACGCCCCCAAGAATCAGCGCCGACCCCGTCACAGCGCCCCCTAGAGTCAGCGCCGACCCCGTCACAGCGCCCCCGAGAGTCAGCGCCGAGCCCATTACAGCGCCTCCTAGAGTCAGCACCGAGCCCGTCACAGCGCCCCCTAGAGTCAGCGCCGAGCCCGTCACAGCGCCCCCTAGAGTCAGCGCCGTGCCCGTCACAGCGCCCGCTGGAGTCAGCGCCATGCCCGTCACAGCGCCCCCTGGAGTCAGCGCAAAGCCCGTCACAGCGCCCCCTAGAGTCAGCGCCGACCCCGCCACAGCGCCCCCTAGAGTCAGCGCCGAGCCCGTCACAGCGCCCCCTGGAGTCAGCGCCGAGCCCGTCACAGCGCCCCCTAGAGTCAGCGCCGACCCCGTCACAGCGTCCCCTCGAGTCAGCGCCGACCCCGTCACAACTCCACCAAGAATCAGCGCCGACCCCGTCACAGCGCCCCCTCGAGTCAGCGCCGACCCCGTCACAGTGCCCCCGAGAGTCAGCGCCGAGCCCATCACAGCGCCCCCTAGAGTCAGCGCCGAGCCCGTCACAGCGCCCCCTAGAGTCAGCGCCGCGCCCCTCACAGCGCCCCCTAGAGTCAGCGCCGAGCCCTTCACAGCGCCCCCTCGAGTCAGCGCTGTGCCCGTCACAGCGCCCCCTAGAGTCAGCGCCGAGCCCGACACAGCGCCCCCGAGAGTCAGCGCCGACGCCGTCACAGCGCCCCCTAGAGTCAGCGCCAACCCCGTCACAGCGCCCCCTAGAGTCAGCGCCGAGCCCGTTCCAGCGACCCCTGGAGTCAGCGCCGAGCCCGTCACAGCGCCCCCTAGAGTCAGCGCCGACCCCGTCACAGCGCCCCCGGGAGTCAGCGCCGACCCCGTCACAGCGCCCCGAGAGTCAGCGCCGAGCCCGTCACAGCGCCCCCTAGAGTCAGCACCGACCCCGTCACAGGGCCCCCGAGAGTCAGCGCTGAGCCCATCACAGCGCCCCCTCGAGTCAGCGCCGACCCCGTCACAGCGCCCCCGAGAGTCAGCGCCGTGCCCGTCACAGCGCCCCGTAGAGTCAGCGCCGTGCCCGTCACAGCGCCCCCTAGAGTCAGCGCCGAGCCCGTCACAGCGCCCCCTAGAGTCAGCGCCGACCCCGTCACAGCGACCCCTGGAGTCAGCGCCGAGCCCGTTCCAGCGACCCCTGGAGTCAGCGCCGACCCCGTCACAGCGCCCCCGGGAGTCAGCGCCGACCCCGTCACAGCGCCCCCGAGAGTCAGCGCCGAGCCCGTCACAGCGCCCCCTAGAGTCAGCACCGACCCCTTCACAGCGCCCCCTCGAGTCAGCGCCGAGCCCGTCACAGCGCCCCCTAGAGTCAGTGCCGAGCCCGTCACAGCGCCCCCTAGAGTCAGCGCCGACCCCGTCACAGCGCCCCCGAGAGTCAGCGCCGTGCCCGTCACAGCGCCCCCTAGAGTCAGCGCCGGGCCCGTCACAGCGCCCGCTAGAGTCAGCGCCGAGCCCGTCACAGCGCCCCCTAGAGTCAGCGCCGAGCCCGTCACAGCGCCCCCTAGAGTCAGCGCCGAGCCCGTCGCAGCGCACCCGAGAGTCAGCGCGGTGCCCGTCACAGCGCCCCCTGGAGTCAGCGCCGAGCCCGTCACAGCGCCCCCTAGAGTCAGCGCCGAGCCCGTCACAGCGCCCCCTAGAGTCAGCGCCGACCCCGTCACAGCGCTCCCGAGAGTCAGCGCCGTGCCCGTCACAGCGCCCCGTAGAGTCAGCGCCGTGCCCGTCACAGCGCCCCCTAGAGTCAGCGCCGAGCCCGTCACAGCGCCCCCGGGAGTCAGCGCCGAACCCGTCACAGCGCCCCCTAGAGTCAGCGCCGAGCCCGTTCCAGCGACCCCTAGAGTCAGCACCGACCCCGTCACAGGGCCCCCGAGAGTCAGCGCTGAGCCCATCACAGCGCCCCCTCGAGTCAGCGCCGAGCCCGTCACAGCGCCCCCTAGAGTCAGCGCCGAGCCCGTCACAGCGCCCCCTAGAGTCAGCGCCGACCCCGTCACAGCGCCCCCGAGAGTCAGCGCCGTGCCCGTCACAGCGCCCCCTAGATTCAGCGCCGTGCCCGTCACAGCGCCCGCTAGAGTCAGCGCCGAGCCCGTCACAGCGCCCCCTAGAGTCAGCGCCGAGCCCGTCACAGCGCCCCCTAGAGTCAGCGCCGAGCCCGTCACAGCGCCCCCGAGAGTCAGCGCCGTGCCCGTCACAGCGCCCCCTGGAGTCAGCGCCGAGCCCGTCACAGCGCCCCCTAGAGTCAGCGCCGAGCCCGTCACAGCGCCCCCTCGAGTCAGCGCCGAGCCCGTCATAGCGCCCCCTGGAGTCAGCGCCGAGCCCGTCACAGCGCCCCCTGGAGTCAGCGCCGAGCACGTCACAGCGCCCCTAGAGTCAGCGCCGACCCCGTCACAGCGCCCCCAAGAGTCAGCGCCGACCCCGTCACAGCGCCCCCTAGAGTCAGCGCCGAGCCCGTCACAGCGACCCCTCGAGTCAGCGCCGACCCCGTCACAGCGCCCCCGAGAGTCAGCGCCGACCCCGTCACAGCGCCCCCTAGAGTCAGCGACGAGCCCGTCACAGCGCCCCCGAGAGTCAGCGCCGACCCCGTCACAGAGCCCCCGAGAGTCAGCGCCGAGCCCTTCACAGCGCCCCCGAGAGTCAGCGTCGAGCCCGTCACAGCGCCCCCTAGAGTCAGCGCCGAGCCCGTCACAGCGCCCCCTCGAGTCAGAGCCGAGCCCTTCACAGCGCCCCCTAGAGTCAGCGCCGTGCCCGTCACAGCGCCCCCTAGAGTCAGCGCCGAGCCCGTCACAGCGCCCCCTAGAGTCAGCTCCGAGCCCGTCACAGCGCACCCAAGAGTCAGCGCCGAGCCCGTCACAGCGCCCCCTAGAGTCAGCGCCGAGCCCGTCACAGCGCCCCCTAGAGTCAGCGCCGAGCCCGTCACAGCGCCCCCTAGAGTCAGCGCCGACCCGGTCACAGCGCTCCTGAGAGTCAGCGCCATGCCCGTCACAGCGCCCCCCAGAGTCAGCGCCGTGCCCGTCACAGCGCCCCCTAGAGTCAGCGCCGAGCCCGTCACAGCGCCCCCTGGAGTCAGCGCCGACCCCGTCACAGCAACCCCTAGAGTCAGCGCCGAGCCCGTCACAGCGCCCCCTGGAATCAGCGCCGAGCCCGTCACAGCGCCCCCTAGATTCAGCGCCGACCCCGTCACAGCGCCCCCGAGATTCAGCGCCGACCCCGTCACAGTGCCCCCTGGAGTCAGCGCCGAGCCCGTCACAGCGCCCCCGAGAGTCAGCGCCGACTCCGTCACAGCGCCCCCTAGAGTCAGCGCCGAGCCCGTCACAGCGCCCCCTGGAGTCAGCGATGAGCCCGTCACAGCGCCCCCAAGAATCAGCGCCGACCCCGTCACAGCGCCCCCTAGAGTCAGCGCAGACCCCGTCACAGCACCCCCTAGAGTCAGCGCCGAGCCCGTCACAGCGCCCCCTAGAGTCAGCGCCGAGCCCGTCACAGCGCCCTCTAGAGTCAGCGCCGACCCCGTCACAGCGCCCCCTAGAGTCAGCTCCGACCCCGTCACAGCGCCCCCTAGAGTCAGCGCCGACCCCGTCACAGCGCCCCCGAGAGTCAGCGCCGAGCCCATTACAGCGCCTCCTAGAGTCAGCGCCGAGCCCGTCACAGCGCCCCCTAGAGACAGCGCCGAGCCCGTCACAGCGCCCCCTAGAGTCAGCGCCGTGCCCGTCACAGCGCCCCCTGGATTCAGCGCCGAGCCCGTCACAGCGCCCCCTGGAGTCAGCGCCGACCCCGTCACAGCGCCCCCAAGAGTCAGCGCCGAGCCCGTCACAGCGCCCCCTCGAGTCAGCGCCGACCCCGTCACAGCGACCCCTAGAGTCAGCGCCGAGCCCGTCACAGCGCCCCCTGGAATCAGCGCCGAGCCCGTCACAGCGCCCCCTAGAGTCAGCGCCGACCCCGTCACAGCGCCCCCGAGATTCAGCGCCGACCCCGTCACAGTGCCCCCTAGATTCAGCGCCGAGCCCGTCACAGCGCCCCCGAGAGTCAGCGCCGACTCCGTCACAGCGCCCCCTAGAGTCAGCGCCGAGCCCGTCACAGCGCCCCCTGGAGTCAGCGATGAGCCCGTCACAGCGCCCCCAAGAATCAGCGCCGACCCCGTCACAGCGCCCCCTAGAGTCAGCGCAGACCCCGTCACAGCGCCCCCTAGAGTCAGCGCCGAGCCCGTCACAGCGCCCCCTAGAGTCAGCGCCGACCCCGTCACAGCGCCCCCTAGAGTCAGCGCCGAGCCCGTCACAGCGCCCCCAAGAGTCAGCGCCGAGCCCGTCACAGCGCCCCCTGGAGTCAGCGCCGACCCCGTCACAGCGCCCCCTCGAGTCAGCGCCGAGCCCGTCACAGCGCCCCCTAGAGTCAGCGCCGACCCCGTCACAACTCCACCAAGAATCAGCGCCGACCCCGTCACAGCGCCCCCTAGAGTCAGCGCCGACCCCGTCACAGTGCCCCCGAGAGTCAGCGCCGAGCCCATCACAGCGCCCCCTAGAGTCAGCGCCGAGCCCTTCACAGCGCCACCCAGAGTCAGCGCCGAGCCCCTCACAGCGCCCCCTAGAGTCAGCGCCGAGCCCTTCACAGCGCCCCCTCGAGTCAGCGCCGTGCCCGTCACAGCGCCCCCTAGAGTCAGCGCCGAGCCCGTCACAGCGCCCCCGAGAGTCAGCGCCGACGCCGTCACAGCGCCCCATGGAGTCAGCGCCGACCCCGTCACAGCGCCCCCTAGAGTCAGCGCCGTTCCCGTCACAGCGCCCCCTAGAGTCAGCGCCGACCCCGTCACAACGCCCCCGAGAGTCAGCGCCGTGCCCGTCACAGCGCCCCGTAGAGTCAGCGCCGTGCCCGTCACAGCGCCCCCTAGAGTCAGCGCCCAGCCCGTCACAGCGCCCCCTAGAGTCAGCGCCGACCCCGTCACAGCGCCCCCTAGAGTCAGCGCCGAGCCCGTTCCAGCGACCCCTGAAGTCAGCGCCGAGCCCGTCACAGCGCCCCCTAGAGTCAGCGCCGACCCCGTCACAGCGCCCCCGGGAGTCAGCGCCGACCCCCTCACAGCGCCCCCTAGAGTCAGCGCCGAGCCCGTCACAGCGCCCCCTAGAGTCAGCGCCGACCCCGTCACAGGGCCCCCGAGAGTCAGCGCTGAGCCCATCACAGCGCCCCCTAGAGTCAGCGCCGAGCCCGTCACTGCGGCCCCTAGAGTCAGTGCCGAGCCCGTCACAGCGCCCCCTAGAGTCAGCGCCGACCCCGTCACAGCGCCCCCGAGAGTCAGCGCCGTGCCCGTCACTGCGCCCCCTAGAGTCAGCGCCGTGCCCGTCACAGCGCCCGCTAGAATCAGCGCCGAGCCCGTCACAGCGCCCCCTAGAGTCAGCGCCGTGCCCGTCACAGCGCCCCCGTGAGTCAGCGCCGAGCCCGTCACAGCGCCCCCGTGAGTCAGCGCCGAGCCCGTCACAGCGCCCCCTGGAGTCAGCGCCGAGCCCGTCACAGCGCCCGCTAGAGTCAGCGCCGAGCCCGTCACAGCGCCCCCTAGAGTCAGCGCCGAGCCCGTCATAGCGCCCCCTAGAGTCAGCGCCGAGCCTGTCACAGCGCCCCCTGGAGTCAGCGCCGAGCACGTCACAGCGCCCCCAAGAGTCAGCGCCGACCCCGTCACAGCGCCCCCAAGAGTCAGCGCCGACCCCGTCACAGCGACCCCTCGAGTCAGCGCCGAGCCCGTCACAGCGACCCCTCGAGTCAGCGCCGACCCCGTCACAGTGCCCCCTAGAGTCAGCGCCGACCCCGTCACAGCGCCCCCTAGAGTCAGCGCCGTGCCCGTCACAGCGCCCCCTAGAGTCAGCGCCGAGCCCGTCACAGCGCCCCCTAGAGTCAGCGCCGAGCCCGTCACAGCGCCCCCTGGAGTCAGCGCCGAGCCCGTCACAGCGCCCCCTAGAGTCAGCACCGACCCCGTCACAGCGCACCCCAGAATCAGTGCCGACTCCGTCACAGCGCCCCCTAGAGTCAGCGCCGACGCCGTCACAGCGCCCCCTAGAGTCAGCGCCGACCCCGTCACAGCGCCCCTTCGAGTCAGCGCCGACTCCGTCACAGCGCCCCCTGGAGTCAGCGCTGAGCCCGTCACAGCGCCCCCTGGAGTCAGCGGTGAGTCCGTCACAGCGCCCCCAAGAGTCAGCGCCGAGCCCGTCACAGCGCCCCCTAGAGTCAGCGCCGAGCCCGACACAGCGCCCCCTAGAGTCAGCGCCGAGCCCGTCATAGCGCCCCCTGGAGTCAGCGCCGAGCCCGTCACAGCGCCCCCTGGAGTCAGCGCCGAGCCCGTCACAGCGCCCCCTGGAGTCAGCGGTGAGTCCGTCACAGCGCCCCCAAGAGTCAGCGCCGAGCCCGTCACAGCGCCCCCTAGAGTCAGCGCCGAGCCCGTCACAGCGCCCCCTGGAGTCAGCGCCGAGCACGTCACAGCGCCCCTAGAGTCAGCGCCGACCCCGTCACAGCGCCCCCAAGAGTCAGCGCCGACCCCGTCACAGCGCCCCCTAGAGTCAGCGCCGAGCCCGTCACAGCGACCCCTCGAGTCAGCGCCGACCCCGTCACAGCGCCCCCGAGAGTCAGCGCCGACCCCGTCACAGCGCCCCCTAGAGTCAGCGACGAGCCCGTCACAGCGCCCCCTAGAATCAGCGCCGACCCCGTCACAGAGCCCCCGAGAGTCAGCGCCGAGCCCTTCACAGCGCCCCCGAGAGTCAGCGTCGAGCCCGTCACAGCGCCCCCAAGAGTTAGCGCCGAGCCCGTCACAGCGCCCCCTAGAGTCAGAGCCGAGCCCTTCACAGCGCCCCCTAGAGTCAGCGCCGTGCCCGTCACAGCGCCCCCTAGAGTCAGCGCCGAGCCTGTCACAGCGCCCCCTAGAGTCAGCGCCGAGCCCGTCACAGCGCACCCAAGAGTCAGCGCCGAGCCCGTCACAGCGCCCCCTAGAGTCAGCGCCGAGCCCGTCACAGCGCCCCCCGAGAGTCAGCGCCGAGCCCGTCACAGCGCCCCCTAGAGTCAGCGCCGACCCGGTCACAGCGCTCCCGAGAGTCAGCGCCATGCCCGTCACAGCGCCCCCGAGAGTCAGCGCCGTGCCCGTCACAGCGCCCCCTAGAGTCAGCGCCGAGCCCGTCACAGCGCCCCCTGGAATCAGCGCCGACCCCGTCACAGCACACCCTAGAGTCAGCGCCGAGCCCGTCACAGCGCCCCCTGGAGTCAGCGCCGAGCCCGTCACAGCGCCCCCTAGAGTCAGCGCCGACCCCGTCACAGCGCCCCCGAGATTGAGCGCCGACCCTGTCACAGTGCCCCCTGGAGTCAGCGCCGAGCCCGTCACAGCGCCCCCGAGAGTCAGCGCCGACTCCGTCACAGCGCCCCCTAGAGTCAGCGCCGAGCCCGTCACAGCGCCCCCTGGAGTCAGCGATGAGCCCGTCACAGCGCCCCCAAGAATCAGCGCCGACCCCGTCACAGCGCCCCCTAGAGTCAGCGCAGACCCCGTCACAGCGCCCCCTAGAGTCAGCGCCGAGCCCGTCACAGCGCCCCCTAGAGTCAGCGCCGAGCCCGTCACAGCGCCCCCTAGAGTCAGCGCCGACCCCGTCACAGCGCCCCCTAGAGTCAGCTCCGACCCCGTCACAGCGCCCCCTAGAGTCAGCGCCGACCCCGTCACAGCGCCCCTGAGAGTCAGCGCCGAGCCCATTACAGCGCCTCCTAGAGTCAGCGCCGAGCCCGTCACAGCGCCCCTTAGAGTCAGCGCCGAGCCCGTCACAGCGCCCCCTGGAGACAGCGCCGAGCCCGTCACAGCGCCCCCAAGAGTCAGCGCCGTGCCCGTCACAGCGCCCCCTGGATTCAGCGCCGAGCCCATCACAGCGCCCCCTGGAGTCAGCGCCGAACCCGTCACAGCGCCCCCGGGATTCAGCGCCGACACCGTCACAGCGTCCCCTAGAGTCAGCGCCGACCCCGTCACAGCGCCCCCTAGAGTCAGCGCCGAGCCCGTCACAGCGCCCCCTAGAGTCAGCGCCGAGCCCGTCACAGCGCCCCCTAGAGTCAGCGCCGACCCCGTCACAGCGCCCCCTAGAGTCAGCGCCGACCCCGTCACAGCGCCCCCCAGAGTCAGCGCCGAGCCCCTCACAGCGCCCCCTAGAGTCAGCGCCGAGCCCTTCACAGCGCCCCCTCGAGTCAGCGCCGTGCCCGTCACAGCGCCCCCTAGAGTCAGCGCCGAGCCCGTCACAGCGCCCCCGAGAGTCAGTGCCGACGCCGTCACAGCGCCCCCTAGAGTCAGCGCCGACCCCGTCACAGCGCCCCCTAGAGTCAGCGCCGAGCCCGTCACAGCGCCCCCTAGAGTCAGCGCCGACCCCGTCACAGCGCCCCCGAGAGTCAGCGCCGTTCCCGTCACAGCGCCCCGTAGAGTCAGCGCCGTGCCCGTCACAGCGCCCCCTAGAGTCAGCGCCGAGCCCGTCACAGCGCCCCCTAGAGTCAGCGCCGACCCCGTCACAGCGCCCCCTAGAGTCAGCGCCGAGCCCGTTCCAGCGACCCCTGGAGTCAGCGCCGAGCCCGTCACAGCGCCCCCTAGAGTCAGCGCCGACCCCGTCACAGCGCCCCCGGGAGTCAGCGCCGACCCCGTCACAGCGCCCCCTAGAGTCAGCGCCGAGCCCGTCACAGCGCCCCCTAGAGTCAGCGCCGTGCCCGTCACAGCGCCCGCTAGAGTCAGCGCCGAGCCCGTCACAGCGCCCCCTAGAGTCAGCGCCGAGCCCGTCACAGCGCCCCCTAGAGTCAGCGCCGAGCCTGTCACAGCGCCCCCGTGAGTCAGCGCCGTGCCCGTCACAGCGCCCCCTGGAGTCAGCGCCGAGCCCGTCACAGCGCCCCCGAGAGTCAGCACCGAGCCCGTCACAGCGCCCCCTAGAGTCAGCGCCGAGCCCGTCATAGCGCCCCCTAGAGTCAGCGCCGAGCCTGTCACAGCGCCCCCTGGAGTCAGCGCCGAGCACGTCACAGCGCCCCCAAGAGTCAGCGCCGACCCCGTCACAGCGCCCCCAAGAGTCAGCGCCGACCCCGTCACAGCGCCCCCTAGAGTCAGCGCCGAGCCCGTCACAGCGACCCCTCGAGTCAGCGCCGACCCCGTCACAGTGCCCCCTAGAGTCAGCGCCGAGCCCGTCACAGCGCCCCCTGGAGTCAGCGCCGAGCCCGTCACACCGCCCCCTAGAGTCAGCACCGACCCCGTCACAGCGCACCCTCGAATCAGTGCCGACTCCGTCACAGCGCCCCCTAGAGTCAGCGCCGACCCCGTCACAGCGCCCCCTCGAGTCAGCGCCGACTCCGTCACAGCGCCCCTTAGAGTCAGCGCTGAGCCCGTCACAGCGCCCCCTGGAGTCAGCAGTGAGTCCGTCACAGCGCCCCCTGGAGTCAGCGCCGAGCCCGTCACAGCGCCCCCTAGAGTCAGCGCCGAGGCCGACACAGCGCCCCCTAGAGTCAGCGCCGAGCCCGTCACAGCGCCCCCTAGAGTCAGCGCCGTGCCCGTCACAGCGCCCCCTAGAGTCAGCGCCGAGCCCGTCACAGCGCTCCCTGGAGTCAGCGCCGAGCCCGTCACAGCGCCCCCAAGAGTCAGCGCCGACCCGCTCACAGCGCTCCCGAGAGTCAGCGCCGTGCCCGTCACAGCGCCCCCTAGAGTCAGCGCCGTGCCCGTCACAGCGCCCCCTAGAGTCAGCGCCGAGCCCGTCACAGCGCCCCCTAGAGTCAGCGCCGAGCCCGTCACAGCGCCCCCTGGAGTCAGCGCCGAGCCCGTCACAGCGCCCCCTAGAGTCAGCGCCGACCCCTTCACAGCGCCCCCTAGAGTCAGCGCCGAGCCCGTCACAGCGCCCCCCAGAGTCAGCGCCGAGCCCGTCACAGCGCCCCCTAGAGTCAGCGCCGACCCGGTCACAGCGCCCCCGAGAGTCAGCGCCGTGCCCGTCACAGCGCCCCCTAGAGTCAGCGCCGTGCCCGTCACAGCGCCCCCTAGAGTCAGCGCCGAGCCCGTCACAGCGCCCCCTAGAGTCAGCGCCGAGCCCGTCACAGCGCCCCCTAGAGTCAGCGCCGACCCCGTCACAGCGCCCCCTAGAGTCAGCGCCGAGCCCGTCACAGCGCCCCCTAGAGTCAGCGCCGAGCCCGTCACAGCGCCCCCTAGAGTCAGCGCCGACCCGGTCACAGCGCCCCCGAGAGTCAGCGCCGTGCCCGTCACAGCGCCCCCTAGAGTCAGCGCCGTGCCTGTCACAGCGCCCCCTAGAGTCAGCGCCGACCCCTTCACAGCGCCCCCTGGAGTCAGCGCCGAGCCCGTCACAGCGCCCCCTGGAGTCAGCGCCGATCCCGTCACAGCGCCCTCTAGAGTCAGCGCCGAACCCTTCACAGCGCCCCCGAGAGTCAGCGCCGACCCCGTCACAGTGCCCCCTAGAGTCAGCGCCGATCCCGTCACAGCGCCCCCAAGAGTCAGCGCCGACTCCGTCACAGCGCCCCCTAGAGTCAGCGCCGAGCCCGTCACAGCGCCCCCTGGAGTCAGCGATGAGCCCGTCACAGCGCCCCCCAGCGTCAGCGCCGAGCCACAAACAGCGCCCCCTGGAGTCAGCGATGAGCCCGTCACAGCGCCCCCTAGAGTCAGCGCCGAGCCCCAAACAGCGCCCCCTAGAGTCAGCACCGACCCCGTCACAGCGCACCCTAGAATCAGCGCCGACTCCGTCACAGCGCCCCCTAGAGTCAGCGCCGAGCCCGTCACAGCGCACCCTTGAGTCAGCGCCGACTCCGTCACAGCGCCCCCTAGAGTCAGCGCCGAGCCCGTCACAGCGCCCCCTAGAGTCAGCGCCGAGCCCGTCACAGCGCACCCAAGAGTCAGCGCCGACTCCGTCACAGCGGCCCCTGGAGTCAGCGCTGAGCCCATCACAGCGCCCCCTGGAGTCAGCGGTGAGTCCGTCACAGCGCCCCCAAGAGTCAGCGCCGAACCCGTCACAGCGCCCCCTAGAGTCAGCGCCGAGCCCGTCACAGCGCCCCCCGGAGTCAGCGCCGAGCCCGTCACAGCGCCCCCTAGAGTCAGCGCCGTGCCCGTCACAGCGCCCCCTGGAGTCAGCGCCGAGCCCGTCACAGCGCCCCCTGGAGTCAGCGCCGACCCCGTCACAGCGCCCCCTAGAGTCAGCGCCGAGCCCGTCACAGCGCCCCCTAGAGTCAGCGCCGAGCCCGTCACAGCGCCTCCTAGAGTCAGCGCCGACCCTGTCACAGCGCCCCCTTTAGTCATCGCCGAGCCCGTCACAGCGCCCCCTCGAGTCAGCGCCGACCCCGTCACAGCGCCCCCTACAGTCAGCCCCGACCCCGTCACAGAGCCCCCGAGATTCAGCGCCGAGCCCATCACAGCGCCCCCGAGAGTCAGCGTCGAGCCCGTCACAGCGCCCCCGAGAGTCAGAGCCGAGCCCTTCACAGCGCTCCCTAGAGTCAGCGCCGTGCCCGTCACAGCGCCCCCTAGAGTCAGCGCCGACCCCGTCCCAGCGTCCCCTAGAGTCAGCGCCGAGCCCGTCACAGCGCCCCTTGGAGTCAGCGCCGACCCCGTCACAGCGCCCCCGGGATTCAGCGCCGAACCCGTCACAGCGCCCCCAAGAGTCAGCGCCGAGCCCGTCACAGCGCCACCGAGATTCAGCGCCGACCCCGTCACAGCGCCCCCAAGAGTCAGCGCCGACCCCGTCACAGCGCCCCCAAGAGTAAGCGCCGAGCCCGTCACAGCGCCCCCTGGAGTCAGCGCCGAGCCCGTCACAGCGCCCCCTAGAGTCAGCGCCGAGCCTGTCACAGCGCCCCCTAGAGTCAGCGCCGAACCCTTCACAGCGCCCCCGAGAGTCAGCGCCGACCCCGTCACAGTGCCCCCTAGAGTCAGCGCCCATCCCGTCACAGCGCCCCCAAGAGTCAGCGCCGACTCCGTCACAGCGCCCCCTAGAGTCAGCGCCGAGCCTGTCACAGCGTCCCCTGGAGTCAGCGATGAGCCCGTCACAGCGCCCCCCAGCGTCAGCTCCGAGCCCCAAACAGCGCCCCCTAGAGTCAGCGCCGAGCCCCAAACAGCGCCCCCTAGAGTCAGCACCGACCCCGTCACAGCGCACCCTAGAATCAGCGCCGACTCCGTCACAGCGCCCCCTAGAGTCAGCGCCGACTCCGTCACAGTGCCCCTGAGAGTCAGCGCCGACTCCGTCACAGCGGCCCCTGGAGTCAGCGCCGAGCCCGTCACAGCGCCCCCTGGAGTCAGCGGTGAGTCCGTCACAGCGCCCCCAAGAGTCAGCGCCGAGCCCGTCACAGCGCCCCCTAGAGTCAGCGCCGAGCCCGTCACAGCGCGCCCCGGAGTCATCGCCGAGCCCGTCACAGCGCCCCCTAGAGTCAGCGCCGTGCCCGTCACAGCGCCCCCTGGAGTCAGCGCCGAGCCCGTCACAGCGCCCCCTGGAGTCAGCGCCGACCCCGTCACAGCGCCCCCTTGAGTCAGCGCCGAGCCCGTCACAGCGCCCCCTAGAGTCAGCGCCGAGCCCGTCATAGCACCCCCTAGAGTCAGCGCCGACCCCGTCACAGCGCCCACTGGAGTCAGCGCCGAGCCCGTCACAGCGCCCCCTAGAGTCAGCGCCAACCCCGTCACAGCGCCCCCTAGAGTCAGCGCCGACCCCGTCACAGAGCCCCCGAGAGTCAGCGCCGACCCCGTCACAGCGTCCCCTAGAGTCAGCGCCGACCCCGTCACAGCGCCCCCTAGAGTCAACGCCGACCCCGTCACAGCGCCCCCGAGATTCAGCGCCGACCCCGTCACAGCGCCCCCAAGAGTCAGCGCCGACCCCGTCACAGCGCCCCCGAGATTCAGCGCCGACCCCGTCACAGCGCCCCCTGGAGTCAGCGCCGACCCCGTCACAGCGCCCCCTGGAGTAAGCGCCGAGCCCGTCACAGCGCCCCCTAGAGTCAGCGCCCAGCCTGTCACAGCGCCCCCTAGAGTCAGCGCCGACCCCGTCACAGCGCCCCCTCGAGTCAGCGCCGAGCCCGTCACAGCGCCCCCAAGAGTCAGCGCCGACTCCGTCACAGCGCCCCCTAGAGTCAGCGCCGAGCCCGTCACAGCGCCCCCTGGAGTCAGCGATGAGCCCGTCACAGCGCCCCCCAGCGTCAGCGCCGAGCCCCAAACAGCGCCCCCTGGAGTCAGCGATGAGCCCGTCACAGCGCCCCCTAGAGTCAGCGCCGAGCCCCAAACAGCGCCCCCTAGAGTCAGCGCCGAGCCCGTCACAGCGCCCCCGAGAATCAGCGCCGTGCCCCTCACAGCGCCCCCTAGAGTCAGCGCCGACCCCGTCACAGCGCCCCCAAGAGTCAGCGCCGTGCCCGTCACAGCGCCCCCTAGAGTCAGCGCCGAGCCCGTCACAGCGCCCCCTGGAGTCAGCGGCGACCCCGTCACAGCGCCCCCTAGAGTCAGCGCCGAGCCCGTCACAGCGCCCCCTAGAGTCAGCGCCGAGCCCGTCACAGCGCCCCCTAGAGTCAGCGCCGACCCCGTCACAGCGCCCCCTAGAGTCAGCGCCGAGCCCGTCACAGCGCCCCCTAGAGTCAGCGCTGACCCCGTCACAACGCCCCCTGGAGTCAGCGCCGACCCCGTCACAGCGCCCCCGGGATTCAGCGCCGATCCCGTCACAGCGCCCCCAAGAGTCAGCGCCGAGCCCGTCACAGCGCCACCGAGATTCAGCGCCGACCCCGTCACAGCGCCCCCAAGAGTCAGCGCCGACCCCGTCACAGCGCCCCCGAGATTCAGCGCCGACCCCGTCACAGCGCCCCCTGGAGTCAGCGCCGAGCCCGTCACAGCGCCCCCTGGAGTCAGCGCCGACCCCGTCACAGCGCCCCCGAGAGTCAGCGCCGAGCCCGTCACAGCGCCCCCAAGAATCAGCGCCGACTCCGTCACAGCGCCCCCTAGAGTCAGCGCCGAGCCCGTCACAGCGCCCCCTGGAGTCAGCGATGAGCCCGTCACAGCGCCCCCCAGCGTCAGCGCCGATCCCCGTCACAGCGCCCCCTAGAGTCAGCGCCGAACCCGTCACAGCGCCCCGTAGAGTCAGCGCCGAGCCCCAAACAGCGCCCCCTAGAGTCAGCGCCGAGCCCATCACAGCGCCCCCTAGAATCAGCGCCGAGCCCGTCACAGCGCCCCCTAGAGTCAGCGCCGACCCCGTCACAGAGCCCCCGAGAGTCAGCGCGGACCCCGTCACAGCGTCCCCTAGAGTCAGCGCCCAGCCCGTCACAGCGCCCCCTGGAGTCAGCGCCGACCCCGTCACAGCGCCCCCTAGAGTCAGCGCCGACCCCGTCACAGCGCCCCCGAGATTCAGCGCCGACCCCGTCACAGCGCCCCCAAGAGTCAGCGCCGAGCCCGTCACAGCACCACCGAGATTCAGCGCCGACCCCGTCACAGCGCCCCCAAGAGTTAGCGCCGACCCCGTCACAGCGCCCCCGAGATTCAGCGCCGACCCCGTCACAGCGCCCCCTGGCGTCAGCGCCGAGCCCGTAAAGCGCCCCCTGGAGTCAGCGCCGACCCCGTCACAGCGCCCCCTGGAGTCAGCGCCGAGCCCGTCACAGCGCCCCCTAGAGTCAGCGCCCAGCCTGTCACAGCGCCCCCGAGAGTCAGCGCCGACCCCGTGACAGCGCCCCCTAGAGTCAGCGCCGAGCCCGTCACAGCGCCCCCAAGAGTCAGCGCCGACTCCGTCACAGCGCCCCCTGGAGTCAGCGCCGAGCCCGTCACAGCGCCCCCTGGAGTCAGCGATGAGCCCGTCACAGCGCCCCCCAGCGTCAGCGCCGAGCCCCAAACAGCGCCCCCTGGAGTCAGCGATGAGCCCGTCACAGCGCCCCCTAGAGTCAGCGCCGAGCCCCAAACAGCGCCCCCTAGAGTCAGCGCCGAGCCCGTCACAGCGCCCCCTAGAATCAGCGCCGTGCCCCTCACAGCGCCCCCTAGAGTCAGCGCCGACCCCGTCACAGCGCCCCCAAGAGTCAGCGCCGTGCCCGTCACAGCGCCCCCTAGATTCAGCGCCGAGCCCGTCAAAGCGCCCCCTGGAGTCAGCGGCGACCCCGTCACAGCGCCCCCTAGAGTCAGCGCCGAGCCCGTCACAGCGCCCCCTAGAGTCAGCGCCGAGCCCGTCACAGCGCCCCCAAGAGTCAGCGCCGACCCCGTCACAGCGCCCCCTAGAGTCAGCGCCGAGCCCGTCACAGCGCCCACGAGAGTCAGCGCTGACCCCGTCACAACGCACCCAAGAATCAGCGCCGACCCCGTCACAGCGCCCCCTACAGTCAGCGCCGACCCCGTCACAGAGCCCCCGAGAGTCAGCGCCGACCCCGTCACAGCGTCCCCTAGAGTCAGCGCCTAACCCGTCACAGCGCCCCCTGGAGTCAGCGCCGACCCCGTCACAGCGCCCCCTAGAGTCAGCGCCGACCCCGTCACAGCGCCCCCTAGATTCAGCGCCGACCCCGTCACAGCGCCCCCAAGAGTCAGCGCCGAGCCCGTCACAGCGCCACCGAGAGTCAGCGCCGACCCCGTCACAGCGCCCCCGAGATTCAGCGCCGACCCCGTCACAGCGCCCCCTGGAGTCAGTGCCGAGCCCGTCACAGCGCCCCCTGGAGTCAGCGCCGACCCCGTCACAGCGCCCCCGGGAGTCAGCGCCGAGCCCGTCACAGCGCCCCCTAGAGTCAGCGCCCAGCCTGTCACAGCGCCCCCTAGAGTCAGCGCCGACCCCGTCACAGCGCCCCCGAGAGTCAGCGCCGAGCCCGTCACAGCGCCCCCGAGAGTCAGCGCCGACTCCGTCACAGCGCCCCCTAGAGTCAGCGCCGAGCCCGTCACAGCGCCCCCTGGAGTCAGCGATGAGCCCGTCACAGCGCCCCCCAGCGTCAGCGCCGATCCCCGTCACAGCGCCCCCTAGAGTCAGCGCCGAACCCGTCACAGCGCCCCGTAGAGTCAGCGCCGAGCCCCAAACAGCGCCCCCTAGAGTCAGCGCCGAGCCCATCACAGCGCCCCCTAGAATCAGCGCCGAGCCCGTCACAGCGCCCCCTAGAGTCAGCGTCGAGTCCGTCACAGCGCCCCGAAGAGTCAGCGCCGTGCCCGTCACAGCGCCCCCTCGAGTCAGCGCCGAGCCCGTCACAGCGCCCCCTGGAGTCAGCGGCGACCCCGTCACAGCGCCCCCTAGAGTCAGCGCCGAGCCCGTCACAGCGCCCCCTAGAGTCAGCGCCGACCCCGTCACAGCGCCCCCTAGAGTCAGCGCCGACCCCGTCACAGCGCCCCCTAGAGTCAGCGCCGAGCCCGTCACAGCGCCCCCGAGAGTCAGCGCTGACCCCGTCACAACGCCCCCAAGAATCAGCGCCGACCCCGTCACAGCGCCCCCTAGAGTCAGCGCCGACCCCGTCACAGCGCCCCCGAGAGTCAGCGCCGAGCCCATCACAGCGCCCCCGAGAGTCAGCGCCGAGCCCGTCACAGCGCCCCCTAGAGTCAGCGACGAGCCCGTCACAGCGCCCCCTAGAGTCAGCGCCGAGCCCTTCACAGCGCCCCCTAGAGTCAGCGCCGTGCCCGTCACAGCGCCCCCTAGAGTCAGCGCCGAGCCCGTCACAGCGACCCCTGGATTCAGCGCCGAGCCCGTCACAGCGCCCCCTAGAGTCAGCGCCGAACCCTTCACAGCGCCCCCTAGAGTCAGCGCCGAGCCCGTCACAGCGCCCCCTAGAGTCAGCGCCGAGCCCGTCACAGCGCCCCCAAGAGTCAGCGCCGACCCCGTCACAGCGCCCCCTAGAGTCAGCGCCGAGCCCGTCACAGCGCCCACGAGAGTCAGCGCTGACCCCGTCACAACGCACCCAAGAATCAGCGCCGACCCCGTCACAGCGCCCCCTAGAGTCAGCGCCGACCCCGTCACAGCGCCCCCTACAGTCAGCGCCGACCCCGTCACAGAGCCCCCGAGAGTCAGCGCCGACCCCGTCACAGCGTCCCCTAGAGTCAGCGCCTAACCCGTCACAGCGCCCCCTGGAGTCAGCGCCGACCCCGTCACAGCGCCCCCTAGAGTCAGCGCCGACCCCGTCACAGCGCCCCCGAGATTCAGCGCCGACCCCGTCACAGCGCCCCCAAGAGTCAGCGCCGAGCCCGTCACAGCGCCACCGAGAGTCAGCGCCGACCCCGTCACAGCGCCCCCGAGAATCAGCGCCGACCCCGTCACAGCGCCCCCGAGAATCAGCGCCGTGCCCCTCACAGCGCCCCCTAGAGTCAGCGCCGACCCCGTCACAGCGCCCCCCAGCGTCAGCGCCGAGCCCCAAACAGCGCCCCCTGGAGTCAGCGATGAGCCCGTCACAGCGCCCCCTAGAGTCAGCGCCGAGCCCCAAACAGCGCCCCCTAGAGTCAGCGCCGAGCCCGTCACAGCGCCCCCGAGAATCAGCGCCGTGCCCCTCACAGCGCCCCCTAGAGTCAGCGCCGACCCCGTCACAGCGCCCCCAAGAGTCAGCGCCGTGCCCGTCACAGCGCCCCCTAGAGTCAGCGCCGAGCCCGTCACAGCGCCCCCTGGAGTCAGCGGCGACCCCGTCACAGCGCCCCCTAGAGTCAGCGCCGAGCCCGTCACAGCGCCCCCTAGAGTCAGCGCCGAGCCCGTCACAGCGCCCCCTAGAGTCAGCGCCGACCCCGTCACAGCGCCCCCTAGAGTCAGCGCCGAGCCCGTCACAGCGCCCCCTAGAGTCAGCGCTGACCCCGTCACAACGCCCCCTGGAGTCAGCGCCGACCCCGTCACAGCGCCCCCGAGAGTCAGCGCCGACCCCGTCACAGCGCCCCCGGGATTCAGCGCCGATCCCGTCACAGCGCCCCCAAGAGTCAGCGCCGAGCCCGTCACAGCGCCACCGAGATTCAGCGCCGACCCCGTCACAGCGCCCCCAAGAGTCAGCGCCGACCCCGTCACAGCGCCCCCGAGATTCAGCGCCGACCCCGTCACAGCGCCCCCTGGAGTCAGCGCCGAGCCCGTCACAGCGCCCCCTGGAGTCAGCGCCGACCCCGTCACAGCGCCCCCGAGAGTCAGCGCCGAGCCCGTCACAGCGCCCCCAAGAATCAGCGCCGACTCCGTCACAGCGCCCCCTAGAGTCAGCGCCGAGCCCGTCACAGCGCCCCCTGGAGTCAGCGATGAGCCCGTCACAGCGCCCCCCAGCGTCAGCGCCGATCCCCGTCACAGCGCCCCCTAGAGTCAGCGCCGAACCCGTCACAGCGCCCCGTAGAGTCAGCGCCGAGCCCCAAACAGCGCCCCCTAGAGTCAGCGCCGAGCCCATCACAGCGCCCCCTAGAATCAGCGCCGAGCCCGTCACAGCGCCCCCTAGAGTCAGCGCCGACCCCGTCACAGAGCCCCCGAGAGTCAGCGCGGACCCCGTCACAGCGTCCCCTAGAGTCAGCGCCCAGCCCGTCACAGCGCCCCCTGGAGTCAGCGCCGACCCCGTCACAGCGCCCCCTAGAGTCAGCGCCGACCCCGTCACAGCGCCCCCGAGATTCAGCGCCGACCCCGTCACAGCGCCCCCAAGAGTCAGCGCCGAGCCCGTCACAGCACCACCGAGATTCAGCGCCGACCCCGTCACAGCGCCCCCAAGAGTTAGCGCCGACCCCGTCACAGCGCCCCCGAGATTCAGCGCCGACCCCGTCACAGCGCCCCCTGGCGTCAGCGCCGAGCCCGTAAAGCGCCCCCTGGAGTCAGCGCCGACCCCGTCACAGCGCCCCCTGGAGTCAGCGCCGAGCCCGTCACAGCGCCCCCTAGAGTCAGCGCCCAGCCTGTCACAGCGCCCCCTAGAGTCAGCGCCGACCCCGTGACAGCGCCCCCTAGAGTCAGCGCCGAGCCCGTCACAGCGCCCCCAAGAGTCAGCGCCGACTCCGTCACAGCGCCCCCTAGAGTCAGCGCCGAGCCCGTCACAGCGCCCCCTGGAGTCAGCGATGAGCCCGTCACAGCGCCCCCCAGCGTCAGCGCCGAGCCCCAAACAGCGCCCCCTGGAGTCAGCGATGAGCCCGTCACAGCGCCCCCTAGAGTCAGCGCCGAGCCCCAAACAGCGCCCCCTAGAGTCAGCGCCGAGCCCGTCACAGCGCCCCCTAGAATCAGCGCCGTGCCCCTCACAGCGCCCCCTAGAGTCAGCGCCGACCCCGTCACAGCGCCCCCAAGAGTCAGCGCCGTGCCCGTCACAGCGCCCCCTAGATTCAGCGCCGAGCCCGTCAAAGCGCCCCCTGGAGTCAGCGGCGACCCCGTCACAGCGCCCCCTAGAGTCAGCGCCGAGCCCGTCACAGCGCCCCCTAGAGTCAGCGCCGACCCCGTCACAGCGCCCCCTAGAGTCAGCGCCGAGCCCGTCACAGCGCCCACGAGAGTCAGCGCTGACCCCGTCACAACGCACCCAAGAATCAGCGCCGACCCCGTCACAGCGCCCCCTAGAGTTAGCGCCGACCCCGTCACAGCGCCCCCTACAGTCAGCGCCGACCCCGTCACAGAGCCCCCGAGAGTCAGCGCCGACCCCGTCACAGCGTCCCCTAGAGTCAGCGCCTAACCCGTCACAGCGCCCCCTGGAGTCAGCGCCGACCCCGTCACAGCGCCCCCTAGAGTCAGCGCCGACCCCGTCACAGCGCCCCCGAGATTCAGCGCCGACCCCGTCACAGCGCCCCCAAGAGTCAGCGCCGAGCCCGTCACAGCGCCACCGAGAGTCAGCGCCGACCCCGTCACAGCGCCCCCGAGATTCAGCGCCGACCCCGTCACAGCGCCCCCTGGAGTCAGTGCCGAGCCCGTCACAGCGCCCCCTGGAGTCAGCGCCGACCCCGTCACAGCGCCCCCGGGAGTCAGCGCCGAGCCCGTCACAGCGCCCCCTAGAGTCAGCGCCCAGCCTGTCACAGCGCCCCCTAGAGTCAGCGCCGACCCCGTCACAGCGCCCCCGAGAGTCAGCGCCGAGCCCGTCACAGCGCCCCCTAGAGTCAGCGCCGACTCCGTCACAGCGCCCCCTAGAGTCAGCGCCGAGCCCGTCACAGCGCCTCCTGGAGTCAGCGATGAGCCCGTCACAGCGCCCCCCAGCGTCAGCGCCGATCCCCGTCACAGCGCCCCCTAGAGTCAGCGCCGAACCCGTCACAGCGCCCCGTAGAGTCAGCGCCGAGCCCCAAACAGCGCCCCCTAGAGTCAGCGCCGAGCCCATCACAGCGCCCCCTAGAATCAGCGCCGAGCCCGTCACAGCGCCCCCTAGAGTCAGCGTCGAGTCCGTCACAGCGCCCCGAAGAGTCAGCGCCGTGCCCGTCACAGCGCCCCCTCGAGTCAGCGCCGAGCCCGTCACAGCGCCCCCTGGAGTCAGCGGCGACCCCGTCACAGCGCCCCCTAGAGTCAGCGCCGAGCCCGTCACAGCGCCCCCTAGAGTCAGCGCCGATCCCGTCACAGCGCCCCCTAGAGTCAGCGCCGACCCCGTCACAGCGCCCCCTAGAGTCAGCGCCGAGCCCGTCACAGCGCCCCCGAGAGTCAGCGCTGACCCCGTCACAACGCCCCCAAGAATCAGCGCCGACCCCGTCACAGCGCCCCCTAGAGTCAGCGCCGACCCCGTCACAGCGCCCCCGAGAGTCAGCGCCGAGCCCATCACAGCGCCCCCGAGAGTCAGCGCCGAGCCCGTCACAGCGCCCCCTAGAGTCAGCGACGAGCCCGTCACAGCGCCCCCTAGAGTCAGCGCCGAGCCCTTCACAGCGCCCCCTAGAGTCAGCGCCGTGCCCGTCACAGCGCCCCCTAGAGTCAGCGCCGAGCCCGTCACAGCGACCCCTGGATTCAGCGCCGAGCCCGTCACAGCGCCCCCTAGAGTCAGCGCCGAACCCTTCACAGCGCCCCCTAGAGTCAGCGCCGAGCCCGTCACAGCGCCCCCTAGAGTCAGCGCCGAGCCCGTCACAGCGCCCCCAAGAGTCAGCGCCGACCCCGTCACAGCGCCCCCTAGAGTCAGCGCCGAGCCCGTCACAGCGCCCACGAGAGTCAGCGCTGACCCCGTCACAACGCACCCAAGAATCAGCGCCGACCCCGTCACAGCGCCCCCTAGAGTCAGCGCCGACCCCGTCACAGCGCCCCCTACAGTCAGCGCCGACCCCGTCACAGAGCCCCCGAGAGTCAGCGCCGACCCCGTCACAGCGTCCCCTAGAGTCAGCGCCTAACCCGTCACAGCGCCCCCTGGAGTCAGCGCCGACCCCGTCACAGCGCCCCCTAGAGTCAGCGCCGACCCCGTCACAGCGCCCCCGAGATTCAGCGCCGACCCCGTCACAGCGCCCCCAAGAGTCAGCGCCGAGCCCGTCACAGCGCCACCGAGAGTCAGCGCCGACCCCGTCACAGCGCCCCCGAGATTCAGCGCCGACCCCGTCACAGCGCCCCCTGGAGTCAGTGCCGAGCCCGTCACATCGCCCCCTGGAGTCAGCGCCGACCCCGTCACAGCGCCCCCGGGAGTCAGCGCCGAGCCCGTCACAGCGCCCCCTAGAGTCAGCGCCCAGCCTGTCACAGCGCCCCCTAGAGTCAGCGCCGACCCCGTCACAGCGCCCCCGAGAGTCAGCGCCGAGCCCGTCACAGCGCCCCCTAGAGTCAGCGCCGACTCCGTCACAGCGCCCCCTAGAGTCAGCGCCGAGCCCGTCACAGCGCCCCCTGGAGTCAGCGATGAGCCCGTCACAGCGCCCCCCAGCGTCAGCGCCGATCCCCGTCACAGCGCCCCCTAGAGTCAGCGCCGAACCCGTCACAGCGCCCCGTAGAGTCAGCGCCGAGCCCCAAACAGCGCCCCCTAGAGTCAGCGCCGAGCCCATCACAGCGCCCCCTAGAATCAGCGCCGTGCCCGTCACAGCGCCCCCTAGAGTCAGCGCCGAGCCCGTCACAGCGCCCCCTGGAGTCAGCGGCGACCCCGTCACAGCGCCCCCTAGAGTCAGCGCCGAGCCCGTCACAGCGCCCCCTAGAGTCAGCGCCGACCCCGTCACAGCGCCCCCTAGAGTCAGCGCCGACCCCGTCACAGCGCCCCCTAGAGTCAGCGCCGAGCCCGTCACAGCGCCCCCGAGAGTCAGCGCTGACCCCGTCACAACGCCCCCAAGAATCAGCGCCGACCCCGTCACAGCGCCCCCTAGAGTCAGCGCCGACCCCGTCACAGCGCCCCCGAGAGTCAGCGCCGAGCCCATCACAGCGCCCCCGAGAGTCAGCGCCGAGCCCGTCACAGCGCCCCCTAGAGTCAGCGACGAGCCCGTCACAGCGCCCCCTAGAGTCAGCGCCGAGCCCTTCACAGCGCCCCCTAGAGTCAGCGCCGTGCCCGTCACAGCGCCCCCTAGAGTCAGCGCCGAGCCCGTCACAGCGACCCCTCGATTCAGCGCCGAGCCCGTCACAGCGCCCCCTAGAGTCAGCGCCGACCCCTTCACAGCGCCCCCTAGAGTCAGCGCCGAGCCCGTCACAGCGCCCCCTAGAGTCAGCGCCGAGCCCGTCACAGCGCCCCCTAGAGTCAGCGCCGACCCGGTCATAGCGCCCCCGAGAGTCAGCGCCGTGCCCGTCACAGCGCCCCCTAGAGTCAGCGCCAAGCCCGTCACAGCGCCCCCTAGAGTCAGCGCCGACCCCGTCACAGCGCCCCCGAGAGTCAGCGCCGAGCCCGTCACAGCGCCCCCTAGAGTCAGCGCCGAGCCCGTCACAGCGCCCCCGAGAGTCAGCGCCGACCCGGTCACAGCGCCCCCGAGAGTCAGCGACGTGCCCGTCACAGCGCCCCCTAGAGTCAGCGCCGTGCCTGTCACAGCGCCCCCTAAAGTCAGCGCCGAGCCCGTCACAGCGCCCCCTAGAGTCAGCGCAGACCCCGTCACAGCGCCCCCTAGAGTCAGCGCCGAGCCCGTCACAGCGCCCCCTGGAGTCAGCGCCGAGCCCGTCACAGCGCCCCCTAGAGTCAGCGCCGACCCTGTCACAGCGCCCCGGAGAGTCAGCGCCGACCCCGTCACAGTGCCCCCTAGAGTCAGCGCCGAGCCCGTCACAGCGCCCCCAAGAGTCAGCGCCGACTCCGTCACAGCGCCCCCTAGAGTCAGCGCCGAGCCCGTCACAGCGCCCCATGGAGTCAGCGATGAGCCCGTCACAGCGCCCCCCAGCGTCAGCGCCGAGCCCCAAACAGCGCCCCCTGGAGTCAGCGATGAGCCCGTCACAGCGCCCCCTAGAGTCAGCGCCGAGCCCCAAACAGCGCCCCTAGAGTCAGCGCCGAGCCCATCACAGCGCCCCCTAGAATCAGCGCCGTGCCCGTCACAGCGCCCCCTAGAGTCAGCGCCGACCCCGTCACAGCGCCCCCAAGATTCAGCGCCGTGCCCGTCACAGCGCCCCCTAGAGTCAGCGCCGAGCCCGTCACAGCGCCCCCTGGAGTCAGCGCCGACCCCGTCACAGCGCCCCCAAGAGTCACCGCCGAGCCCATCACAGCGCCCCCTAGTGTCAGCGCCGACCCCGTCACAGCGCCCCCTAGAGTCAGCGCCGAGCCCGTCACAGCGCCCCCTAGAGTCAGCGCCGAGCCCGTCACAGCGCCCCCTAGAGTCAGCGCCGACCCGGTCACAGCGCCCCCGAGAGTCAGCGCCGTGCCCGTCACAGCGCCCCCTAGATTCAGCGCCGTGCCCGTCACTGCGCCCCCTGGAGTCAGCGCCGAGCCCGTCACAGCGCCTCCTAGAGTCAGCGCCGACCCCGTCACAGCGCCCCCTGGAGTCAGCGCCGAGCCCGTCACAGCTCCCCCTGGAGTCAGCGCCGAGCCCGTCACAGCGCCCCCTAGAGTCAGCGCCGACCCCGTCACAGCGCCCCCGAGAGTCAGCGCCGACCCCGTCACAGTGCCCCCTAGAGTCAGCGCCGAGCCCGTCACAGAGCCCCCAAGAGTCAGCGCCACTCCGTCACAGCGCCCCCTAGAGTCAGCGCCGAGCCCGTCACAGCGACCCCTGGAGTCAGCGCCGAGCCCGTCACAGCGCCCCCTGGAGTCAGCGCCGTGCCCGTCACAGCGCCCCCTAGAGTCAGCGCCGAGCCCGTCACAGCGCCCCCTGGAGTCAGCGCCGACCCAGTCACAGCGCCCCGTAGAGTCAGCGCCGAGCCCGTCACAGCGCCCCCTAGAGTCAGCGCCGAGCACGTCACAGCGCCCCATAGAGTCAGCGCCGACCCCGTCACAGCGCCCCCTAGAGTCAGCGCCGTGCCCGTCACAGCGCCACCTAGAGTCAGCGCCAAGCACGTCACAGCGCCCCCTAGAGTCAGCGCCGACCCCGTAACAGCGCCCCCTCGAGTCAGCGCCGTCCCCGTCACAGCGCCCCCTGGAGTCAGTTCCGAGCCCGTCACAGCGCCCCCTAGAGTCAGCGCCGAACCCGTCACAGCGCCCCGTAGAGTCAGCGCCGACCCCGTCACAGCGCCCCCGAGAGTCAGCGCCGAGCCCGTCACAGTGCCCCCTAGAGTCAGCGCCGAGCCCGTCACAGCGCCCCCAAGAGTCAGCGTCGACCCCGTCACAGCGCCCCCTAGAGTCAGCGCCGAGCCCGTCACAGCGCCCACGAGAGTCAGCGCTGACCCCGTCACAACGCACCCAAGATTCAGCGCCGACCCCGTCACAGCGCCCCCTAGAGTCAGCGCCGACCCCGTCACAGCGCCCCCTACAGTCAGCGCCGACCCCGTCACAGAGCCCCCGAGAGTCAGCGCCGACCCCGTCACAGCGTCCCCTAGAGTCAGCGCCTAACCCGTCACAGCGCCCCCTGGAGTCAGCGCCGACCCCGTCACAGCGCCCCCTAGAGTCAGCGCCGACCCCGTCACAGCGCCCCCGAGATTCAGCGCCGACCCCGTCACAGCGCCCCCAAGAGTCAGCGCCGAGCCCGTCACAGCGCCACCGAGAGTCAGCGCCGACCCTGTCACAGCGCCCCCGAGATTCAGCGCCGACCCCGTCACGGCGCCCCCTGGAGTCAGTGCCGAGCCCGTCACAGCGCCCCCTGGAGTCAGCGCCGACCCCGTCACAGCGCCCCCGGGAGTCAGCGCCGAGCCCGTCACAGCGCCCCCTAGAGTCAGCGCCGAACCCGTCACAGCGCCCCCTAGAGTCAGCGCCGAGCCCGTCACAGCGCCCCCGAGAGTCAGCGCTGGCCCCGTCACAACGCCCCCAAGAATCAGCGCCGACCCCGTCACAGCGCCCCCTAGAGTCAGCGCCGACCCCGTCACAGCGCCCCCGAGAGTCAGCGCCGAGCCCATCACAGCGCCCCCGAGAGTCAGCGCCGAGCCCGTCACAGCGCCCCCTAGAGTCAGCGACGAGCCCGTCACAGCGCCCCCTAGAGTCAGCGCCGAGCCCTTCACAGCGCCCCCTAGAGTCAGCGCCGTGCCCGTCACAGCGCCCCCTAGAGTCAGCGCCGAGCCCGTCACAGCGACCCCTCGATTCAGCGCCGAGCCCGTCACAGCGCCCCCGAGAGTCAGCGCCGACCCCTTCACAGCGCCCCCTAGAGTCAGCGCCGAGCCCGTCACAGCGCCCCCTAGAGTCAGCGCCGAGCCCGTCACAGCGCCCCCTAGAGTCAGCGCCGACCCGGTCATAGCGCCCCCGAGAGTCAGCGCCGTGCCCGTCACAGCGCCCCCTAGAGTCAGCGCGGAGCCCGTCACAGCGCCCCCTAGAGTCAGCGCCGACCCCGTCACAGCGCCCCCGAGAGTCAGCGCCGAGCCCGTCACAGCGCCCCCTAGAGTCAGCGCCGAGCCCGTCACAGCGCCCCCGAGAGTCAGCGCCGACCCGGTCACAGCGCCCCCGAGAGTCAGCGCCGTGCCTGTCACAGCGCCCCCTAGAGTCAGCGCCGTGCCTGTCACAGCGCCCCCTAGAGTCAGCGCCGAGCCCGTCACAGCGCCCCCTAGAGTCAGCGCAGACCCCGTCACAGCGCCCCCTAGAGTCAGCGCCGAGCCCGTCACAGCGCCCCCTGGAGTCAGCGCCGAGCCCGTCACAGCGCCCCCTAGAGTCAGCGCCGACCCTGTCACAGCGCCCCGGAGAGTCAGCGCCGACCCCGTCACAGTGCCCCCTAGAGTCAGCGCCGAGCCCGTCACAGCGCCCCCAAGAGTCAGCGCCGACTCCGTCACAGCGCCCCCTAGAGTCAGCGCCGAGCCCGTCACAGCGCCCCCTGGAGTCAGCGATGAGCCCGTCACAGCGCCCCCCAGCGTCAGCGCCGAGCCCCAAACAGCGCCCCCTGGAGTCAGCGATGAGCCCGTCACAGCGCCCCCTAGAGTCAGCGCCGAGCCCCAAACAGCGCCCCTAGAGTCAGCGCCGAGCCCATCACAGCGCCCCCTAGAATCAGCGCCGTGCCCGTCACAGCGCCCCCTAGAGTCAGCGCCGACCCCGTCACAGCGCCCCCAAGATTCAGCGCCGTGCCCGTCACAGCGCCCCCTAGAGTCAGCGCCGAGCCCGTCACAGCACCCCCTGGAGTCAGCGCCGACACCGTCACAGCGCCCCCTAGAGTCAGCGCCGAGCCCGTCACAGCGCCCCCTAGATTCAACGCCGAGCCTGTCACAGCGCCCCCTAGTGTCAGCGCCGACCCCGTCACAGCGCCCCCTAGAGTCAGCGCCGAGCCCGTCACAGCGCCCCCTAGAGTCAGCGCCGAGCCCGTCACAGCGCCCCCTAGAGTCAGCGCCGACCCGGTCACAGCGCCCCCGAGAGTCAGCGCCGTGCCCGTCACAGCGCCCCCTAGATTCAGCGCCGTGCCCGTCACTGCGCCCCCTGGAGTCAGCGCCGAGCCCGTCACAGCGCCCCCTAGAGTCAGCGCCGACCCCGTCACAGCGCCCCCTAGAGTCAGCGCCGAGCCCGTCACAGCTCCCCCTGGAGTCAGCGCCGAGCCCGTCACAGCGCCCCCTAGAGTCAGCGCCGACCCCGTCACAGCGCCCCCGAGAGTCAGCGCCGACCCCGTCACAGTGCCCCCTAGAGTCAGCGCCGAGCCCGTCACAGAGCCCCCAAGAGTCAGCGCCGACTCCGTCATAGCGCCCCCTGGAGTCAGCGCCGAGCCCGTCACAGCGCCCCCTGGAGTCAGCGCCGAGCCCGTCACAGCGCCCCCTGGAGTCAGCGCCGTGCCCGTCACAGCGCCCCCTAGAGTCAGCGCCGAGCCCGTCACAGCGCCCCCTGGAGTCAGCGCCGACCCAGTCACAGCGCCCCGTAGAGTCAGCGCCGAGCCCGTCACAGCGCCCCCTAGAGTCAGCGCCGAGCACGTCACAGCGCCCCATAGAGTCAGCGCCGACCCCGTCACAGCGCCCCCTAGAGTCAGCGCCGTGCCCGTCACAGCGCCACCTAGAGTCAGCGCCAAGCACGTCACAGCGCCCCCTAGAGTCAGCGCCGACCCCGTAACAGCGCCCCCTCGAGTCAGCGCCGTCCCCGTCACAGCGCCCCCTAGAGTCAGTGCCGAGCCCGTCACAGCGCCCCCTAGAGTCAGCGCCGAACCCGTCACAGCGCCCCGTAGAGTCAGCGCCGACCCCGTCACAGCGCCCCCGAGAGTCAGCGCCGAGCCCGTCACAGTGCCCCCTAGAGTCAGCGCCGAGCCCGTCACAGCGCCCCCTAGAGTCAGTGTCGAGTCCGTCACAGCGCCCCGAAGAGTCAGCGCCGTGCCCGTCACAGCGCCCCCTAGAGTCAGCGCCGTGCCCGTCACAGCGCCCCCTAGAGTCAGCGCCGACCCCGTCACAGCGCCCCCTAGAGTCAGCGCCGACCCCATCACAGCGCCCCCTCGAGTCAGCGCCGAGCCCGTCACAGCGCCCCCTAGAGTCAGCGCCGACTCCGTCACAGCGCCCTTTGGAATCAGCGCCGACTCCGTCACAGCGCCCGCTGGAGTCAGCGCTGAGCCCGTCACAGCGCCCCCTGGAGTCAGCGGTGAGTCCGTCACAGCGCCCCCGAGAGTCAGTCCCGACCCCATCACAGCGCCCCCTAGAGGCAGCGTCGAGCCCGTCACAGCCCCCCCTCGAGTCAGCGCCGTGCCCGTCACAGCGCCCCCGAGAATGAGCGCCAACCCCGTCACAGCAACCCCGAGCGTCAGCGCCGAGCCCGTCACAGCGCCCCCTAGAGTCAGCGCCGTGCCCGTCACAGCGCCCCCTCGAGTCAGCGCCGAGCCCTTCACAGCGCCCCCTAGAGACAGCGCCGAGCCCTTCACAGCGCCCCCTAGAGTCAGCGCCGTGCCCGTCACAGCGCCCCCTAGAGTCAGCGCCGAGCCCGTCACAGCGCCCCATAGAGTCAGCGCCGACCCCGTCACATAGCCCCCTAGAGTCAGCGCCGAGCCCGTCACAGCGCCCCCTAGAGTCAGCGCCGACCCCGTCACAGCGCCCCCTAGAGTCAGCGCCGACCACGTCACAGCGCCCCCTAGAGTCAGCGCCGAGCCCGTCACAGCTCCCCCGAGAGTCAGCGCCGAGCCCGTCACAGCGCCCCCTAGAGTCAGCGCCGAGCCCGTCACTGCGCCCCCGAGAGTCAGCGCCGTGCCCGTCACAGCGCCCCCTAAAGTCAGCGCCGAGCCCGTCACAGCGCCTCCTGGAGTCAGCGCCGACCCCGTCACAGCGCCACCTAGAGTCAGCGCCGTGCCCGTCACAGCGCCCCCTAGAGTCAGCGCCGTGCCCGTCACAGCGCCCCCTAGAGTCAGCGCCGAGCCCGTCACAGCGCCCCCTAGAGTCAGCGCCGACCCCGTCACAACGCCCCCAAGAATCAGCGCCGACCCCGTCACAGCGCTCCCTAGAGTCAGCGCCGAGCCCGTCACAGCGCCTTCTAGAGTCAGCGCCGTGCCCGTCACAGCGCCCCCGAGAGTCAGCGCCAAGCCCGTCACAGCGCCCCATGGAGTCAGCGCCGACCCCGTCACAGCGCCCCCTAGAGTCAGCGCCGAGCCCGTCACAGCGCCGCCTGGAGTCAGCGCCGAGCCCGTCACAGCGCCCCCTAGAGTCAGCGCCGACCCCGTCACAGCGCCCCCTCGAGTCAGCGCCGAGCCCGTCACAGCGCCCCCGAGAGTCAGCGCCGACCCCGTCACAACGCCCCCAAGAATCAGCGCCGACCCCGTCACAGCGCCCCCTAGAGTCAGCGCCGACCCCGTCACAGTGCCCCCGAGAGTCAGCGCCGAGCCCGTCACAGCGCCCCCTAGAGTCAGTGCCGAGCCCGTCACAGCGCCCCCTAGAGTCAGCGCCGATCCCTTCACAGCACCCCCTAGAGTCAGCGCCGACCCCGTCACTGCGCCCCCGAGAGTCAGCGTCGTGCCCGTCACAGCGCCCCCTAGAGTCAGCGCCGAGCCCGTCACAGCGCCCCCTGGAGTCAGCGCCGACCCCGTCACAGCGCCACCTTGAGTCAGCGCCGTGCCCGTCACAGCGCCCCCTAGAGTCAGCGCCGTGCCCGTCACAGCGCCCCCTAGAGTCAGCGCCGAGCCCGTCACAGCGCCCCCTAGAGTCAGCGCCGACCCCGTCACAACGCCCCCAAGAATCAGCGCCGACCCCGTCACAGCGCCCCCTAGAGTCAGCGCCGAGCCCGTCACAGCGCCTTCGAGAGTCAGCGCCGTGCCCGTCACAGCGCCCCCTAGAGTCAGCGCCAAGCCCGTCACAGCGCCCCATGGAGTCAGCGCCGACCCCGTCACAGCGCCCCCTAGAGTCAGCGCCGAGCCCGTCACAGCGCCGCCTGGAGTCAGCGCCGAGCCCGTCACAGCGCCCCCTAGAGTCAGCGCCGACCCCGTCACAGCGCCCCCTCGAGTCAGCGCCGAGCCCGTCACAGCGCCCCCTAGAGTCAGCGCCGACCCCGTCACAGCGCCCCCTAGAGTCAGCGACGAGCCCGTCACAGCGCCCCCGAGAGTCAGCGCCGACCCCGTCACAGAGCCCCCGAGAGTCAGCGCCGAGCCCTTCACAGCGCCCCCGAGAGTCAGCGTCGAGCCCGTCACAGCGCCCCCTAGAGTCAGCGCCGAGCCCGTCACAGCGCCCCCTCGAGTCAGAGCCGAGCCCTTCACAGCGCCCCCTAGAGTCAGCGCCGTGCCCGTCACAGCGCCCCCTAGAGCCAGCGCCGTGCCCGTCACAGCGCCCCCTAGAGTCAGCGCCGAGCCCGTCACAGCGCCCCCTAGAGTCAGCGCCGACCCCGTCACAACGCCCCCAAGAATCAGCGCCGACCCCGTCACAGCGCCCCCTAGAGTCAGCGCCGAGCCCGTCACAGCGCCTTCTAGAGTCAGCGCCGTGCCCGTCACAGCGCCCCCTAGAGTCAGCGCCAAGCCCGTCACAGCGCCCCATGGAGTCAGCGCCGACCCCGTCACAGCGCCCCCTAGAGTCAGCGCCGAGCCCGTCACAGCGCCCCCTGGAGTCAGCGCCGAGCCCGTCACAGCGCCCCCTGGAGTCAGCGCCGTGCCCGTCACAGCGCCCCCTAGAGTCAGCGCCGAGCCCGTCACAGCGCCCCCTGGAGTCAGCGCCGACCCCGTCACAGCGCCCCGTAGAGTCAGCGCCGAGCCCGTCACAGCGCCCCCTAGAGTCAGCGCCGAGCACGTCACAGCGCCCCATAGAGTCAGCGCCGACCCCGTCACAGCGCCCCCTAGAGTCAGCGCCGTGCCCGTCACAGCGCCACCTAGAGTCAGCGCCAAGCCCGTCACAGCGCCCCCAAGAATCAGCGCCGACCCCGTCACAGCGCCCCCTCGAGTCAGCGCCGTCCCCGTCACAGCGCCCCCTAGAGTCAGTGCCGAGCCCGTCACAGCGCCCCCTAGAGTCAGCGCCGAACCCGTCACAGCGCCCCGTAGAGTCAGCGCCGACCCCGTCACAGCGCCCCCGAGAGTCAGCGCCGAGCCCGTCACAGTGCCCCCTAGAGTCAGCGCCGAGCCCGTCACAGCGCCCCCTAGAGTCAGCGTCGAGTCCGTCACAGCGCCCCGAAGAGTCAGCGCCGTGCCCGTCACAGCGCCCCCTAGAGTCAGCGCCGTGCCCGTCACAGCGCCCCCTAGAGTCAGCGCCGACCCCGTCACAGCGCCCCCTAGAGTCAGCGCCGAGACCGTCACAGCGCCCCCTAGAGTCAGCACCGACCCCGTCACAGCGCCCCCAAGAGTCAGCGCCGAGCCCGTCACAGCGCCCCCTCGAGTCAGCGCCGACCCCATCACAGCGCCCCCTCGAGTCAGCGCCGAGCCCGTCACAGCGCCCCCTAGAGTCAGCGCCGACTCCGTCACAGCGCCCCCAAGAATCAGCGCCGACCCCGTCACAGCGCCCCCTAGAGTCAGCGCCGACCCCGTCACAGTGCCCCGGAGAGTCAGCGCCGAGCCCCTCACAGCGCCCCCGAGAGGCAGCGCCGAGCCCGTCACAGCGCCCCCTGGAGTCAGTGCCGAGCCCGTCACAGCGCCCCCTAGAGTCAGCGCCGATCCCTTCACAGCACCCCCTAGAGTCAGGGCCTTGCCCGTCACAGCGCCCCCTAGAGTCAGCGCCGAGCCCGTCACAGCGCCCCCTAGAGTCAGCGCCGACCCCATCACTGCGCCCCCGAGAGTCAGCGCCGTGCCCGTCACAGCGCCCCCTAGAGTCAGCGCCGAGCCCGTCACAGCGCCCCCTGGAGTCAGCGCCGACCCCGTCACAGCGCCACCTAGAGTCAGCGCCGTGCCCGTCACAGCGCCCCCTAGAGTCAGCGCCGTGCCCGTCACAGCGCCCCCTAGAGTCAGCGCCGAGCCCGTCACAGCGCCCCCTAGAGTCAGCGCCGACCCCGTCACAACGCCCCCAAGAATCAGCGCCGACCCCGTCACAGCGCCCCCTAGAGTCAGCGCCGAGCCCGTCACAGCGCCTTCGAGAGTCAGCGCCGTGCCCGTCACAGCGCCCCCTAGAGTCAGCGCCAAGCCCGTCACAGCTAACCATGGAGTCAGCGCCGACCCCGTCACAGCGCCCCCTAGAGTCAGCGCCGAGCCCGTCACAGCGCCGCCTGGAGTCAGCGCCGAGCCCGTCACAGCGCCCCCTAGAGTCAGCGCCGACCCCGTCACAGCGCCCCCTCGAGTCAGCGCCGAGCCCGTCACAGCGCCCCCTAGAGTCAGCGCCGACCCCGTCACAACGCCCCCAAGAATCAGCGCCGACCCCGTCACAGCGCCCCCTAGAGTCAGCGCCGACCCCGTCACAGTGCCCCGGAGAGTCAGCGCCGAGCCCATCACAGCGCCCCCTAGAGTCAGTGCCGAGCCCGTCACAGCGCCCCCTAGAGTCAGCGCCGATCCCTTCACAGCACCCCCGAGAGTCAGCGCCTTGCCCGTCACAGCGCCCCCTAGAGTCAGCGCCGAGCCCGTCACAGCGCCCCCTAGAGTCAGCGCCGACCCCGTCACAACGCCCCCGAGAATCAGCGCCGACCCCGTCACAGCGCCCCCTAGAGTCAGCGCCGACCCCGTCACAGCGCCCCCGAGAGTCAGCGCCGAGCCCGTTACAGCGCCCCCTAGAGTCAGCGCCGAGCCCGTCACAGCGCCCCCTAGAGTCAGCGCCGAGCCCGTCACAGCGTCCCCTGGAGTCAGCGCCGAGCCCGTCACAGCGCCCCCTAGAGTCAGCGCCGTGCCCGTCACAGCGCCCCCTAGAGTCAGCGCCGTGCCCGTCACAGCGCCCCCTGGAGTCAGCGCCAAGCCCGTCACAGCGCCCCCTGGAGTCAGCGCCGACCACGTCACAGCGCACCCTAGAGTCAGCGCCGAGCCCGTCACAGCGCCCCCTGGAGTCAGCGCCGACCCCGTCACAGCGCCCCCTAGAGTCAGCGCCGAGCCCGTCACAGTGCCCCCGAGAGTCAGCGCCGAGCCCGTCACAGCGCCCCCGAGAGTCAGCGCCGAGCCCGTCACAGCGCCCCCTAGAGTCAGTGCCGAGCCTGTCACTGCGCCCCCTAGAGTCAGCGCCGATCCCTTCACAGCGCCCCCTAGAGTCAGCGCCGTGCCCGTCACAGCGCCCCCTGGAGTCAGCGCAAAGCCCGTCACAGCGCCCCCTAGAGTCAGCGCCGACCCCGTCACAGCGCCCCCTGGAGTCAGCGCCGAGCCCGTCACAGCGCCCCCTAGAGTCAGCGCCGAGCCCGTCACAGCGCCCCCTAGAGTCAGCGCCGACCCGGTCACAGCGCCCCCGAGAGTCAGCGCCGTGCCCTTCACAGCGCCCCCTAGAGTCAGCGCCGTGCCCGTCACAGCGCCCCCTTGAGTCAGCGCCGAGCCCGTCACAGCGCCCCCTGGAGTCAGCGCCGAGCCCGTCACAGCGCCCCCAAGAGTCAGCGCCGACCCCGTCACAGCGCCCCCGAGAGTCAGCGCCGACCCCGTCACAGTGCCCCCTCGAGTCAGCGCCGATCCCGTCACAGCGCCCCCAAGAGTCAGCGCCGACTCCGTCACAGCGCCCCCTAGAGTCAGCGATGATCCCGTCACAGCGCCCCCCCAGCGTCAGCGCCGAGCCCCAAACAGCGCCCCCTGGAGTCAGCGATGAGCCCGTCACAGCGCCCCCTAGAGTCAGCGCCGAGCCCCAAACAGCGCCCCCTAGAGTCAGCGCCGAGCCCGTCACAGCGCCCCCTGGAGTCAGCGCCGAGCCCGTCACAGCGCCCCCTAGAGTCAGCGCCGAGCCCGTCACAGCGCCCCCTTGAATCAGCGCCGACTCCGTCACAGCGCCCCCTAGAGTCAGCGCCGACCCTGTCACAGCGCCCCCTAGAGTCAGCGCCGAGACTGTCACAGCGCCCCCTAGAGTCAGCACCGACCCCGTCACAGCGCACCCTTGAATCAGCGCCGAGCCCGTCACAGCGCCCTCTAGAGTCAGCGCCTACCCCGTCACAGCGCCCCGAAGAGTCAGCGCCGTGCCCGTCACAGCGCCCCCTAGAGTCAGCGCTGTGCCCGTCACAGCGCCCCCTAGAGTCAGCGCCGACCCCGTCACAGCGCCCCCTAGAGTCAGCGCCGAGACCGTCACAGCGCCCCCTAGAGTCAGCACCGACCCCGTCACAGCGCACCCTTGAATCAGCGCCGACTCCGTCACAGCGCCCCCTAGAGTCTGCGCCGACCCTGTCACAGCGCCCCCTCGAGTCAGCGCCGAGCCCGTCACAGCGCCCCCTAGAGTCAGCGCCGACTCCGTCAAAGCGCCCCTTAGAATCAGCGCCGACTCCGTCACAGCGCCCCCTGGAGTCAGCGCTGAGCCCGTCACAGCGCCCCCTGGAGTCAGCGGTGAGTCCGTCACAGCGCCCCCGAGAGTCAGTCCCGACCCCATCACAGCGCCCCCAAGAGGCAGCGGCGAGCCCGTCACAGACCCCCTCGAGTCAGCGCCGTGCCCGTCACAGCGCCCCCTAGAATGAGCGCCAACCCCGTCACAGCACCCCCTAGCATCAGCGCCGAGCCCGTCACAGCGCCCCCTGGAGTCAGCGCCGACCCCGTCACAGCGCCACCTAGAGTCAGCGCCGTGCCCGTCACAGCGCCCCCTAGAGTCAGCGCCGTGCCCGTCACAGCGCCCCCTAGAGTCAGCGCCGACCCCGTCACAACGCCCCCAAGAATCAGCGCCGACCCCGTCACAGCGCCCCCTAGAGTCAGCGCCGAGCCCGTCACAGCGCCTTCTAGAGTCAGCGCCGTGCCCGTCACAGCGCCCCCTAGAGTCAGCGCCAAGCCCGTCACAGCGCCCCATGGAGTCAGCGCCGACCCCGTCACAGCGCCCCCTAGAGTCAGCGCCGAGCCCGTCACAGCGCCGCCTGGAGTCAGCGCCGAGCCCGTCACAGCGCCCCCTAGAGTCAGCGCCGACCCCGTCACAGCGCCCCCTCGAGTCAGCGCCGAGCCCGTCACAGCGCCCCCGAGAGTCAGCGCCGACCCCGTCACAACGCCCCCAAGAATCAGCGCCGACCCCGTCACAGCGCCCCCTAGAGTCAGCGCCGACCCCGTCACAGTGCCCCGGAGAGTCAGCGCCGAGCCCATCACAGCGCCCCCGAGAGGCAGCGCCGAGCCCGTCACAGCGCCCCCTGGAGTCAGTGCCGAGCCCGTCACAGCGCCCCCTAGAGTCAGCGCCGATCCCTTCACAGCACCCCCTAGAGTCAGGGCCTTGCCCGTCACAGCGCCCCCTAGAGTCAGCGCCGAGCCCGTCACAGCGCCCCCTAGAGTCAGCGCCGACCCCATCACTGCGCCCCCGAGAGTCAGCGCCGTGCCCGTCACAGCGCCCCCTAGAGTCAGCGCCGAGCCCGTCACAGCGCCCCCTGGAGTCAGCGCCGACCCCGTCACAGCGCCACCTAGAGTCAGCGCCGTGCCCGTCACAGCGCCCCCTAGAGTCAGCGCCGTGCCCGTCACAGCGCCCCCTAGAGTCAGCGCCGAGCCCGTCACAGCGCCCCCTAGAGTCAGCGCCGACCCCGTCACAACGCCCCCAAGAATCAGCGCCGACCCCGTCACAGCGCCCCCTAGAGTCAGCGCCGAGCCCGTCACAGCGCCTTCGAGAGTCAGCGCCGTGCCCGTCACAGCGCCCCCTAGAGTCAGCGCCAAGCCCGTCACAGCTAACCATGGAGTCAGCGCCGACCCCGTCACAGCGCCCCCTAGAGTCAGCGCCGAGCCCGTCACAGCGCCGCCTGGAGTCAGCGCCGAGCCCGTCACAGCGCCCCCTAGAGTCAGCGCCGACCCCGTCACAGCGCCCCCTCGAGTCAGCGCCGAGCCCGTCACAGCGCCCCCTAGAGTCAGCGCCGACCCCGTCACAACGCCCCCAAGAATCAGCGCCGACCCCGTCACAGCGCCCCCTAGAGTCAGCGCCGACCCCGTCACAGTGCCCCGGAGAGTCAGCGCCGAGCCCATCACAGCGCCCCCTAGAGTCAGTGCCGAGCCCGTCACAGCGCCCCCTAGAGTCAGCGCCGATCCCTTCACAGCACCCCCGAGAGTCAGCGCCTTGCCCGTCACAGCGCCCCCTAGAGTCAGCGCCGAGCCCGTCACAGCGCCCCCTAGAGTCAGCGCCGACCCCGTCACAACGCCCCCGAGAATCAGCGCCGACCCCGTCACAGCGCCCCCTAGAGTCAGCGCCGACCCCGTCACAGCGCCCCCGAGAGTCAGCGCCGAGCCCGTTACAGCGCCCCCTAGAGTCAGCGCCGAGCCCGTCACAGCGCCCCCTAGAGTCAGCGCCGAGCCCGTCACAGCGTCCCCTGGAGTCAGCGCCGAGCCCGTCACAGCGCCCCCTAGAGTCAGCGCCGTGCCCGTCACAGCGCCCCCTAGAGTCAGCGCCGTGCCCGTCACAGCGCCCCCTGGAGTCAGCGCCAAGCCCGTCACAGCGCCCCCTGGAGTCAGCGCCGACCCCGTCACAGCGCACCCTAGAGTCAGCGCCGAGCCCGTCACAGCGCCCCCTGGAGTCAGCGCCGACCCCGTCACAGCGCCCCCTAGAGTCAGCGCCGAGCCCGTCACAGTGCCCCCGAGAGTCAGCGCCGAGCCCGTCACAGCGCCCCCGAGAGTCAGCGCCGAGCCCGTCACAGCGCCCCCTAAAGTCAGTGCCGAGCCTGTCACTGCGCCCCCTAGAGTCAGCGCCGATCCCTTCACAGCGCCCCCTCGAGTCAGCGCCGTGCCCGTCACAGCGCCCCCTGGAGTCAGCGCAAAGCCCGTCACAGCGCCCCCTAGAGTCAGCGCCGACCCCGTCACAGCGCCCCCTGGAGTCAGCGCCGAGCCCGTCACAGCGCCCCCTAGAGTCAGCGCCGAGCCCGTCACAGCGCCCCCTAGAGTCAGCGCCGACCCGGTCACAGCGCCCCCGAGAGTCAGCGCCGTGCCCTTCACAGCGCCCCCTAGAGTCAGCGCCGTGCCCGTCACAGCGCCCCCTGGAGTCAGCGCCGAGCCCGTCACAGCGCCCCCTGGAGTCAGCGCCGAGCCCGTCACAGCGCCCCCAAGAGTCAGCGCCGACCCCGTCACAGCGCCCCCGAGATTCAGCGCCGACCCCGTCACAGTGCCCCCTCGAGTCAGCGCCGATCCCGTCACAGCGCCCCCAAGAGTCAGCGCCGACTCCGTCACAGCGCCCCCTAGAGTCAGCGATGATCCCGTCACAGCGCCCCCCCAGCGTCAGCGCCGAGCCCCAAACAGCGCCCCCTGGAGTCAGCGATGAGCCCGTCACAGCGCCCCCTAGAGTCAGCGCCGAGCCCCAAACAGCGCCCCCTAGAGTCAGCGCCGAGCCCGTCACAGCGCCCCCTGGAGTCAGCGCCGAGCCCGTCACAGCGCCCCCTCGAGTCAGCGCCGAGCCCGTCACAGCGCCCCCTTGAATCAGCGCCGACTCCGTCACAGCGCCCCCTAGAGTCAGCGCCGACCCTGTCACAGCGCCCCCTAGAGTCAGCGCCGAGACCGTCACAGCGCCCCCTAGAGTCAGCACCGACCCCGTCACAGCGCACCCTTGAATCAGCGCCGAGCCCGTCACAGCGCCCTCTAGAGTCAGCGCCTACCCCGTCACAGCGCCCCGAAGAGTCAGCGCCGTGCCCGTCACAGCGCCCCCTAGAGTCAGCGCTGTGCCCGTCACAGCGCCCCCTAGAGTCAGCGCCGACCCCGTCACAGCGCCCCCTAGAGTCAGCGCCGAGACCGTCACAGCGCCCCCTAGAGTCAGCACCGACCCCGTCACAGCGCACCCTTGAATCAGCGCCGACTCCGTCACAGCGCCCCCTAGAGTCAGCGCCGACCCTGTCACAGCGCCCCCTCGAGTCAGCGCCGAGCCCGTCACAGCGCCCCCTAGAGTCAGCGCCGACTCCGTCAAAGCGCCCCTTAGAATCAGCGCCGACTCCGTCACAGCGCACCCTGGAGTCAGCGCTGAGCCCGTCACAGCGCCCCCTGGAGTCAGCCGTGAGTCCGTCACAGCGCCCCCGAGAGTCAGTCCCGACCCCATCACAGCGCCCCCAAGAGGCAGCGTCGAGCCCGTCACAGACCCCCTCGAGTCAGCGCCGTGCCCGTCACAGCGCCCCCTAGAATGAGCGCCAACCCCGTCACAGCACCCCCTAGCATCAGCGCCGAGCGCGTCACAGCGCCCCCTGGAGTCAGCGCCGACCCCGTCACAGCGCACCCTGGTGTCAGCGCCGAGCCCGTCACAGCGCCCCCCGGAGTCAGCGCCGTGCCCGTCACAGCGCCCCCTAGAGTCAGCGCCGTGCCCGTCACATCGCCCCCTCGAGTCAGCGCCGAGCCCTTCACAGCGCCCCCTAGAGTCAGCGCCGAGCCCTTCACAGCGCCCCCTAGAGTCAGCGCCGTGCCCGTCACAGCGCCCCCTCGAGTCAGCGCCGAGCCCGTCACAGCGCCCCATAGAGTCAGCGCCGACCCCGTCACAGCGCCCCCTAGAGTCAGCACCGAGCCCGTCACAGCGCCCCCTAGAGTCAGCGCCGACCCCGTCACAGCGCCCCCTAGAGTCAGCGCCGACCACGTCACAGCGCCCCCTAGAGTCAGCGCCGAGCCCGTCACAGCGCCCCTGAGAGTCAGCGCCGACCCCGTCACAGCGCCCCCGAGAGTCAGCGCCGAGCCCATCACAGCGCCCCCTAGAGTCAGCGCCGAGCCCGTCACAGCGCCCCCTAGAGTCAGCGCCGAGCCCGTCACAGCGCCCCCTAGAGTCAGCGCCGAGCCCGTCACTGCGCCCCCGAGAGTCAGCGCCGTGCCCGTCACAGCGCCCCCTAGAGTCAGCGCCGAGCCCGTCACAGCGCCCCCTGGAGTCAGCGCCGACCCCGTCACAGCGCCACCTAGAGTCAGCGCCGTGCCCGTCACAGAGCCCCCGAGAGTCAGTGCCGTGCCCGTCACAGCGCCCCCCAAAGTCAGCGCCGAGCCCGTCACAGCGCCCCCTAGAGTCAGCGCCGACCCCGTCACAACGCCCCCAAGAATCAGCGCCGACCCCGTCACAGCGCCCCCTAGAGTCAGCGCCGAGCCCGTCACAGCGCCTTCTAGAGTCAGCGCCGTGCCCGTCACAGCGCCCCCTAGAGTCAGCGCCAAGCCCGTCACAGCACCCCATGGAGTCAGCGCCGACCCCGTCACAGCGCCCCCTGGAGTCAGCGCCGAGCCCGTCACAGCGCCGCCTGGAGTCAGCGCCGACCCCGTCACAACGCCCCCAAGAATCAGCGCCGACCCCGTCACAGCGCCCCCTAGAGTCAGCGCCGACCCCGTCACAGTGCCCCGGAGAGTCAGCGCCGAGCCCATCACAGCGCCCCCGAGAGTCAGCGCCGAGCCCGTCACAGCGCCCCCTGGAGTCAGTGCCGAGCCCGTCACAGCGCCCCCTAGAGTCAGCGCCGATCCCTTCACAGCACCCCCTAGAGTCAGCGCCGTGCACTTCACAGCGCCCCCTAGAGTCAGCGCCGAGCCCGTCACAGCGCCCCCTAGAGTCAGCGCCGACCCCGTCACAACGCCCCCGAGAATCAGCGCCGACCCCGTCACAGCGCCCCCTAGAGTCAGCGCCGACCCCGTCACAGCGCCCCCGAGAGTCAGCGCCGAGCCCGTTACAGCGCCCCCTAGAGTCAGTGCCGAGCCCGTCACAGCGTCCCCTAGAGTCAGCGCCGAGCCCGTCACAGCGTCCCCTGGAGTCAGCGCCGAGCCCGTCACAGCGCCCCCTAGAGTCAGCGCCGTGCCCGTCACAGCGCCCCCTAGAGTCAGCGCCAAGCCCGTCACAGCGCCCCCTGGAGTCAGCGCCGACCCCGTCACAGCGCACCCTAGAGTCAGCGCCGAGCCCGTCACAGCGCCCCCTGGAGTCAGCGCCGACCCCGTCACAGCGCCCCCTAGAGTCAGCGCCGAGCCCGTCACAGCGCCCCCTACAGTCAGCGGTTAGTCCGTCACAGCGCCCCCTAGAGTCAGCGCCAACCCCGTCACAGCACCCCCTGGAGTCAGCGGCCAGCCCGTCACAGCGCCCCCTAGAGTCAGCGCCGAGCCCGTCACAGCGCCCCCTAGAGTCAGCGCCGAGCCCGTCACAGCGCCCCCTGGATTCAGCGCCGACCCCGTCACAGCGCCCCCTGGAATCAGCGCCGACCCCGTCACAGCGCCCCCTAGAGTCAGCGCAAACCCCGTCACAGCGCCCCCTCGTGTCAGCGCCGAGCCCGTCACAGCGCCCCCTAGAGTCGGCGCCGATTCCGTCACAGCGCCCCCTGGAGTCAGCGCTGAGCCCGTCACAGCGCCCCCTGGAGTCAGCGCTGAGCCCGTCACAGCGCCCCCTGGAGTCAGCGGTGAGTCCGTCACAGCGCTCCCGAGGGTCAGCGCCGACCCCGTCACAGCGCCCCCTGGAGTCAGCGCCGAGCCCGTCACAGCGCCCCCTGGAGTCAGCGCCGTGCCCGTCACAGCGCCCCCTAGAATGAGCGCCAACCCCGTCACAGCACCCCCTAGAGTCAGCGCCGAGCCCGTCACAGCGCCCCCTGGAGTCAGCGCCGAGCCCGTCACAGCGCCGACTCCGTCACAGCGCCCCCGAGAGTCAGCGCCGACCCCGTCACAACGCCCCCAAGAATCAGCGCCGACCCCGTCACAGCGCCCCCTAGAGTCAGCGCCGACCCCGTCACAGTGCCCCGGAGAGTCAGCGCCGAGCCCATCACAGCGCCCCCTAGAGTCAGTGCCGAGCCCGTCACAGCGCCCCCTAGAGTCAGCGCCGATCCCTTCACAGCACCCCCGAGAGTCAGCGCCTTGCCCGTCACAGCGCCCCCTAGAGTCAGCGCCGAGCCCGTCACAGCGCCCCCTAGAGTCAGCGCCGACCCCGTCACAACGCCCCCGAGAATCAGCGCCGACCCCGTCACAGCGCCCCCTAGAGTCAGCGCCGACCCCGTCACAGCGCCCCCGAGAGTCAGCGCCGAGCCCGTTACAGCGCCCCATAGAGTCAGCGCCGAGCCCGTCACAGCGCCCCCTAGAGTCAGCGCCGAGCCCGTCACAGCGTCCCCTGGAGTCAGCGCCGAGCCCGTCACAGCGCCCCCTAGAGTCAGCGCCGTGCCCGTCACAGCGCCCCCTAGAGTCAGCGCCGTGCCCGTCACAGCGCCCCCTGGAGTCAGCGCCAAGCCCGTCACAGCGCCCCCTGGAGTCAGCGCCGACCCCGTCACAGCGCACCCTAGAGTCAGCGCCGAGCCCGTCACAGCGCCCCCTGGAGTCAGCGCCGACCCCGTCACAGCGCCCCCTAGAGTCAGCGCCGAGCCCGTCACAGTGCCCCCGAGAGTCAGCGCCGAGCCCGTCACAGCGCCCCCGAGAGTCAGCGCCGAGCCCGTCACAGCGCCCCCTAGAGTCAGTGCCGAGCCTGTCACTGCGCCCCCTAGAGTCAGCGCCGATCCCTTCACAGCGCCCCCTCGAGTCAGCGCCGTGCCCGTCACAGCGCCCCCTGGAGTCAGCGCAAAGCCCGTCACAGCGCCCCCTAGAGTCAGCGCCGACCCCGTCACAGCGCCCCCTGGAGTCAGCGCCGAGCCCGTCACAGCGCCCCCTAGAGTCAGCGCCGAGCCCGTCACAGCGCCCCCTAGAGTCAGCGCCGACCCGGTCACAGCGCCCCCGAGAGTCAGCGCCGTGCCCTTCACAGCGCCCCCTAGAGTCAGCGCCGTGCCCGTCACAGCGCCCCCTGGAGTCAGCGCCGAGCCCGTCACAGCGCCCCCTGGAGTCAGCGCCGAGCCCGTCACAGCGCCCCCAAGAGTCAGCGCCGACCCCGTCACAGCGCCCCCGAGAGTCAGCGCCGACCCCGTCACAGTGCCCCCTCGAGTCAGCGCCGATCCCGTCACAGCGCCCCCAAGAGTCAGCGCCGACTCCGTCACAGCGCCCCCTAGAGTCAGCGATGATCCCGTCACAGCGCCCCCCCAGCGTCAGCGCCGAGCCCCAAACAGCGCCCCCTGGAGTCAGCGATGAGCCCGTCACAGCGCCCCCTAGAGTCAGCGCCGAGCCCCAAACAGCGCCCCCTAGAGTCAGCGCCGAGCCCGTCACAGCGCCCCCTGGAGTCAGCGCCGAGCCCGTCACAGCGCCCCCTAGAGTCAGCGCCGAGCCCGTCACAGCGCCCCCTTGAATCAGCGCCGACTCCGTCACAGCGCCCCCTAGAGTCAGCGCCGACCCTGTCACAGCGCCCCCTAGAGTCAGCGCCGAGACCGTCACAGCGCCCCCTAGAGTCAGCACCGACCCCGTCACAGCGCACCCTTGAATCAGCGCCGAGCCCGTCACAGCGCCCCCTGGAGTCAGCGCCGAGCCCGTCACAGCGCCCCCAAGAGTCAGCGCCGACCCCGTCACAGCGCCCCCGAGAGTCAGCGCCGACCCCGTCACAGTGCCCCCTCGAGTCAGCGCCGATCCCGTCACAGCGCCCCCAAGAGTCAGCGCCGACTCCGTCACAGCGCCCCCTAGAGTCAGCGATGATCCCGTCACAGCGCCCCCCCAGCGTCAGCGCCGAGCCCCAAACAGCGCCCCCTGGAGTCAGCGATGAGCCCGTCACAGCGCCCCCTAGAGTCAGCGCCGAGCCCCAAACAGCGCCCCCTAGAGTCAGCGCCGAGCCCGTCACAGCGCCCCCTGGAGTCAGCGCCGAGCCCGTCACAGCGCCCCCTAGAGTCAGCGCCGAGCCCGTCACAGCGCCCCCTTGAATCAGCGCCGACTCCGTCACAGCGCCCCCTAGAGTCAGCGCCGACCCTGTCACAGCGCCCCCTAGAGTCAGCGCCGAGACCGTCACAGCGCCCCCTAGAGTCAGCACCGACCCCGTCACAGCGCACCCTTGAATCAGCGCCGAGCCCGTCACAGCGCCCTCTAGAGTCAGCGCCTACCCCGTCACAGCGCCCCGAAGAGTCAGCGCCGTGCCCGTCACAGCGCCCCCTAGAGTCAGCGTTGCGCCCGTCACAGCGCCCCCTAGAGTCAGCGCCGACCCCGTCACAGCGCCCCCTAGAGTCAGCGCCGAGACCGTCACAGCGCCCCCTAGAGTCAGCACCGACCCCGTCACAGCGCACCCTTGAATCAGCGCCGACTCCGTCACAGCGCCCCCTAGAGTCAGCGCCGACCCTGTCACAGCGCCCCCTCGAGTCAGCGCCGAGCCCGTCACAGCGCCCCCTAGAGTCAGCGCCGACTCCGTCAAAGCGCCCCTTAGAATCAGCGCCGACTCCGTCACAGCGCCCCCTGGAGTCAGCGCTGAGCCCGTCACAGCGCCCCCTGGAGTCAGCGGTGAGTCCGTCACAGCGCCCCCGAGAGTCAGTCCCGACCCCATCACAGCGCCCCCAAGAGGCAGCGTCGAGCCCGTCACAGACCCCCTCGAGTCAGCGCCGTGCCCATCACAGCGCACCCTAGAATGAGCGCCAACCCCGTCACAGCACCCCCTAGCATCAGCGCCGAGCGCGTCACAGCGCCCCCTGGAGTCAGCGCCGACCCCGTCACAGCGCACCCTGGTGTCAGCGCCGAGCCCGTCACAGCGCCCCCCGGAGTCAGCGCCGTGCCCGTCACAGCGCCCCCTAGAGTCAGCGCCGTGCCCATCACATCGCCCCCTCGAGTCAGCGCCGAGCCCTTCACAGCGCCCCCTAGAGTCAGCGCCGAGCCCTTCACAGCGCCCCCTAGAGTCAGCGCCGTGCCCGTCACAGCGCCCCCTCGAGTCAGCGCCGAGCCCGTCACAGCGCCCCATAGAGTCAGCGCCGACCCCGTCACAGCGCCCCCTAGAGTCAGCACCGAGCCCGTCACAGCGCCCCCTAGAGTCAGCGCCGACCCCGTCACAGCGCCCCCTAGAGTCAGCGCCGACCACGTCACAGCGCCCCCTAGAGTCAGCGCCGAGCCCGTCACAGCGCCCCTTAGAGTCAGCGCCGACCCCGTCACAGCGCCCCCGAGAGTCAGCGCCGAGCCCATCACAGCGCCCCCTAGAGTCAGCGCCGAGCCCGTCACAGCGCCCCCTAGAGTCAGCGCCGAGCCCGTCACAGCGCCCCCTAGAGTCAGCGCCGAGCCCGTCACTGCGCCCCCGAGAGTCAGCGCCGTGCCCGTCACAGCGCCCCCTAGAGTCAGCGCCGAGCCCGTCACAGCGCCCCCTGGAGTCAGCGCCGACCCCGTCACAGCGCCACCTAGAGTCAGCGCCGTGCCCGTCACAGAGCCCCCGAGAGTCAGTGCCGTGCCCGTCACAGCGCCCCCTAGAGTCAGCGCCGAGCCCGTCACAGCGCCCCCTAGAGTCAGCGCCGACCCCGTCACAACGCCCCCAAGAATCAGCGCCGACCCCGTCACAGCGCCCCCTAGAGTCAGCGCCGAGCCCGTCACAGCGCCTTCTAGAGTCAGCGCCGTGCCCGTCACAGCGCCCCCTAGAGTCAGCGCCAAGCCCGTCACAGCACCCCATGGAGTCAGCGCCGACCCCGTCACAGCGCCCCCTAGAGTCAGCGCCGAGCCCGTCACAGCGCCGCCTGGAGTCAGCGCCGACCCCGTCACAACGCCCCCAAGAATCAGCGCCGACCCCGTCACAGCGCCCCCTAGAGTCAGCGCCGACCCCGTCACAGTGCCCCGGAGAGTCAGCGCCGAGCCCATCACAGCGCCCCCGAGAGTCAGCGCCGAGCCCGTCACAGCGCCCCCTGGAGTCAGTGCCGAGCCAGTCACAGCGCCCCCTAGAGTCAGCGCCGATCCCTTCACAGCACCCCCTAGAGTCAGCGCCGTGCACTTCACAGCGCCCCCTAGAGTCAGCGCCGAGCCCGTCACAGCGCCCCCTAGAGTCAGCGCCGACCCCGTCACAACGCCCCCGAGAATCAGCGCCGACCCCGTCACAGCGCCCCCTAGAGTCAGCGCCGACCCCGTCACAGCGCCCCCGAGAGTCAGCGCCGAGCCCGTTACAGCGCCCCCTAGAGTCAGTGCCGAGCCCGTCACAGCGCCCCCTAGAGTCAGCGCCGAGCCCGTCACAGCGTCCCCTGGAGTCAGCGCCGAGCCCGTCACAGCGCCCCCTAGAGTCAGCGCCGTGCCCGTCACAGCGCCCCCTAGAGTCAGCGCCAAGCCCGTCACAGCGCCCCCTGGAGTCAGCGCCGACCCCGTCACAGCGCACCCTAGAGTCAGCGCCGAGCCCGTCACAGCGCCCCCTGGAGTCAGCGCCGACCCCGTCACAGCGCCCCCTAGAGTCAGCGCCGAGCCCGTCACAGCGCCCCCTACAGTCAGCGGTTAGTCCGTCACAGCGCCCCCTAGAGTCAGCGCCAACCCCGTCACAGCACCTCCTGGAGTCAGCGGCCAGCCCGTCACAGCGCCCCCTAGAGTCAGCGCCGAGCCCGTCACAGCGCCCCCTAGAGTCAGCGCCGAGCCCGTCACAGCGCCCCCTGGAGTCAGCGCCGAGCCCGTCACAGCGCCCCCTGGAGTCAGCGCCGACCCCGTCACAGCGCCCCCTAGAGTCAGCGCCGAGCCCGTCACAGCGCCCCCTACAGTCAGCGGTTAGTCCGTCACAGCGCCCCCTAGAGTCAGCGCCAACCCCGTCACAGCACCCCCTGGAGTCAGCGGCCAGCCCGTCACAGCGCCCCCTAGAGTCAGCGCCGAGCCCGTCACAGCGCCCCCTAGAGTCAGCGCCGAGCCCGTCACAGCGCCCCCTGGATTCAGCGCCGACCCCGTCACAGCGCCCCCTGGAATCAGCGCCGACCCCGTCACAGCGCCCCCTAGAGTCAGCGCAAACCCCGTCACAGCGCCCCCTCGTGTCAGCGCCGAGCCCGTCACAGCGCCCCCTAGAGTCGGCGCCGATTCCGTCACAGCGCCCCCTGGAGTCAGCGCTGAGCCCGTCACAGCGCCCCCTGGAGTCAGCGCTGAGCCCGTCACAGCGCCCCCTGGAGTCAGCGCCGTGCCCGTCACAGCGCCCCCTAGAATGAGCGCCAACCCCGTCACAGCACCCCCTAGAGTCAGCGCCGAGCCCGTCACAGCGCCCCCTGGAGTCAGCGCCGAGCCCGTCACAGCGCCGACTCCGTCACAGCGCCCCCTGGAGTCAGCGCCGAGCCCGTCACAGCGCCCCCCAGACTCAGCGCCGTGCCCGTCACAGCGCCCCCTAGAGTCAGCGCCGAGCCCGTCACAGCGCCCCCTGGAGTCAGCGCCGACCCCGTCACAGCGCCCCCTAGAGTCAGCGCCGAGCCCGTCACAGCGCCCCCTGGAGTCAGCGCCGACCCCGTCACAGCGCCGCCTGGAGTGAGCGCCGACCCCGTCACAGCGCCACCTGGAGTCAGCGCCGAGCCCGTCACAGCGCCCCCTAGAGTCAGCGCCGAGCCCGTCACAGCGCCCCCTAGAGTCAGCGCCGAGCCCGTCACAGCGCCCCCTAGAGTCAGCGCCGAGCCCATCACAGCGCCACCTGGAATCAGCGCCGAGCCTGTCACAGCGCCCCCTAGAGTCAGCGCCGTGCCCGTCACAGCACCCCCTAGAGTCAGCGCCGACCCCGTCACAGCGCCCCCTCGAGTCAGCGCCGACCCCGTCACAGCTCCCCATGGAGTCAGCACCGAGCCCGTCACAGCGCCCCCTCGAGTCAGCGCCGAACCCGTCACAGCGCCCCCTAGAGTCAGCGCCGACCCCGTCACAGCGCCCCCTGGAGTCAGCGCCGACCCCATCACAGTGCCCCCTAGAGGCAGCGCCGAGCCCGTCACAACGCCCACTAGAGTCAGCGCTGAGCCCGTCACAGCGCCCCCTAGAGTCAGCGGTGAGACCGTCACAGCGTCCCCTAGAGTCAGCGCCGTGCCCGTCACAGCGCCCCCTAGAGTCAGCTGTGAGTCCGTCACAGCGCCCCCTACAGTCAGCAGTAAATCCGTCACAGCGCCCCCTAGAGTCAGCGCCAACCCCGTCACAGCACCCCCTGGAGTCAGCGGCCAGCCCGTCACAGCGCCCCCTGGAGTCAGCGGCCAGCCCGTCACAGCGCCCCCTAGAGTCAGCGGCCAGCCCGTCACAGCGCCCCCTAGAGTCAGCGCCGACTCCGTCACAGCGCCCGCTAGAGTCAGCGCCTTGCCCGTCACAGCGCCCCATGGAGTCAGCGGTGATCCCGTCACAGCGCCCCCTAGAGTCAGCACCGAGCCCGTCACAGCGCCCCCTACAGTCAGCGCTGAGTCCGTCACAGCGCCCCCTAGAGTCAGCGCCAACCCCGTCACAGCACCCCCTAGAGTCAGCGGCCAGCCCGTCACAGCGCCCCCTAGAGTCAGCGGCCAGCCCGTCACAGCGCCCCCTGGAGTCAGCGCTGATCCCGTCACAGCGCCCCCTAGAGTCAGCGCCGAGCCCGTCACAGCGCCCCCTAGAGTCAGCGCCCAGCCCATCACAGCGCCCCCCTCGAGTCAGCGCCGACCCCGTCACAGCGCCCCCCAGAGTCTGCGCCGAGACCGTCACAGCGCCCCCCAGAGTCAGCGCCGAGACCGTCACAGCGCCCCCCAGAGTCAGCGCCGAGACCGTCACAGCGCCCCCCAGAGTCAGTGCCGACCCCGTCACAGCGCCCCCTCGAGTCAGCGCCGACCCCGTCACAGCTCCCCATGGAGTCAGCACCGAGCCCGTCACAGCGCCCCCTCGAGTCAGCGCCGAACCCGTCACATCGCCCCCTAGAGTCAGCGCCGACCCCGTCACAGCGCCCCCTGGAGTCAGCGCCGACCCCGTCACAGTGCCCCCTAGAGGCAGCGCCGAGCCCGTCACAACGCCCCCTAGAGTCAGCGCTGAGCCCGTCACAGCACCCCCTGGAGTCAGCGGTGAGACCGTCACAGCGCCCCCTAGAGTCAGCGCCGTGCCCGTCACAGCGCCCCCTGGAGTCAGCGGTGAGTCCGTCACAGCGCCCCCTACAGTCAGCAGTAAATCCGTCACAGCGCCCCCTACAGTCAGCGCTGAGTCCGTCACAGCGCCCCCTAGAGTCAGCGCCAACCCCGTCACAGCACCCCCTAGAGTCAGCGGCCAGCCCGTCACAGCGCCCCCTAGAGTCAGCGGCCAGCCCGTCACAGCGCCCCCTGGAGTCAGCGCTGATCCCGTCACAGCGCCCCCTAGAGTCAGCGCCGAGCCCGTCACAGCGCCCCCTAGAGTCAGCGCCCAGCCCATCACAGCGCCCCCCTCGAGTCAGCGCCGACCCCGTCACAGCGCCCCCCAGAGTCTGCGCCGAGACCGTCACAGCGCCCCCCAGAGTCAGCGCCGAGACCGTCACAGCGCCCCCCAGAGTCAGCGCCGAGACCGTCACAGCGCCCCCCAGAGTCAGTGCCGACCCCGTCACAGCGCCCCCTCGAGTCAGCGCCGACCCCGTCACAGCTCCCCATGGAGTCAGCACCGAGCCCGTCACAGCGCCCCCTCGAGTCAGCGCCGAACCCGTCACATCGCCCCCTAGAGTCAGCGCCGACCCCGTCACAGCGCCCCCTGGAGTCAGCGCCGACCCCGTCACAGTGCCCCCTAGAGGCAGCGCCGAGCCCGTCACAACGCCCCCTAGAGTCAGCGCTGAGCCCGTCACAGCGCCCCCTAGAGTCAGCGGTGAGACCGTCACAGCGCCCCCTAGAGTCAGCGCCGTGCCCGTCACAGCGCCCCCTGGAGTCAGCGGTGAGTCCGTCACAGCGCCCCCTACAGTCAGCAGTAAATCCGTCACAGCGCCCCCTGGAGTCAGCGGCCAGCCCGTCACAGAGCCCCCTGGAGTCAGCGGCCAGCCCGTCACAGCGCCCCCTAGAGTCAGCGGCCAGCCCGTCACAGCGCCCCCTAGAGTCAGCGCCGACTCCGTCACAGCGCCCGCTAGAGTCAGCGCCTTGCCCGTCACAGCGCCCCATGGAGTCAGCGGTGATCCCGTCACAGCGCCCCCTAGAGTCAGCACCGAGCCCATCACAGCGCCCCCTACAGTCAGCGGTGAGTCCGTCACAGCGCCCCCTAGAGTCAGCGCCAACCCCGTCACAGCGCCCCCTAGAGTCCGCGGCCAGCCCGTCACAGCGCCCCCTGGAGTCAGCGCTGATCCCGTCACAGCGCCCCCTAGAGTCAGCGCCGAGCCCGTCACAGCGCCCCCTAGAGTCAGCGCCCAGCCCATCACAGCGCCCCCCTCGAGTCAGCGCCGACCCCGTCACAGCGCCCCCCAGAGTCTGCGCCGAGACCGTCACAGCGCCCCCCAGAGTCAGCGCCGAGACCGTCACAGCGCCCCCCAGAGTCAGCGCCGAGACCGTCACAGCGCCCCCCAGAGTCAGTGCCGACCCCGTCACAGCGCCCCCTAGAGTCTGCGCCGACCCCGTCACAGCGCCCCCAAGAGTCTGCGCCGACCCCGTCACAGCGCCGCCTAGAGTCAGCGCCGACACTGTCACAGCGCCCCCCAGATTCAGCGCCGAGCCCGTCACAGCGCCTTCTAGAGTCAGCGCCGTGCCCGTCACAGCGCCCCCTAGAGTCAGCGCCAAGCCCGTCACAGCGCCCCATGGAGTCAGCGCCGACCCCGTCACAGCGCCCCCTAGAGTCAGCGCCGAGCCCGTCACAGCGCCGCCTGGAGTCAGCGCCGAGCCCGTCACAGCGCCCCCTAGAGTCAGCGCCGACCCCGTCACAGCGCCCCCTCGAGTCAGCGCCGAGCCCGTCACAGCGCCCCCTCGAGTCAGCGCCGAGCCCGTCACAGCGCCCCCTCGAGTCAGCGCCGACCCCGTCACAGCGCCCCCTAGAGTCAGCGCCGACCCCGTCACAGCGCCCCCTCGAGTCAGCGCCGAGCCCGTCACAGCAACCCCCCCCCCTCCCGGTGTCAGCAGAGAATCAGTCACAGCACCCCCCTCAGAGTCAACGGTGAGCTAGTCTCAGTGCCCCCCCCCCCCCCCCCCGCCCCCAGAGTCAGCAGTGAGTCAGTCACAGCGACCCCCAGGTTTAGCATGAGCTCACTGAAGTTTCCCATGCCTGGCATCATCCTCTTTAATCTGCATTGTTTGCTCTCTATGGCTTTAATGTCCTTTCTGTAATGGGGTATCCAAACCTGCACGCAGTACTTCAACTGTGGCCTAACCAGTGCTTTACATAATTTCATTACTTGTTTACTCTTGCACTCCATGCCAAAATTTATGCAACCAAAATTTGACTGGCCCTTTTTATGGCTTTGCGTAACTAATTAAGATCAATGGCTCGTTGGAGTTTGCCGAATTAACGTCACTGCGATCGCTGCTGCCACTTTGACCGTTTCAGAATGGCGCTGGTGGACCCTTGACGATTTGGTAGCAGCGGTGGGAGTTAATGATTCTACCGTGCTTTACATTAACAATCAAAGCAAATCCATTGTACCAGTTGTAATCAGATTTAAATGTATTGTGTTGTTATGCTTTGTGTATATATAAACAGTATTGGATTCATTTGTTTAATGGTATGATTACTGTGTAGCAATTTAAAGTTCAAAATGTCCAACCTGGACAAGGTACAGCAGCTGGATAAAATTATTTTTCATAAAATATAAAGCCTTGCAATAGTGGCACGTCTTTGGATAATCAGATAACAGCATCCGTTAATGCAAATTAATCTTGCCGCAGCCAGTTAGGGCTGGTAATTCACTTCATAGGGACGCTGTTAATGACATGATTTATGGTCCTGACATGCCACTCAGCCATGGAGGCTCAGAAAGGGAACAATGTTACTGTGGAGCCTCACTCCCGCAGGTAGTAAATTGTTCCGAGAGGTTTTTAAAATTTAAAATTTGAAATGTTTTACTTTTTTCTTGCTTTTCCTTTCTGTCTCTTTTTTTTGTCTCTTAATCCACTCTGCATTTCTCTTTATATATGTAATTTGACTCTAATTCACCCGATTTCCTTCTCTGCCATTTGCTCTGCTTCTTTCTCTATCCTTAAATTTCATTGGTTAATGAGATAGACCATTGGACGTTCATGAGCTCCCAGATGCCCCGTTGACCTTTAACAATTCGCATTTCCAGCAATTTGCGGCGCAAAAATAATACGACCTGAAGGGTGAGGTAAAAAAAATCCAATTCATGGCGCTCAGCACAAGATGTGCTGCTCCAGCAATTTCTAGGCCCTTGTTTTAGCAGACTGGCGTCCTTTTGTGCCGTCCTGATTGTAAACTGATTCGACTGGAACTAAAATAAGAATAAGTAATCAACTCAGGTAAAGGTGTATAGATTTTTAAGATATGAAAATGACAAATCTGAATGAATAGTTTAGCTCTTTTACTTTTATGGAAATGTTAAACAACCTGTTATTGTGTTCTGTGTCTGGCCCTGGCACCCTGGGCGTTGGCTGTGCAGCTTCTGATTCACCACGATGCTCGTCGCGACATATTCTAATCAGCTCTCCAGCAAATGTTGGTGTCAATTTGCCACTGGAGAAATAGAACGCACAACGGTGACTCATGACATCCATCGCCAATTTTGTTGTTCCAGGAAATTCCAGGCCATTAATTTTTTGCAAGTGGAATATCTTGGTTTTTTTCCTCCTCCCCTTTTTTCTGATTCTATTAATATGCTTGTTTATGTTTCATTTTTCAGTCCTGAAGAAGGACCCTGTCCAAAACCTGTTTCTGTCTCTGCGGGTGCTAATTGACTTGCTGTGTTATGTCCAGCATTTTGTTTAATAGGATAAACAGGTGGGTGCAACGTCTATCTTGCTGACTTTACGTTCGTTTCAGCTGAAGCAGAAATTCCTAGCTATGTTATCTTCTATATGCTGTATGCTACATGCCTAGTATATGCTATTATTGTGTAATGTTATATGTAACACACTCCCAGTGATGTTATCATATATGTAGCAGATACCTAGGCCTATATTATCCTTTGTACTCAGTACACAGTAGACGATTAGCTATAGGCTGCATGGGAAATGTATTGCAAATGATGGAAGTTTCCTTTCCTAAACTGTCCAGCTGATGGCACTAGTGCTCTATAGAAAGGTGGTGGTATTATTTTCCAGTTTTCTGCCCCTTTCTCCTCTCTCAGTTTGCCTTTACCTGATGTCGGCACACGCAATTTTCAGCAGAGGTCATTCGATAACAATCAAGAATGAGAACCCTCCCTGTATATTGTCCTCCCCCTCTCTGACCCAGCGACAGTGAGGCCGATTGTAGGACACCTCTGCCACCCCTCACTGAGATCAGTTAACTCAGCGTGATTTAGTCTGCTGTCTGAGCTCTGGATAGACCAAATTGTAAATCCTACAGAAAAAAAATCAAAGCGTTCGGAAGATTGCGCACAGACAGACATGTGCAATTGTGTCTCTGCACAATTCTGATCACGCTGGGACCATTTAGGGAAATTTGTGTGAAATTGCAGTTTTTTGGTTAAAATATTTTACAACCAAATATAATGAAATTCCTCACAACTTCTGCTGTACAGGCCTTGTGAGGTAAAAGGAGAAATGACAGTGCATTTCAGTGACTGACTGCAGTGGAATAGACAGGTGGCACTGAGTTATGAGACAACTCAGCTGAGTGATTCTGATGCTGTCTTAAAAAGTTGATCAGTTTATGAACTTTAGGAGAACCCTGAAACTGAATTACTGCTTTAACTGTTGTTATACTCTGCTACTGGTCTGAGACCTCTGCCCTGCTGAAGTATGGATATGCCTGGTAAGCAGTGAAAGAGTTATAAGGTTGTGTGACAGCTTAACATGAGGCAGCAGTAAATGTTCAACAGGTTATCAAGCAGCGCTTTGTGGTAAGTATATTGGACTTGCAAACAGTACTGTTGGATACCCTTACCGTGGCAGCTTCCTTGAGATATGCCATCTTTTGGCAGGTCCTATGGTTATTGTACACAATGATGACCCTGCATGTTATCCCTGGAAAAGCTTGCTGCATTTTTGTTCTCTGAGGATGGTGTCGTGGAGTGTCAAATCGTGCCACCAGACTCAAATCCACCCAATGGTGTTGTGGCAATTTTAAGAAGTGGATATATCTGTACATTATGTACCATAGCATCATAGCAGGTACAACAAAGGAGACAATTCGGCCCATCGTGCCTGTGCTGGCTCTTTCCAATTAGTCCCATTCCCCTGCTCTTTCCCCATAGCCCTGTAAATATTTTCCCTTCAAGTATTTATATAATTCCCTTTTGAAAGTTACTATTGAATCTGCTTCTACCACCTTTTCAGGCAGAGCATTCCAGATCATAACAACTCGCTGCGTTATAAAAATGTTTCCCCATGTCGCCTCTGGCTCTTTTGCCCTTCACCTTAAATCTGTGTCCTCTGGTTACCGACCCTTCTGCCACTGGAAACAGTTTCTCCCTATTTACTCTATCAAAACCGTACATGATTTTGAACACCTCTACCAAATCTGCTCTTAACCATCTCTGTTCTAAGGAGAACAACTCCAGCTTCTCTAATCTCCCCACATAGAACAGTCATAGAATGATTACAGCACAGAATGAGGCCATTTGCCCATCGAGTCCATGCCGGCACTTTGTAACAGCAATCCAGTTGGTCCCATTCCCCAGATCTTTCCCCAAAGCCCTGCAAAGTTTTTACCTTCAAGTATTTATCCAATTCCTTTTTGAAAGCCACAAATGAATTTGCTTCCACCACCCTTTCAGGCAGCGCATTCCAGATCATAACTACTCGTTGCATAAAGAAGTTTTTCCTCATGTCGCCTTTGGTTCTTTTACCAATCACATTAAATCTGTGTCCTCTGGTTCTCGACCCTTCCAGCAATGGGAACAGTTTCTCTTTATTTACTTTATCTAAACCCTTCATGATTTTGAACACTGCTATCAAATTTCCTCTCAACCTTCTCTGCTCTAAGGAGAACAACCCCAGCTTCTCCAGTAACTGAAGTCCCTCATCCCTGGAACCATTTTAGTAAATCTTTTCTGCACCTTCTCTAAGGCCTTCACATCTTTCCTAAAGTGCGGTGCCCAGAATTGGACACAATACTCCAGTTGTGACCAAACCAGTGTTTTATAAATGCTCAACATAACATCCTTGCTTTTGTACTCTATGCCTCTATTTATAAAGCCCAGGATCCCATATGCTTTTTTAACTGCTTTCTTAACCTGTCCTGCCACCTTCAAAGATTTGTGCACATGTACTCACAGGTCTCTCTGTTCCTGCACCCCCTTTAGAATTGTACCATTTAGTTTATATTGCCTCTCCTCATTCTTCCTGCCAAAATGTATCACTTCGCACTTCTCTGTGTTAAATTTCATCTGCCATGTGTCTGCCCATTCCACCAGCCTGTCTATGTTCTCTTGAAGACTATCACTATCCTCCTCACTGTTTACTGCACTTCCAAGTTTTGTGTCATCTGCAAATTTTGAAATTGTGCCCTGTACACCCACGTCCAAGTCATTAATATATCAAAAAACGCAGTGGTCCTAATACTGACCCCTGGGGAACACCACTGTATACCTTCCTCCAGTCTGAAAAATACTACTGTCACTTAGGCCTAAATTTGAACCCCACGAACGGGTGGGTTGGGGGTGGGTGGGAAAGTAAAAATTGTAAAAAACTAAAACCCGACCCCAACTCGCCTCCAACCTGCCCACTTCTGGTTTTAACGGAGGCGGGACGAGGGGCGGGTGACCAACACGCTCTTAGGAGGCAAACTGGTCAATGAAAGCTTTCAAGGAGGCTGCAGGTCTCCATTTTTATAACTTTTTTACTTTTAACTCCCAGCGGCTGGGATTCCCAGGCCTTCTGCTTCACGCCAAGTGAGAGGAGGCGATATGGCCCAAAACAGCAGGTAAGTGCCATAATCGCACTGCTTGTAGACCCGGAGCAGCAGGCTTGCTTCCCCCAGGCCCAACAAGCCTACCTGCAGTGACACCTCCCGACAATCTCTGACCCCTCCACGATCTCTGACCCCACGATCTCTGACCACCCCCGATGACCGACCCACGGTGACCCCTGACCCCCCGATGACCAATCCTCAATGACTCCCGACCCCCTGATGACCGACCCCCAATGACTGATCCCCACTGACTCCTGACCCCCGATGACGCACGACCCCCACCGATGACCGACCCCCAATGACTTCCGTCGTCCCCGATGACTCCCAACCCCCCGATGACCCCCGGCCCCGACCCCCCCAAATGTTCGACCCCCCCCATCTAAGACTTAGCTGCTCGCATTCGCTTCCTGGCTCTTCTCCCATCCGACTAACCGCCAGCCTTTCAATCAGGCTGGCCTGCCGGGCGGGAAACTGACAAAAAAAATAAAAGAAGTCCTTACGTCAAAATCGTAAGGATGTCCAGGAAACCTGTACTTCCAGGTTTCCCATCAGGAATTCCTCTCCCACCCCCCTCTCCGCCTTTTTTCTGGCTCCGGGTTAAAATTTAGGCCTTAGCCAATTTTGTATCCATACTGCCACTGCCCCTTTTTTTTATTCATTCATGGGATGTGGGCGTTGCTGGCAAGGCCAGCATTTATTGCCCATCCCTAATTGCCCTGGAGAAGGTGATGGTGAGCCGCCTTCTTGAACCACTGCAGTCTGTGTGGTCGGATTTTTCCGTGAGTTTCAATTTTGCTGACAAGCCTATTATGTAGCACATTATCGAACAGCCTTTGAAAGTCCATATACACAACATCAACCGCATTGCCCTCATCAACCCCCACTGTTACCTCATCAAAAAACTCAATCAAGTTAGTTAAACACGATTTGCCTTTAACAAATCCGTGCTGGCTTTCCTTTATTAATCCACACTTGTTCAAGTGACTATTAATTTTGTCCTGGATTATCGTTTCTAAAAGCTTCCTCACCACCGAGGTTAAATTGACTGGCCTGTAGTTACGAGGTTTATCCTTACACCCTTTTTTGAACCAGGGTGACACATTTGCAATTCTCCAGTCTGGCACCACCCCCATATCTAAGGAGGATTGGAAGATTATGGCCAGCACCTCTGAAATTTCCGCCCTTACTTCCCTCAGCAACCTAGGATGCATCCCATCTGGATTGGGTGACTTTTCTACTTTAAGTGCAGCCAACCTTTCTAGTAGCTTCTCTTTATCAATTTTTAGTCCATCCATTATCTCAAGTACCTCCTCTTGTATTGTGACTTTGACAGCATCTTCTTCCTTGGTAAAGACAGATGCAAAGTATTCATTTAGTACCACAGCCATGCCCTCTGCCTCCACGCGTAGATCTCCTTTTTGGTCCCTAATCAGCCCCACCCCTCCTCTTTCTACCCATTTACTATTTATATGCCTGTGGAAGACTTTTGGATTCCCTTTTATGTTAGCCGCCAGTCTATTCTCATTCTTTCTCTTTGCCCCTCTTATTTCCTTTTTCACTTCTCCTCTGTACTTCCTATATTCAGCCTGGTTCTAACTCGTATTATCAACCTGACATCTGTCATACACTTTTTCTGCTTCATCTTTCCTCCAAGTCACACACCATCCTGACTTGGAAATATATCGCCGTTCCTTCATCGTCGCTGGGTCAAAATCCTGGAACTCCATATCTAACAGCACTGTGGGAGAACCTTCACCACGCGGACTGCAGCGGTTCAAGAAGGTGGCTCACCACCACCTTCTCAAGGGCAATTAGGGATGGGCAATAAATGCTGGCCTTGCCAGCAATGCCCACACCCCATGAATGAATAAAAAAAACTTACTCTCTATCTCTTTCATCATCCAGGGAGCTCTGGCTTTGGTTGCCCTACCTTTCCTCCTCGTGGGAATGTACCTAGACTGTACCTGAACCATCTCCTCTTTAAAGGCCATCCATTGTTTGATTACAATTTTGCCTGTCAATCTTTGATTCCAATTTACCCAGGCCAGATCCGTTCTCAACCCACTGAAATTGGCTCTCCTCCAATTAAGTATTTTTACTCTAGATTGCTCTTTGTCCTTTTCGATAACTAATCTAAACCTTATGATACTATGATCATTGTTCCTTAAATGTTCCCCACTGACACTTGCTCCACTTGACCCACCTCATTCCCCAGAACCAGATCCAGCAATGCCATCTTCCTCATTGGGCCGGAAACATACTGATCAAGAAAATTCTCCTGAACACACTTCAGAAATTCCTCCCCCTCTTTGCCCTTTACACTATTACTATCCCAGTCTATATTATAATAGTTTAAATCCCCCATTATCACAACTCTAGTGTTCTTACACCGCTCTGTATTTTCCCTGCAAATTTGCTCTTCTATATTCCCCCCACTAATTGGTGGCCTATAGAATACACCCAGTAGTCTAATGGCTCCTCTATTGTTTCTTAATTCTATCCAAATAGATTCTGTCCTTGACCCCTCAAGGGGATTAGCATCTTTGAAAGTCGATAAATTGCCAGGCCTGGATGAAATGTATCTCAGGCTGTTAAGAGAAGCAAGGGAGGAAATAGCAGAGGCCCTGGCCATCATTTTCCAATCCTCTCTGGCTATAGGAGTGGAGGACTGGAAGAACGCTAATGTTGTACCATTGTTTAAAAAGGGAGAAAGGGATAGACCGAGTAATTATAGGTCAGTCTGCCTAACCTTGGTGGTGGGCAAATTAATGGAAATAATTCTGAGGGACAGTATTAATTGTCATTTAGAAAGGTACGGGTTAATCAAGGACAGTCAGCATGGATTTGTTAAGGGAAGGTTGTGTCTGACTAACTTGAGGAGGTAACAAGGAGGGTCGATGAGGGTAGCACATTTGATGTAGTCTACATGAAATTTAGCAAGACTTTTCACAAGGTCCCATATGGCAGACTGGTCAGAAAAGTAAAAGCCTATGGGATCCAAGGGAAAGTAACAAGTTGGATCCAAAATTGGCTCAGTGGCAGGAAGCAAAGGGTAATGATCGATGGGTGTTTTTGTGACTGGAAGGCTGTTTCCAGCGGGGTTCCACAGGACTTTTTTTTCAGGTATATAACAATGATTTAGACTTAAATGTAGGGGACATGATTGAGAAGTTTGAAGATGATTCAAAAATTGTCCATGTGGTTGATAGTGAGGAGGAATGCTGTAGACTGCAGGACGATATCAATGGACTGGTCAGGTAGGCAGAAAAGTGGCAAATGGAATTCAATCCAGAGAAGTGTGAAGTAATGTATTTGGGGAGATCAAACAAGGCAAGGGAATACACAATAAATGGGAGGAGACTGAGCGGTGTAGACGAACAGAGGGACCTTGGAGTGCATGTCCACAGATCCCTGAAGGTAGCAGGACAGGTAGATAAGGTGGTTAAGAAGGCATACGGGATACTATCCTTTTTAGCCGAGGCATAGAATATAAGAGCAGGGAGGTTATGCTAGATCTGTATAAAACACTAGTTAGACAACAGCTTGAGTACTGCGTACAGTTCTGGTCACCACATTACAGGAGAGGGTACAGAGGAGATTTACGAGGATGTTGCCAGGACTGGAGAATTTTAGCTATGAGAAAAGATTGGATAGGCTGGTATTGTTTTCTTAGGGACAGAGGAGGCTGAGGGGAGATTTAATTGAGGTGTATAAAATTATGAGGGGCCTAGATAGAGTGGATAGGAAGGACCTATTTCCCTTAGCAGAGGGGTCAATTAGAAGGGAGCATAGATTTAAAGTAATTGGTAGAAGGATTAGAAGGGAGCTGAGGACATTTTTTTTCACCCAGAGGGTGGTAAGGGTCTGGAATTCAATGCCTGGAAGGGTGGTAGAGGCATTTAAAAGGTGCTTGGGTGTGCACTTGAAGTGCCGTAACCTACAAGGCTACGGACCAAGAGCTGGAAAGTGGGATTAGGCCGGGTAGCTCTTTTTCGGCTGGCATAGACACGTTGGGCCGAATGGCCTCCTTCTGTGCCATAAATTTCTATGATTCTATGACATCCTCTCTCTTCAGCACTGCAATATCCTCCATAATCAATAATGTCACTCCCCCCTCCTTTTTTTCCTTCCCTATCTTTCCTGAGCACCTTATATCCAGGAATATTTAGTACCCAATCCTGCCCTTTTTTGAGCCAGGACTCCATTATCACCACTACATCAAATTCCCATGTGGCTATTTGTGCCTGCAGCTCACCAACCTTATTTACCATGCTTCGTGTGGTACCATTCTAGTAAATCTCTTCTGCACCCTCTCTTAGGCCTTGACATCCTTCCAAAAGTGTGGCACCCAGAATTGAATACAATACTCCAGCTGAGGTCTAACCAGTGTTTTACAAAGGTTTAGTATAACTTCCCTCCTTTTGTACTCTATGGGCGTCATTTTAGCACCCGCTATCGGGTGCGTTCCTGGCGGGGGGGCTCCGAAAATCGGAGAATCCCGGCGCGGTACCGGAGCCCGCCCCGAACCCGCGCACTTCCGGGTTCCCCGCTGACGCGCCGGCGTGTGCGCGCAGCCCCCGCTGGTGGGAATCCCGCAGGCAATTAAAGCCAGCGGGGTTCCACTTGAAGGTATTTATTTAGGTATTTCAGGTCATTAACTGACCTGATTAAAGGATTATGTGGGATTTTAGAGCAAACTGGGACTGTTTCCCACACTGGGGGAAACAATCCCAGGTCAAATGGACGTGTTGCAGCTGTCAGCCTGTGGCAGCTGCAAAGGTCCATTTGACAGGTGGGGGGGGGGGGAGACCCTCACCCATTGCAGGAAGCCACTCTTGTCACTTGCGACAAAGTTTGGCCTCCACCACCCTCCTCCTGACGGTCAAAGTCACTAACCCGCACAATTACCCCGGGGTTCAGAGACATGTACCTACCTTGCGGACCCCCTCAGATGTACATCTTGCGGATGGGGGCCGTTGTAGCTGCAGTCATGACCTCCTCGGAGGGCGAACAGCATCACCAGCCTCACCAGCCTCGCCATCCATGCCGTCCACCTCTGACACGTGGAGCTCCACAACAGAGTGCTGTGACACATCCACCTGTACAGCAGGAGGGAGGGCTACCGCAGAGAGAGATGCATCGCGGAGGGCACTACCCTTGCCACAGGGTCCACAGACCGAGGCTCAGCTTCCTGGACCTCTCTGAGCAGCAGTGCACACGGAGGCTCAGAGTCACTCGACATGTAGTCGTGGACATCTGCAGCCTCTTTCATGCCGAGCTGCTCCTGGCTGGCCCGAGCACCATCTTCTTACCTGTCGCTGTCAAAGTCACCACTGCCCTCAACAACTTCTCCTCCGCATCCTTCCAGGGTGCAACCGGGGACATCGCCGATGTCTCTCAGTCGTCTGCGCAAAAGAGCCCTGCAAATACACCTACACCCACTCTGCAGTGACACAATGTGTGGCATCAGTGGTGGGTCCTCATAGTGATCCTCAGGAGAGGGCATTATTGCACAAACCAGACAGGATTCACGAAGACATGGCAGTAGTGGTGCCAATATAATATGTAATGTGAGTTGGTCAGAAATTCAATATAAGTAACACCCATGACAAACCCTCAGACACCCTTGTGCATCCCCTTCATGCTCATGACACGTTTGCCTTACGCTGCCTACTGCACATATGTGATGCATGCCCTGTGGCTGCAGCACAGGTAGTGGCAGGTTGAGTGAGGCTGGCCGTGAAAGAGATGCACGAGAGGGTGAGTATGAGAGAGAGCCATGAGATTGTATGAGGATTGGGTTGAGTGGTAGTGGCGGGATGAGTACTGGCGAGGTGAGTAGGTGCAGGTAAGATGAGGATGAGGTTTGAGTGGGTATGAGGGGTGATGTGACAGAGTGGTGTTGGCGGTGCCGAAGGAGATGTGGGGTGGGGGCAGTGATGTGGCAGACGGAGTACAGGGGAAAGACTACGTGTACTCACTTTGGCTGACCTACTGAGGTCATTGGAGCGCCTCCTGCACTGTATGCAGGTGGGCGATATGTTGGTTGCGCTGGTGACCTCCTCTGCCACCTCGAGCCAGGCCTTCCTGGTGGCAGAGGCAGGCCGTTTCCTCCCGCATGCCGGGAGGAAGATCTCTGTCCTCCCCCTCCTCCTTACCCCATGTATTGATACCTGGAGTGAGGCATCATTAAACTGGGAGCAGCCTTCCCCCTGGGCTGCTCCATGCTGTAATTTTTGCTATTTGTTGCAGCATCTGTCAGTGGAGGACTTCCCCTTTAAATAGAGCGCCTCCAGCTGACAGATCTTACTGCGCATGCGCAGCCCGCCCGACGCGCAGATCAGCAGTGGGGAACCCGGAGGACCAGGTAAGTGAATGCAATTAGTGGATTGGATCCTACAATCGTGCGGGAAACTGACTAATTTCACCGGGCGCGTTACCCACGCGCCCGATAGCCCCCCCGCCGAGAACCCGCAGCCCTGCTAACATCGGGCCCTATGCCTCTACCTATTATGCCCAGGATCCCATATGCTTTATTTATAGCCTTCTCAACTTGTCCTCCCACCTTCAAAGAATTGTATATGTACACCCCCAGGTCTCTCTGTTCCTGCACCCCCTTTAAAATTGTACCATTTAGTTTATATTGCCTTTCCTCATTCTTTCTACCAAAATGCATCACTTCATACTTCTCTTCATTAAACTTCTTCTGCCATGTGTTTGCTCATTTCACCAGTCTGTCTGTGTCCTCCTGAAGTCTGTTACTATCCTCCATATTGTTTACTACATTCCTGAGTTTCGTGTCATCTGCAAACTTCGAAATTATACCCTGTATACAAAAGTCCATGTCATTAATATATATCAAAAAGAGCAGTGGTCCTAGCACTGACTCCTGGGGAACACCACTGTATCCTCCAGTCTGAAAAAAACTTTCACCACTACTCTCTCTTTTCTGTCCCCTAATGTAAAGAATCTTACAACACCAGGTTATAGTCCAACAGTTTTATTTGAAAATCACAAGCTTTCGGAGATAATCTTTACATTTGTCAACCCCAGTCCATCACCGGCATCTCCACATTCTGTTCCCAGCCATGTATCCACGCAGCCACTGTCCCTTTAATCCCATGGGCTTTAATTTTGCTAACAAGTCTATTATGTGGTACTTTATCAAATGTCTTTTGAAAGTCCATATACACAACATCAACTGCACTACCCCAATCAACCCTTTCCGTTACTTCATCAAAGAACTCAAGCAAGTTAATCAAACACGATTTTCCTTTAACAAATCCGTGCTGACTTTCATTTATTAGCCCATACTTTTCCAAGTGACGATTAATTTTATCTCGGATTATAATCTCCAAAAGTTTCTCCACCACCGACATTAGACTGACTGTAGATTTATTTCTAGGAGATCTTGGGATATGCTCTCCCAAAAAAAATTACTTTTTAAACTTTATTTGGTACATTATCCAGCATTTTAGAGTAGACTCTTTTTATATACATATATTTTATAATGTGTATATCACTTCCTCATATGCAAAACCATACAATTAAATACAGACAAAACATGTGAGTTGATCCAATGAATAGCTAAAGCATACAGAGCAGAAATGCCAGCCCATCCACCAGCCTGTAAGCAGCCAATCAGCCATAGCTGGCAGCCACAGTGGGAGGGAGGCAGGACTGTGTTTACGTTCAAATGAATATTTTATTCAACCAAGGTAGAGTAAAATTGCATATTGTTTACCTTGACTTGGATGAGACGTTAAACCAAGACCCCGTCTGCCCTCTCAGGTAAAAGATTCCAAGGCACTATTTTGAAGAAGAGCAGTGGAGTTATCCCCGGTGTCCTGGCCAATATTTATCCCTCAACCAACATCAAGGAAACAGATTATCTGGTCATTATCACATTCCTGTTTGTGGGACCTTGCTGTGCGCAAATTTGCTGCCGCATTTCCTAAATTGCAAAAGTGACTACACTTTAAAAGTATCTTCGTTGGCTGTAAAGTGCTTTGGGATGTTCTGAGGTAGTAAAAGGCATCAGATAAATGTAAGTTCTTTCTTTTGATATTTTGGGGGTGATTTCCAGGTGGAAACAGAGGTGGCATGACACAAATTGCAGCAGAACATTCACTGCCCCCTTCCCTCTGCCGCTCCAGCCTCCACCATTTTGGTTGGGGCCTTGAAATGGATGGCACAGGTGCCCGCTGGAAACAAGTGGGCACCTTATTAGCCCCTGGAAATCTGGATCCTTTTCCATCAAAAGGATCCTGAAGCAATTTTGAAGTACCAATGGGTGGTACAATGCGTTGCGCATGCTCCAGCCGGTGGTATTTGGCACTGGGAAAGGCATAACCAGCTGATTATGGTTATTAATAGCTGGTGGCCGCTCCAAAAACCTCACAGGTAAGTTTTTAAATGATTTTTTGTGAGGTCAGGAGTGGCAGTAATGTTCCAGATTTTCCATCCACTCTGAATGGCAGCTGCCTATCAGCACTCATTTAGCGCCTGTAGCCTGTAAATTATATTTAAACGAGGCCCGACATGAAAATGCTTCGGGCCTCCGACCACTTCCAACAGGCAGGCGGCATACTCATTCTGCCCAGTGAAAGCAGCTACATGAAAATCTACCTCATTGTATCAAAAACTGGAAAGCATCGCACTGATAGTATAATTCATCCTGGAAGCACATTTGTTGAATATTAGCCTAATTTGGTCTTTCCGACATTTAAGGGAGAATTTTAACTCCCAGGTGGGAAGTGAACAGGCAGGGGCCACCCGCCCGGGAGCTGCAGTGGGAGGCCCGGTCCATTTTAACATCCCGCTGGCCAAATGCTCACCTGAAACAAGCATCCGGAGGCAGCTTACTAACATTGGGGTGACGAAGATTGGACGGCCACCAGGCCAGCAGTCAGGTAAGTTGCGAAGGGCAGATTTGGGATGGTTTTGTGGGTGGGAAGGGAGCCCAGGGTGGCAGCGGCCCAAATTTCTTTGTGGGGCGTGGAATGGCACACAAAGAAAAGTTTTACACTTACCTTCTAGGGCCTCCGCTGGATGTCGGCCATGTTTTAGTGAGCAGTATGCCGCGGCAGGCACCTCGCTTAGTAGACAGTTAAAATAGCACCGGGTTCCTATCTAAGTGACAGAATCCCGATTTGCATATATTTATGAGGCGCCCAAGAAAACAATGGCGTTAAAATAGCTGCATAGCGGGAAAGGAGCAGTAAGTGTACCGCTTGGATTTTAACCCCCGTTCCGCCGGGTGGAAGGAATTATAATTCCCCCTTTAAACACAGAACCTTGTCATGTCAAACAGGCACGAAAATGGCATCCTGGAGTGACTTGAGAGTCTGCTGACTGTAATTTGCAAAAGATTGAATTGCATCCTGGGGGACCTATCACTGCTGGTTTTAAATTGCCCCCCATATGATTCTAAACTGAGTGTGTATTTAGAGGGGGGGGGGTCCACAGGAAAGAGTGTTGAATTAAGAGGGAAATGCAGTAATCACAAGCAGTCAAGTAAATTAATTCCCTCATGTCCTGCTTGAAATCAAAGTAACAGGTGCGGTTATATTATCCTAGGTCCCATCCCTTGCTTCTGTAGAGAACTCAGTAATGACCCTATTAGTTTAACCTTCACACGTTTGTCTTGGCAGCAGATATAATCAATGTTAAACTATGAAAACCTTGATTTGTCCAGCAGAATGGGTGATTAATGGAGCTATAAGGATTCATACGTGAGCAACACAAATGAGCAACAGAGATGGGTCTAAGTGCATGGTCCATGCTATTTGAGGTTGTTTCCCTCGATTTACTTACCCGATTACTGTTTTAAAAATAACTAAGCCTCTCTGACGTAACTTTTTAAAATAGTCAATAAATCTAAAAAGAACCTTTGCACCGTTTTTGTACACATTTTTGGCCGAATGCTGACTATGTTTTGAAAACCTGCAGGTGAAGGTGATTTACGGGAGTTATAGGGACAAAGTGGAAAGTAGTCATGAATTCTGCCATTCAAATGCTTTCTTAGAAATAAATTAATGAATTCAATTAACCTTTAAATAGCTTACTGCTGTATGCTTTGCAGACTATGAACATATTTTACAATTAAAAAGCTTCCAAGATGATATTTTGCCAGTTTGGAATGTTTAGGAAATATGATAATAAGGATAAGATGCAAAACATACCAAACGTAATTGCTTCGTAAAGCTGCACCGTTGAAGGCTCCATCTAGTAGCTCAACTGGTAAATGCATATTAAGACCAGACAGTCCCTGGTTTGATTCCTCGTCAGTGCTGAATGAGCTAATTCGATCCAGGTAGCAGTTGGGTGATACAATTGGCCTTGGCACCCTGTGCTAGAAAGAGGAAACTCGGTCTAGTGTCCTGTTATTTTTGGTTACTCAGTGACCCATGCTGGTAGTCTGAATATGTGGGGCTATAAATTGGGCCGCATAGCGCCCATTTTGTAGTCGCTTTGCGCCCTCCTAAGGACCCAAAATGGCGTGCGGATTGCGGGCGCACACTTCTAGCGTGATGTGTGCCTTTCGCCATCTTGGTAAAGGCGTTTGCGCACACGCAGATAACGATTGTCAGCAGCATGTAAAGTAGGGAGAATATGCAGTAGAAGAGTGTTCAACCCTGATTTAAAGGGACAGATGTGATTTTGGAACTCAAAGCGCTAGCCAACGCACTGTCTTAATCTCGCACAGCTGAACAGATCGTCAACAGCATGGAGGACCCCCCAACCCCCCGCCCCCCCCCCCCCACCCCGCACCAGCCTTATTTAAAAGGATCCTGCAGGATTTACAGGTTAGTTGCTGGATTATTGCTTCTGGCTGATGATGCATTTGTACCTGTTTTTGGAGGTCTCCTATACTTGAATACTAGGACTAGGGGACATAGCCTAAAAAACAGAGCCAGAACTTGCAGAAGTGAAGTTAGGAAATGCTTCTGCACGCAAAGGGTGGTAGATGTTTGGAACGCTTTTCTGGAAACAGCAGTTGATGCTAGCTCAATTGTTAATTTTAAATCTGAGATTGATAGATTTTTGATAACCAAAGGTATTAAGAGAGATGGGGCTAAGGCAGGTATATGGAGTAAGGTCACAGATCAACCATTGAATGGCAGAACAGGCTCGAGGAGCTAAATGGCCTACTCCTGTTCGTATCTTCCTATTTTCCAACAATAAAGTTTTAAGACTCTACATGGAGTGGGCTGGCTAGCTGACAGGCAACAGCAAGGGCACTGCCAGAGTGGCAGGGATGGGACAGGAATGCTGTCATCCTGAGAGAGGACAGCAAGTTCATGTTCCATGGAGCCACTGCCACTTGCTGCCTCCTGTTATATGCCACCATCTCCTGCAAGAAAGCGAGGCGTGTGTCGGTGAGTGTCCTGCAAGATGTTTGGGTGATGTGCCTGCCATTTTTTTTTTTAAATTCGTTCGTGGGATGTGGGCGTCGCTGGTGAGGCCAGCATTTATTGCCCATCCCTAATTGCCCTCGAGAAGGTGGTGGTGAGCCGCCTTCTTGAACCGCTGCAGTCCGTGTGGTGACGGTTCTCCCATAGTGCTGTTAGGAAGGGAGTTCCAGGATTTTGACCCAGCGACAATGAAGGAACGGCGATATATTTCCAAGTCGGGATGGTGTGTGACTTGGAGGGTAACGTGCAGGTGGTGTTGTTCCCATGCGCCTGCTGCCCTTGTCCTTCTAGGTGGTAGAGGTCGCGGGTTTGGGAGGTGCTGTCGAAGAAGCCTTGGCGAGTTGCTGCAGTGCATCCTGTGGATGGTACACATTGCAGCCACAGTGCGCCGGTGGTGAAGGGAGTGAATGTTTAGGGTGGTGGATGGGGTGCCAATCAAGCGGGCTGCTTTATCTTGGATGGTGTCGAGCTTCTTGAGTGTTGTTGGAGCTGCACTCATCCAGGCAAGTGGAGAGTATTCCATCACACTCCTGACTTGTGCCTTGTAGATGGTGGAAAGGCTTTGGGGAGTCAGGAGGTGAGTCACTCGCCGCAGAATACCCAGCCTCTGACCTGCTCTTGTAGCCACAGTATTTATATGGCTGGTCCAGTTCAGTTTCTGGTCAATGGTGACCCCCAGGATGTTGATGGTGGGGGATTCGGCGATGGTAATGCCGTTGAATGTTAAGGGGAGGTGGTTAGACTTCCTCTTGTTGGAGATGGTCATTGCCTGGCACTTATCTGGCGCGAATGTTACTTGCCACTTATGAGCCCAAGCCTGGATGTTGTCCAGGTCTTGCTGCATGCGGGCTCGGACTGCTTCATTATCTGAGGGGTTGCGAATGGAACTGAACACTGTGCAGTCATCAGCGAACATCCCCATTTCTGACCTTATGATGGAGGGAAGGTCATTGATGAAGCAGCTGAAGATGGTTGGGCCTAGGACACTGCCCTGAGGAACTCCTGCAGCAATGCCCTGGGGCTGAGATGATTGGCCTCCAACAACCACTACCATCTTCCTTTGTGCTAGGTATGACTCCAGCCACTGGAGAGTTTTCCCCCCGATTCCCATGGACTTCAATTTTACTAGGGCTCCTTGGTGCCACACTCGGTCAAATGCTGCCTTGATGTCAAGGGCAGTCACTCTCACCTCACCTCTGGAATTCAGCTCTTTTGTCCATGTTTGGACCAAGGCTGTAATGAGGTCTGGAGCCGAGTGGTCCTGGCGGAACCCAAACTGAGCATCGGTGAGCAGGTTATTGGTGAGTAAGTGCCACTTGATAGCACTGTCGACGACACCTTCCATCACTTTGCTGATGATTGAGAGTAGACTGATGGGGCGGTAATTGGCCGGATTGGATTTGTCCTGCTTTTTGTGGACAGGACATACCTGGGCAATTTTCCACATTGTCGGGTAGATGCCAGTGTTGTAGCTGTACTGGAACAGCTTGGCTAGAGACGCAGCTAGTTCTGGAGCACAAGTCTTCAGCACTACAGCTGGGATGTTGTCGGGGCCCATAGCCTTTGCTGTATCCAGTGCACTCAGCCGTTTCTTGATATCACGTGGAGTGAATCGAATTGGCCGAAGACTGGCTTCCGTGATGGTGGGGATATCGGGAGGAGGCTGAGATGGATCATCCACTCGGCACTTCTGGCTGAAGATGGTTGCAAACGCTTCAGCCTTGTCTTTTGCACTCACGTGCTGGACTCCGCCATCATTGAGAATGGGGATGTTTGCAGAGCCTCCTCCTCCCGTTAGTTGTTTAATTGTCCACCACCATTCACGACTGGATGTGGCAGGACTGCAGAGCTTTGATCTGATCCGTTGGTTGTGGAATCGCTTAGCTCTGTCTATAGCATGTTGCTTCCGCTGTTTAGCATGCATGTAGTCCTGAGTTGTAGCTTCACCAGGTTGGTACCTCATTTTTAGGTACGCCTGGTGCTGCTCCTGGCATGCTCTTCTACACTCCTCATTGAACCAGGGTTGATCCCCTGGCTTGTTGGTAATGGTAGAGTGAGGAATATGCCGGGCCATGAGGTTACAGATTGTGGTGGAATACAATTCTGCTGCTGCTGATGGCCCACAGCGCCTCATGGATGCCCAATTTTGAGCTGCTAGATCCGTTCTGAATCTATCCCATTTAGCACGGTGGTTGAATAGCTGCCAGTGTGTGTGCCCTGTGAGTTGTGGGTGTGTGGCTTGCAACAGTGGTAACGTGTGAGGGTGAGAGGAAGCATCTGATTGGAAGAGCTGAGTACTGATTGAATGAGTTTGTTGGTATGTGGGTGATGGGGAGTGTAGTTTGTGGAGCAGTGGATGCGGCTAGCGGTGCAGTTGGTCGGAGATGCCACTTGACAGTTGACCTCATTCATCTTGACCACTTGTGTCAAAGCATTGAACTTCTGCCTGCACTGCATGCATGTTTGTGGTGCTATGCTCCTGGCATTGACTTCGTCCCCTATTGCCTCCCATTGCCTCGGGAGCATATGTCTGGAGAGCCTCTTGCCCCCCTGTGGATATAGGATGCCCCTCCTTCTGTCCACCTCTTGCACCAAGGCCTGTAGCGCATCAACAGAGAACCTTGGCGCACACTCTCGCAGGCCTGGTACAAACTCAGATCAGCAGATTGGTGAGGTCTGGCATGCAGATTGGAGGATGTGGGATTTAGTAGTGCACAACCTTTATTCAATGTTTTAACATAACTCAACAGTTTGTAAAAATGGGGACGTGACCTGCATCTGTGTCTTACGTGTGCGATGTCTGACGTCCGTTCAGACTCCATGCAGACCGTATCTTATATTTTGCAAATAAGAGGTGCAGGCTGCCTTTAAGAGGTGCAGGCTGCCTTTACGTGATGCTAGCCATTCATGACATCTGGGCCCCTCGCTGGTGAGCAGCGACTCGGCAGCTCAGCTAGGCCTGGCTGCTTGCAGATATCAGGTAAATCACCAGGCAGCACGAATGTTACGTACCGCCTGCATCTCAATCACCGGCACGGGTTAATCGCGCACCACGACCCCCGTGCCTAGTTTTGGGGGTTATCTAATTTAACCCCTGTGAACTTTTAGTGAGGACAGGATTAGGCTTGGCATTAATGCCCTCCATCGACAAATAGCCAGCTGACACGGGCATAGCTCACACTTGAAGGATGGCCATTTGAATGAAGTACAAATTAATTTCAGAGTTAGTTAAATGTAGATATCTAGGTGATTAAATAGTTGTGGAATGCTGTGGTATGTTATTCGGTATATGACATATGTGGAGGAAGTTGATTGTTTTGGCTTTTTTAGTGTAAATCTTCTCCGGCAGAGATTTTGGATTGGGTTAGGTCATGACATTGCAGTTGTTCATGGAACATTGTTGGGGCTGGTTCTATGGGATGAATAGCTTTTTCCCATTCCATGGTTTCTTATGTACACATGAATTCTGTTGCTTTCAGCAATGATCCCAACTTCAGACTCAAACTCACTCTGATTAATCATTACAGGAGCATTAATTCGTTCCCCTCATAACTGGTGAGGTGAGAGTGACTGCTCTCGACATCAAGGCAGCATTTGACCGAGTGTGGCATCAAGGAGCCCTAGTAAAATTGAAATCAATGGGAATCAGGAGGAAAACTCTCCAGTGGTAGGAGTCATACCTAGCACAAAGGAAGATGGTAGTGATTGTTGGAGGTCGATCATTTCAGCCCCAGGACATCGCTGCAGAAGTTCCTCAGGGCTGTGTCCTTGGCCCAATCATCTTCAGCTGCTTCATCAATGACCTTCCCTCCATCATAAGGTCAGAAGTGGGGATGTTTGCTGATGATTGCACAGTGTTCAGCTCCATTAGCAATCCCTCGGATAATGAAGCAGTCCCTGTCCACATGCAGCAAGACCTGGACAACATCCAGGCTTAGGCTGATGTGTGGCGTGAATGTACTTGCCACTTAAGTGCCAGGCAATGACCATCTCCAACAAGAGAGAGTCTAACCACCTCCCCTTGATATTCAACGGCATTACCATCGCCGAATCAACCGCCATCAACATCCTGGGGTCACCATTGACCAGAAACTTAACTGGACCAGCCACATGAATACTGTGGCTACAAGAGCAGGTCAGAGGCTGGGTATTCTGTGACGAGTGACTCACCTCCTGACTCCCCAAAGCCTTTCCACCATCTACAAGGCACAAGTCAGCATTGTGAAGGAATACTCTCCACTTGCCTGGATGAGTGCAGCTCCAACAACACTCAAGAAGCTCGACACCATCCAGGACAAAGCAGCTCACTTGATTGGCACCCCATCTACCACCTTAAACATCCAATCTCTCCACCAACAGCACACCGTGACTGTAGTATGTACCACCTACAAGATGCACTGCAGCAACTTGCCAAGACTTCTTCAACAGCACCTCCCAAACCCACAACCTCTACCACCTAGAAGGACAAGGGCAGCAGGCACATGGGAACAATACGACCTGTACGTTCGCCACCAAGTCACACACCATCCTGACTTGGAAATATATCACCATTCCTTCATCGTCGCTGGATCAAAATCCTGGAACTCCCTACCTAACAGCACTGTGAGAGTCCTTTCACCACATGAACTGCAGCAGTTCAAGAAGGCAGCTCTCCAACACCTTCTCAAGGGCAATTAGGGATGAGCAATAAATGCCGGCCTTGCCAGTGACGCCCACATCCCATGAATGAATTAAAAAAACTGGAAAGGTAGGTAACTGAAGTTGTAAGGTGACAAAAAACATTTTTGGGGACCACGTGGATTATAATGACAGGTGGGTTATTTTGCGCTTTTTAGTAAAAATACTTTACATTTATTACTTTCTTTCCTTCTCTCTTGATCTCTTCATACTGTACACCTTTCCCAGCAGAAGGAACAGGCATGCAATCCACTCCCAGGCTCCTGCCAATGACACTGTGTAAACTGGCCACCAGGATGTATGTGAAGGTAGCCCTGGGTGATTTTCCCTTTCTTTGTGGAAGTGTCTGGTCCCTGATAATTCCAACCCCACAACAGCACAACTGAATCTGGAATTCATTTTGTGATGAAGCACAAATCTGTTTCTGAATCACCATACCACTATGCAACCCAAGAAGGGTTAATGCCAATGGAATGTACATCTAATTATGTACCGGAACAAAGATTAGTAACAAACTGCAGAAAAGAAAGAATGATTGAATTGTAAAAATGCCAGTGTGACCAAGGTCATTGGTTTCTGTTTTCACAGAAAATTGGATGGAATCGCAGAATGTGTTCCCCACAACACTTGGATAATTTGGGCATCCCACATAATGAAAACAGAATTTAACTTAGTCAGTTATTGTAAACCTGATTAAAGGGAGAAGCAGTCCCTTTGTATATTTTAGATGTAGAAGATTGGGTGGAATCAAAGAAGTGACCCCCAAAACACTAATAAAAGTGCCACAATCTCACAAAATGAAAACTTGATTTATTCAGTCCCCTTAAATCAGTGATCCTGACCATTGTCAGCCTGCAGATAATGAATGAACCAACTCTTACTCCTTTAAATCCGGACACTTTATTTAATTTTCCTGCAATTATTTGATATGTGTAAAAGCGTAAGAGGTAAGTATAGTTTGAGTAAAGTATCATATCACAGGAGCTATTAGTAATTGGTGTCACAGGTGAATGAAAAGACAGAACTGAAGGTAATTTGAAATAATCAAGTGCTGGGTCTGTAATGGACTGATGATCACCTTGTTTAGTGGCGTTCATTAGTTATAGTCCTCTATATTTTCCAATTAAAGGACGGATTCATTGGGAATAAGACAGAAGCACGGATTAAAATGCTTAATTAGAATGGGGAATGAGTATTCCTCTGGCAAGTTTAATTTTTATGACACTAATTGTTCTATAACTGTGGTTAAAGTTATTCGAGTAAATTAATAATGCAGTTTCAACAGATTAAAGAGGCTGTGCTGTCTTCAGAAGTGCATGGGTGGGAGGGAGGCTTCAGTTTGCATAGACCCAACTGCCTGTATGTACTGTGATCCATGTTACAGATGTGTTTAAAAATGAGGCAAGTTACTTTGTTGCAAGATGACATAGCTCTTTTAGATAAGATATAGGATGCTAGCAACCTGGTGACACATCATGCATTTGTGAATTACAGATCCTGGAAAAATATTTGGTGCTCAATTTAATCCAAAGGTTATCTCTTCGTGAAGCCCAGTCATGACATGGCAAAAGGAAGTCAAGATGTAGGGGTTGAAATTAGGCTGTGCAATACTAGTACCAAACATGTTAATACATTCATATGAAATATCTTAGTCTTCTTTGGAAAAGGCATTAACCCATTTATTTTATTTTAACAGGTTTAATGCCATTTTTAAAATAGTGAACAGAAGAATTTAATCAAAATGGATTAATGTCACATAGCACAATTTCAACCCAAGTTCATTTTCTTTCGACAGAGGACATAATTTATGATATATTGATATAATTCTAGTCACTATCATTTCTGATGCTATACATTAATTTCTTTCAATCCTTAGTTTTAAGTTAACTTGACCAAAATATGAAAATGGCACTAACAAAGGCTGTGGAATACCAAAGAAAACATGTTCTATCCCACACACCCAGCAGGGTGGCCCTACAGCCACACTACTGCAGGAGCTGGGCTTTACAAAAAACCTCTCTTAAACTAGAAAGGTTGTTGAGATCGATAAACCGCTGATGATTTCCTCTCCTCTTTACTGCCATTAGGACCTGGATGACCCTTACTTCACGGTGACAAGAACTGTATACAGTTCCCTAGGCATGACCAGAACACTGTACAGTTTCGGCCTGACTCAGGGGATTTGAGCTGAACTGATTTGGCAATATATCCTAGCATTATCAAGGGTCAGAAAGTTTAATTGATGCCCCTTTGAAGCGTTATCACTGTGAAAAAGGTTTACAAATAGTACCTGTGAACTTCACATATCACTTATCTATTCCTTATGTCATTATGCACAACATAGGTTCAGGAAGACCCTTTGCTCAACACTGGGCATACATGAAGCATTGTGTGCAATCAGCAGCAGCAGAATTGTTTCCCACCACAATCTGTAACCTCATGGCCCGATATTCATCACTCCTCCATCACCATCGAGCTGGGAGACCAATTTTGGTTCAATGTAAGTATAAAAGGGCATGCCAGAAGCAATACCAATCCTACCACTTTCCGATTACAAAATTCTTAAATTAATCCATTTTCTTAGCCTCAACTACCCTTCCTGGCAAACCAATCCAGTTGTTGATCACCCTCTATACTGAAATCTTTCCTGACTTCTGTCTCAAATTTTCCTTTCCACACCCTTAGCCTGTGTTGACTTATTGTACGTCCTCGTGGTATTTGAAAGTATTGTTTTTCGTTTATTTTCTCTATGTTATTAACTTTATTATGAAGCTCTAAAATTCCCCTTTGCAACATCACTTTATGAAGCTGAAGACCTCTGGCTTAGCGAGTGTTCCTCATAGCTCTTTCCTCTGACACTGAGGATCAGGCTGTTCCTCTCCGCTGTACTGCGTTAGGACCTGGATGACCCTTATTTCATGGTGACCAGAACTGTACACAGTTCTCTATTGTAAACAATTTTACAACACCAAGTTATAGTCCAGCAATTTTATTTTAAATTCACAAGCTTTCGGAGACTTCCTCCTTCCTCAGGTAAATGTTCAAGAGCTCTTGAACATTTACCTGAGGAAGGAGGAAGTCTCCGAAAGCTTGTGAATTTAAAATAAAATTGCTGGACTATAACTTGGTGTTGTAAAATTGTTTACAATTGTCAACCCCAGTCCATCACCGGCATCTCCACATCACAGTTCTCTAGGCATGGCTTGACCAGGACACTGTACAGTTTCGGCCTGACTCTGGGGATTTGACATTATTTGATCTAGCAACATAATCATTATCAAGAATCAGGAAGTTTAATTGATGCCTCTTTGAAGTGTTTTCACTGTGAAAAAGGTTTACAAATGTTACCTGTGAACCTCACATATCACATATCTAGGAGAAGAATTTTATTTAATGGAAGGAGTATTACATCATAGTATTGCTGCAGAAAATTTCTTTTAATATCCTTTCAACTCCACTTTCTTTTGTGTTTTTATTACTTCATGCTGTGTTCTTCCTCCAGCACCATGTAACTATCTAAAAGAGGAGGAGCCAAGCAACCTGCTGTCAGGTATCCGCCAATACTATTCTGAGCTGGTCTTTCAACCATCAGCCAACACTGTTATATAAATAACCTGATACTTTTGATGTAGGAGACAACAGAAACCTCCTGACACGGGAATTTCAATTGTTGGCTCCAGTTGAACATTTGAAAATAAAAGCCGATAATAAAACCAGGCTGAAATCCACAAGCATCGAATCGAGTATAGTTCCAACACCCAGAGATTCCAACCACCCACACAGTAAAGGCATCGAGCACAATCTCGCAGGGGCCACTGCAATACATACATCATAAGCCACAAGGGGTTTAAGGAAGTAAACAAATCTTGGGGTTCTGCTGACATCACTGGAATTTTTCTCTCAGTTATGATGCCACCAGAAACAGTGCGCACCAGTAGCATGTACATTGGGTTCACCATTTTGGGGTCTTAGTCCACCCGTACAGGCCAGCAATGCGCTTCTGACAGTTGTGCGTCTGTAGTAGTGTTAAAGTCATATTCACAATTTCAGAGAAACTGTACATGTGCGAATCTAGTAGGTAATACACTACAAGGTGTGGCACTGAGCCACAAAGGTTCCAGGTTCAATTTATGACTATGCTGAGTTATCTGGGACAGTGGAGGAAACACTAACATTAATTTCAGTGTTCCTGGGCTAGGCAGATTAGAAACAATCAAGATTCCTGATTGTTATCTAGTAAACCCTGCTGGAAAGTACGTATGCATAGATGTCTGGTGAGTTGGGTTTGGCTATTATTCCTTGCCCGCCATGGCTGAATGGCCTGCTGACACTCACTGCCCATGCTCATGAAGACTGGTCACTTAGGTCAGATACTGAAGGGTGGCATCATCTATGGAACCTCAGTACCTTTGGTGGGGTGGGGGCGGGGGGGGCGGGGGGAAGGAAGGAAAAAAGCTACATTTATATTACACTTGTAGACTGCAACCAGTGATTCTGTTTTGGGGTGTGACTAATTATTACCAATTTCTAGGTTCAACACTGCCAGGTAGAACCTTTAATTCTCATTTGCTTCCTCATGTTCTTGAGGGAGGGGAACAGACAAAATGACCCCGATCTTTCAGTGGGAACAGGGCAGTAGCGAGAACAAAATTTTTAAAAACCCACTTCCTGCCAACTTCCCGCTGAAGGCACGCAGGCTGTAATTTTTGAGCGGTTTAGGCAGCCAGCACTCCCGCAGGAAAAAGGCAGGAACCTCATTATGCCATGCAAGTCAGCATTCTATGATGTTATTAGGACCCCAATGACATTTTGGTAAAGTACAGCATGACCACTATACAGAGTAGGAAACGACCAGGACTAGCATCACTTAAACGGATTGCTGGAAGCAGGTCTGACAAGATTTAAAATTTATGTTTGTGGCAGTTTTGTGGCTTCAGCATCAGCTTCATTGCTCTTCTTGCTCCTCGTTCAAAGTCCTCAATGCCTTTCTTAATTACATCTGTCGCCTCTCCTCCACAATTGGCCCTGCCATCCCCTTTAACCTGCTGCTGTTGGCCCATGCTATGTGGCTGCCCTGTTGGATATCCAACCCTTCAAAAACTGCGAGCTCTATCAACAAAGGAAATGCACAGGAAGCTCGCCACTAGAATGCAAATGAGGCCCAACCATCAAAATGGTTCGGGCCTCTCGCTGGCGACATTGGGCGGACATTCTGATCACTCTGCCCACCACCCGCCCGATGTGCACCAAAGATGAAAATCAACCCTAATATATCCAATTATTTTTCTCTACCCCTTATTAAAAAAAATTAAGACTATGTTCATACCAATTTGCTAAATTTAAAAAAAAAATTAACCATGATGGTAAACCTCTGCATTTCCTAACAGGTATTAATGAGTGCTCAGCCTGCTTCTGTGCAGTTGTAAGAGGGCTGATTTTTAAAAAAATCTGCTCATCCTAAGAATTCTTAAAAGACCTCTTTACCACACAACGGGAGAGATTTTGACTTTGTGCGATAGTGTAAAACGGGTGACAGGGAGAAGGCAGCCTGTTTTACATCTCTCCCCATTTTTATTTCCATTGACTTCAAAGGAAATACAAATAGGGAGAGATGTAAAACGGGCTGCTGACACTATCACCCATTTTACACTATCGCACCAAGTCAAAATCTATCCCAATGTGTGACAGAAAGAACCATTTTAGGACATAATTGTTAATTGAAAGATAAACCACAGATGGGTTATATCCATGTAATTCGCTTATAATTAAGACTCCTGACTTACATACTTTACATTTGTTAGTGCTTTTTTGTTAAAACTGTCATATAACCATGCCTCCCATCAGCAAACTCAAGGTACTGCAATGCAGGAGTTAACTATCTGCAAACTAATTTACTGATGTTAAGGGTGAACTCTTGCTGTTTAAATGCTGATGGTGTTCTCAAAACAGCACAAGTCGATGCTAATAAGGGAAAGAGAAGCTGCCAAAAAGATAGTCTCATCTGTCTGTTGTGCAATGATAAGCATTAACAACAGTGAAAGAATAACAGAAGCTAGGGCTGCTCAGCCTACCACAGACACCTACTCAAGCAATACATCTCCTAATCAAAAGCACAAAGATAATGTACAAGACAAAACTGACTGGATTCCAACGTGGAAATAATTGTTCAGTGATCAAGTGAACAAGTGTCTCCTCATTCTGAAAAGAAACAACAAACAAGTTTCCTGTTGGTTTGAGTTGATTGAAAGGCCTCCCTTCGCTTCCCTTCCCTGAAAGACACAGATGCACACAAAGTCTACGCTTGGTTTGAAACACACAAAAAAAAGTAATCTGCACTTGTGGGACATGTAGCTTTTGTCCAAGTAAGCTGTTCCTTAATTGTGGTCCTTATGAAATCCATAGGGCTGTCAGTGCCATCTGTAGCATTTGAGGAGGTGGGCCGTGGAACGACAGTCTTACAAATAGAATCATTGATTTTAGGAAACTGAAAGATGGACTTTCCTCATTATTCTCCACTGATTGCCTTAGAACACTAGCCTCTGTCGCGTGCATATATATCAGGTGCCGCTATCTTTAAGCAGGGCATACCTAGTCCAAGGGTAGAATTCCAATGAAAGAAAATCCTTTCCATTCATTTAGTTCCAATACTGAACCATTAATTTGTACCGCTGTTTATCACTATTTCCAATCATTGCCAACACTCACGATTACATTAACAATTTATTGATTTTGCACTCTTGTTTTAATATACGGAGATAAAAGGAAAAGAGAAAGACATCATTTGTTTTTGCTCCCAGCAATATCACACAAGAGTGCAAAGTCAATAAATCATGAACAAAATTGCGAGCGTTGACAATACTAGATTCCAAAAGACATGCACTCAATATTGGATTGACAGCTGTCAACTGGATAGCTGAACGAGAACAGGTCACAGCTGACAGAAATAAAATATAAACTCAACTGCATAAATTATTGACTGAAAAAAAATCATTAGGATTTGACTAGAGTCATAAATTCAGAGTTCTGCTGTTTTTTGGCAGACGCTGACTCTAAAAATTCCTTCACTGCTGAAGAAATCACGAGCTCTTTTGTTTAAAGAATTCCTGCTGCTTGCCTCTCGCATAGTTTCCAAAAGTTGCCTTTTGATCAGTTTGTGTTAATAAGTTAATATGAAACTGCGGAGGTTAAAAGATTCTGGGCACCATACCGAGCCATCAGCCCGTCATTTTCCTTGGGAAGCCGCAGTTTGATCCCATTTCACTGTTTGGAACATTTCCTTGGGCGTGCCAGTTCTGAATTGTTGTACTGATGAACCGTGGAACCTAATTTGGTTTGACAGCCACCATTTCTACAGATGCTGGCAGTTGAGCCCAGCCAAAGAAGTGGACTTGTACATTGCGAGAAGAAGACACTGGATGACGACCCCCCACAGCTCCGAGCACCACGATGTGGGATTTTTCCTTGTGTGTTTCAGTTACGCACATTATGCAGTTGGTTACAGCAGGGTATTTGCAATATGCTTCGGCCTGCAGCCCCCGCGTTGTACAGTTGGTTAATTAAGGCAGTCTGCATTTGTGGCCATCTGCTCACAGTAAATTGCACCGTTTTACTTAGCATGACCTGAAATTAAAACATGTACGGTCACACACAAATATGAAAGTGCTCTCATTCTGTGCAGATGGATGAGCAATCCATTGGCATTTGTACCCACTCGCTGAATGGCAAGAACTGTTGCTACAACTTCCAAACAGATGGAACATTTTATGTTTGATAAATTTATTCCATATTGACATTACAATTTAAACTAGTATATCAAAAAAAAAAGTAATCGGGTGTATGATTTTTTACATAAAAGGTCTCCAGCTCTTCCAAAACTCACGGGAGACTCATAAAATTTGAATTTAAATCCTCCATGGTGTAAAATTAAATGCCAATTGCCAGTAAGAATTACTCATTATGGTTAGTCGGGTATGTTTAGTATACAAGAATGTAAGAAAAATCAGGGATGAGAAAGCCATTCAGCCATTTAAACTCATTCCTCTGGTACATTAATCCTCCCATTATAGCATGAGTATAGTAGTGTAGTAAAGTGTATCAGGTACTGGACTAGTAACCCAGAGGTTAAGTCCAGAGTGAGTTTACGTCCACCATTGCAAGTTGCGAAACTAAATTTAACAAATCTGGTGATTGGTGGACTGGCAGCAGGAAAGAAATATACCATGAAAAGTGCGAGATTGTTGTAAAAACCCTATTGGTCCTCTAATGTCCTTCAGGGATGGGAGCTTCTCACCCCTGTAGTACCTGGCTGACACACAACTCCAGATCCCACACTACACGGTTGACTCTTTAAGTCTCTGAAGTGGCCTAGCAAGACACTCAGTCACTATGGCCCATTGCCATCACTTTCTCAGGGCAACTAGGGATGGGTTATAAGTGCAGCATTGCTCACATCCTGAGAATACCGACAACAGCAACAACTAGTAGCATTTATATAATGCCTTTAATGTAGAAAAATGTCCCAAGATGCTTCACAGAAGTGTAAAAGTCATAAATTGAAGCCAAAGAGGGAGGGGTGACTAAAAGCTTGGTCAAGGAGGTGGGCTTTAAGGAAGGTCTGAAAGACAGAGTTGGAGGTGGAGAGGTGGAGAGGTTTGGAGAGGGAATTCCAGAGCTAAGAGTCTAGGCAGTTGAATGCACAGCCGCCAATGGTGGGGCAAAGGAAGTGGGGGACGCACAAAGGGCCAGAGAGGGAGAAAGGCAGAGTTCTCGGAGGGTTGTAGGGCTGTAGAAAGTTACAGAGATAGGGAGGGATGAAGCTATGAGGGATTTAAAAATGAGGATGAGTGTTTTAAACATGAGGCTTTGGGGGCCTGAGACAATATAGGTCAGTGAGCACAGGGATGATGGGTGAGTGGGACTTGGTATGGAATAGGATACAGGCAGCAGAGTTTTGGATGAGCGAAGTTTATAGAGGGTGGAGTGTGGGAGGCCAGCCAGAAGAGCATTAGAATAGTTGAGGCTGGAGGTGACAAAAGCACGGATAAGGGTTAGGGCAACAGATGGGCTGAAGCAGGGGAGGAGATGGGTGATGTTACGGAGGTAGAAGTAGGCAGTCTTTATGATGGAGAGGATATGGGGCCGGAAGCGGTTCAAGAAGGCGGCTCACCACCACCTTCTCAAGAGCAATTAGGGATGGGCAATAAATGCTGGCCTCGCCAGCGACGCCCACATCCCATGAACGAATAAAAAAAAAAGCTCAACATAAAAAGAATCTAATTTTATTTTGATAGGTGGATAAAATTACAATGTGAACAGACTTTAAAATCACTTGGCTTCCACTACAGCAAGTAAAGGAAAGCAATATTTGGTCAGCTGCAGCCATTGGCACAATAACTTTTAATTGACTCACTTACCCAATACTAATTGAAAGCAAGGACAATTTGTAAAACATGACAGTTGCACATAAGCCTTTGTAATCCATCAGCTAACTGCCATTTTAGACGGATGCTACAATTGGCCTTATCCTCCCTGGGCTAGGGAGGGGCAAGTCAACTGGGGCTCCTGCTTCCACTCACTATCCAGTGAACTCTGTTAGAAGTGCGTGTGTGGATACTCGGTGAAGACATGGTTGGGATCAGCTGTAAAGAGTTTCATAGTAAGCAGACCACCAACAGTTACAGTCTGGGTTCACATACAAAGGCTGGGCTTTTAGGTAAGGTACCAGAGGGCATCACTGCCATTGTGGAACTATACTCTTGCATGAGCTGCTATCTTCAAGAGTGAAGCAATGAGGATAAAGCTAAAAGGAACTGGAAAAAAAGGTGCAACATTCCCTTTTGGAATAAAACTTATTTTTACTCTATTTCATTGAATGTGCAGGTGGAAGGACGTCACACATTTTATTTTTATAACGGCATATAACATGTTGCATCTGATACATAGATAGAAAACTGAAAACAAAAAAAAGCCTGCAGCGGAGGGGTCAATATTAAAGGCAGTAAAATCCAAAATAAAATGGCACATTTTACTTTAAAGTCCCAACCAGACAAATTATTGCTAGGATCCATGAAAAAAAATGTTTGAAATGATCAAATGCTTTAGAACAGGTACTGTAGAGCTGATTCTCAATCAGCCCAAAAATGGGCCATGACCCTGGTGCTTGTGAGTGCACCCACTTCGGTTGCACGTTGCCGAGGGGCCAGCTAATTAAGTGATTTGTGTAGCTCCCTGTGTGTTTTTTCATGTGCGCTGGAAGCACTGAGTCACCTGTTTGCTACTGTACCTGAAAGAATCCAAAAGTACAACAGCTTTTAAAGGAGAGCTGCACTTAAAGGCGTAGTGCACTGTTTTTGATAGAGGCTGACTGCTGGATAAAGATGATGGCTGGAGGAACGACAAGAACTGACCCCTTCATTGGAGAGAGCCTGGAGATTTTTTTTTATTCGTTCATGGGATGTGGGCGTCGCTGGCGAGGCCAGCGTTTATTGCCCATCCCTAATGATCCAGCTGAAGGAGGAGATGCTCAGCTAGGTGTCAAATTTTGATGCAAGAGGAACCCTCCAAACAGAGTTACTCTGCAGGAGGCAATACAAGAAGTGGTCAGTAATGTGAATGCTGACTCCTCTGTGTTTTGCTCATGGGAGGAAGAATTTCAAGGTAGGGAACATGAATTGGTGCCTACTCAGAGTAAAGGACTGTGCATGCACCAAGTGCTCAGCCCACAGAACAGTGTCACATCAGTGCAAAGTGGTCAAATTTGCAGATGATACCTAAAGTGAACTGCAGAATAAAGTGCCAAATGTGATAAAGGTAATTAATGTAATGGCAAACATACTATTGGCTTCCATTCATTCCACACCTAAGTGATCAACCCATAGTACTTTTCAGAAAAGGGGGTGTACTAACTCAATTACTCCTCTGAGGTGCTCCTCTAGTGGCCTCAGCAAAGCTGGTAGAAAGCTACTGTTCCTCATGTTGGGACCCCTGAGATGCTCGTGGCCGGTGATTTCTGGGTGCTCGAGTCCGTGAGGGTCCGGCTGCGGATTGCTGCAACTTGGCTGCTGCCGGGACAGTCTCGCCCAGCTGACTTCCTGGCACCGTGGCGGGTATTGTTTGAAGATGGCGAAGATGCAAAGGTGCTGAGAGTGGGTAACACATACTGCTCCCATTGTGCCATTGCCACTCCCATGGAGTTTCCACTCATCTGCAAAAGATGAGTGACTCCTTGAAAGTCCCTATTTATCCAGTGCACTAATCTCGCCAAGATGGAGCTCAGAGCCTGCATGGCAGCCATTTGAGCTTCCACCAAAGTTGTAAAGGCTGTTGACAGTGATTCTCTTTGTGGGGGCCTGGCTGCAGTGTCCCTAGAGGTGACCACACTCTCCAGGGTAGACTGCAGAGTGCTGATGCCATGCAAGTTGACACCACTACACATACTGGAAATGGACTCCTCCACACTTTCAGCCTGGTAGGCTTTCCAATACTTGGTACTACTGCTTGTGTGAGGCAGGCAGTTTTCGTTTCATGGCTGGACACTTGAAGTTCTCATCTCTCTCCATGGAACTTCTTTCTACATTTGAAGCCAAATCCAGGGGGAGGTGCTGGTGGCACTGACCCTGTCAGCCACCTCTGTCCACACCTGTACAACTGTGGGCCTGGGTGAGGCTTGTGGGGAAGACAATCTCCCTCTTTGCCCGCACTTCCTCTATTAAGACCCCCGAGGAGGGACCTGAAAAGCAGGAGGCAGACCTTCTACTCATCTGAGCAGCAAACAAATCCTCCAGAGTTGCACTAGTGAAAATCCAAGCAGGGGATGCAACCTCGCTTTAAAAGGTGCAGCCCCGCTTTAAATAAGCCTAGGTCGTCGCGCCAAAAATTGTGTGCGGCAGTTGGGTGGGCAATCTGATTCCCAACACGATTGTGAGTGTAGCCCATCAGTCAAATGGAAATGAGGCCCGGAAGTTAAAATGGTCCAAGCCTGATGCCAGCACGGCCATTCGAGCCTGACGTTTACACTTACCCCCATGTTACACTTGCGTTCCGAGTTAGAATCGGGGCTTCAGGGTTTGGGTGAATTTTTCATTCATCAATTATAGTAAGTGATTCTAAAGACAAAAAAGAAAGACCCTTTTAACTTATCGCCATTTATCCTTCTGCTTCTCTGTAGTATGATAGAAAAGAATTCAATGCCTGTCCATTGCACAGAACCATTGCAAAATGGATGCATTCTCATGAAGCAATGTGTAAACCAGTGTTGGAATATTAGACTAATGCTTGCTATAGTCTGGCCAGAAGGCAGCAATGAGCCAAATATAAACAGAAGCATCTGGCCACCCAGCATGGACTGGCAGACCCATGAAGCATGGCAGATGCAGCTTCAGCTGTTATTGGGTACAGATCAGCAGCAGCCCAGCCAATGTGTCGCATGAAGGGCCCAAATTAACAGTGACAAAACAGTGTCAAACTGCCAGTCATCCGACAATGCAGCCTGACAGATCCAAACACAGTACTGACATATACCACTGATCCCATTTAGTAGGAGTGATTGTACAAATACAATAATATCTGTAACTATTGATTATGATATTTCTAACACTTTTATCCCAACTAATAATAGCATTTGTATTTGTATAACTGAAGTAATCAGAAAACGAAGAGAGCTAATTTGGATGATCAAATATGGCAGGCTTTTTCACATCCCTTACTAATCAGTCAGAATTTTATTAATACAGCTCATTTACACCAGTTCTCTTTCAGCTTGTATCAAAAGATATTTTAGCATTTGAAAATTATATGGCATCAGAGTTGCTGTCTGACTATAGTAGATATAAGTGACCGAGTTCTGTGTTACAACTTCAGGTCTGTACCAATAGAAGCATTACCTGCTGCAATTCGAATTTGTTATTTGCATTTATCACCAACACTGCAAAAGGAAACTGAATTTTATATGGGATCCTAGTACATGCTGGAGTTTTCAAAATGTGTTATAGAGTCCTATAGATACAGTTCTATAAGATCCTTTGGAACTTCTCTCCCCTCCCATTTTTTGTTATTTTTTCTGGTACAAGTTCCTTTTACAAGGCTTGCATAATGCACCATTCTACATCTTAGAAGGCAGGCAACTAATCTCCTCCAATGTCTCTGTCAATGGCATTTTTGAGCTGGTTGCTGGGAGAGGTGCACAAGAGAATTGCTGATCACTGACTCTGAATTTTTCTCCTCTCCTTATGTGGAGGGAAGATCCTTTCCTTTAATCACCGCTTCTGCCTATAGCGAGGTTGGAAATGCATGAGGAAACCACTGCCCACTGGGTTATATCATCCTGTGTAGTTCTAATGTGATATAATCTACAAAACCGTTAAGCGATGGTTCTAATGTAACGTAGGCCGAGTTAACAAATGATTAGCAGTGCAACCTATTAGTTCATTGTGTCAATGAAGGAGTGAGTTCTCTGACTCAGTGTGTCAATGCCTTAGAAGCTGCCTTTATGTTATGCAAGACAATGCTAGCACCTTTGGTTCCTGATACAAGGGTCTCGTGTAGCCGGCTGCAAACTGAAGGTAAATCCGCTAGGCCACCAGAAAGACCTGTTATAAACCGCCTTAGCGAATCCCGGCAGGTTTGCCTTTAGATTGCAGCCAGCTGTGCGAGACCCGTTCATTGGGAATAGTGCTGTCCCACACTTCAGGAACTGGTAGTGCTAGCATTGGTCTTGTGGAGTATAAAAGCAGCCAGGGTATCAATGAATTAATGCCTTAGTGTAGGGCTATAGCTTGTGCTCAGTAGAAAATTACAAAGCAATTAGTAAACTGAGTTACAAATAAAGTCAATTTATCTGATTTCCAGCATCTGCAGCATTTTATCTGTTTCCTCCACAGATTCTGACTGACCTGCTGTGCTTTTCCCGCATTTACTGAATATGTTTTAGATTTTCAGCAATTTCGCTATTTACTTCATATCTTCAAACATTGTATTGCTTCATTTCTACACTTTTTCTATTCGCTTTATCATTCGAAGATAAGGGTAGTGCCATATTGACTTGGGTTCAAAAGCAGTTCTGACTGATGGGTTGAAAGCCTCCACTTTCTGTGGATAAAATATGAAATCAGTTTGGGTCGTCTCAATCCTATTCTTAAGGTGTCCAAGTACACTGACTGAACTGTCCATAATTTAGTATTATAATTTGGAAAAACCACTTGGACTAGCTGGGCCTGAAATTCCTTAAGCCGTGATCCTGGCTCTTATATTGGGATTGCACCTGAGAGTGCCCTCCAGCACTGACACTCTAAAAATTTGCAAGGTTAGCTGGAGATCACCTCATTTGCATGAATCTGACAGGAACAAGTGCCACTTGGTATGCATCTCCGGCACCTGCCTGCCCATGCCCTCTGCAAATTCCAGGGGCTCGATTTTCGGACGTCCGCTACGGTGGGTTCGTGGCCGGGGCGGGGGGGGGGGGGACCGAAAATCGGGGATTCCCGGGGCAGGTTCGGAGCCCGGCTCCAACCCACCCACTTCCGGGTTCCCCTTAGATGTGCGCGCAGCCCCCGTATGCGGGAATCCCACTGGCAATTAAAGCCGGCGGGATCCCACTTAAACCAATTAATTAGATAGTTCAGGTCGTTTGCAGACCTGATTTGTCGGATATTTTAGGAGGGGTGGGATTTTCAACTAAACTGAGACTGTTTCCCGTACTGGGGGAAACACTCCCAGTTGAAATGGTCGTGTTGCAGCCACCAGCCTGTGGCAGCTGCAAAGGTCCATTTGATAGGTGGGGTGGGGGGGAGACCCTCACTCATTGCAGGAGGCCACCCTGTCACTTTGGACAAAGTTTGGCCTCCACCACCCCCCTCCTAACAATAAAATTCACAAACTTGCAACCTCAACCCCGGTGTGCAGACACATTTACCTGCCTTGCTGACCCCCTCAAATGTACATCTTCTGGATGGGGGCCGCCGTAGCTGCAGTCATGACCTCCTCGGAGGACGAACAGCATCACGAGCCTCGCTGGCCACGCCGTCCACCTCTGACACTGGAGCTCCACAACACAGTGCTGTGACACATCCACCTGCACAGCAGGAGGGAGGGCAACTGCAGAGAGAGATGTGTCGCAGGGGGCACTACCCTCGCCACAGGGTCCACAGACCGAGGCTCAGTTTCCTGGACCTCTCTGAGCAGCAGTGCACACGGATGCTCAGAGTCACTCGACATGTAGTCGTGGACATCTGCAGCCTCCTTCATGCCGAGCTGCTCCCGGCTGGCCCGAGCACCATCTTCTTACCTGTCACTGTCAAAGTCACCACTGCCCTCAACAACTTCTCCTCCGCATCCTTCCAGGGTGCCACCAGGGACATCGCTGACATCTCTCAGTCGTCTGCACAAAAGAGCCCTGCAAATACACCTACACTCACTCTGCAGTGACACAATGGGTGGCATCAGGTGTGGGTCTTCATTGTGATCCTCAGGAAAGGGCATTATTGCACAAACCAGACAAGATTTTCAAAGACGTGGCAGTAGTGATGACAATGTAATATGTAATTTGAGTTGATCAGAAATCAAATATAAGTAAAAACCATGACAAACCCTCAAACACCCTTGTGCATCCCCTTCATGCTCACAACACATTTGCCTTACGCTTCCTACTGCACATATGTGATGCATGCCCTGTGGCTGCAGCACAAGTAGTGGCAGGTTGAGTGAGGCTGACCGTGAAAGAGATGCATAAGAAGGTGAGTATGAGATGGAGCCATGAGATTGTATGAGGATTGGGTTGAGTGGTAGTGGCGGGATGAGTACTGGTGAGGTGAGTAAGTGCAGGTAAGATGAGGATGAGCTTTGCAATTGATACTAGCTCAATTTATAAATTTAAATCTGAGATAGATAGCTTTTTGGCAACCAAAGGTATTAAGGGATATGGGCCAAAGGCAGGTATATGGAGTTAAATCACAGATCAGCCATGATCTTATCAAATGGGGGAGCAGGCACGAGGGGCTGAATGGCCTACTCCTGTTCCTATGTTCCTATGAGTGGGTGTGAGGAGTGATGTGATAGAGTAGTGTTGGCAGTGTAGAAGGAGATGTGGGGTGGGGGCGGTGATGTGGCAGACAGAGTGTAGGGGAATGAGTAAGTGTACTCACTTCGGCTGACCTACTTAGGTCATTGAAGCGCCTCCTGCACTGTATGCAGGTGCGTGATATGTTGGTGGTGCTGGTGACCTCCTCTGCCACCTCGAGCCAGGCCTTCATGGTGGCAGAGGCTGGCCACTTCCTCCCGTCTGCTGGGGAAAAGATCTCTGTCCTCCTCCTACTCACCCCATCCAGTAGGACCTGGAGTGAGGCATCATTAAACCTGGGAGCAGCCTTCCCCCTGGGCTGCTCCATGCTGTAATTTTGGCTCCTTTCTGCAGCATCAGTCAGTGGAGGACTACCCCTTTAAATAGGGCTCCTCCAGCTGACAGCCTATGATGCGGGTGCGCAATCCGCCTGCTGCGCAGCTTTCCAGCGCGAAACCCGGAAGCCAAGGTAAGAGGCTTCAATTAGGCTGCGATCACGTGCAGAGCACCCCAAATTCACTGGGCACGTTACCCATGCGCCCAGTCGACCCCCGGCTTCCAACCCGCCTCCCTCCTAAAATCAAGCCCCAGGTTTCTCCCACTGTGGGAAGAGTTGCCCAGGAGACCTCTCACCCCTGACCGCACCAAAGGTTCTATCGGCCCCCTGAGAAAGGACAATTTGTGTTTCTTTAAATTTTAAAATTCTTCAGAGGTCCAAGTCTCTAGCCTTGTCTGGACCCCACCTGTGGGGCCCATAAGTGTGCATGTAGCGATTGGTACACTTCACTCACACAGTGTACCAGCCACCATTACTATGTCAGGTCCCATTCCAGCCTAGGGAATGGAATTTCCTGACTTAGGGAATCCTCGGGCTTCGCACCCCGGGTGTCATTTGTCTTGTAAGGCGCCAGCGGAAGTTCCACCCTTTACAAGGCAAAGAGTAAACTCCCAGGGGATCTGCCCTTTTCTGAGAGTTTCATCAGTCTTCCACCCAAAACAAGAGACCAACAGAAGCCCCATGGAATTTCGGCCGCAGTGTGGAAAACAACAGTATCTATTAGGTGCACAAAGGGGTAAGCTTTGGATGAAGATAACTTGATGAGACTGCATAAAAAGAGCATTATTTTGCATTCAATCCCATACCTGCTAACTACTAGGTGCAAAAAGTTGAAATAAATTCCCCCCCATCTGTCACCATAATGAAAACACAACTTTGCAAATTCGTAAAATACATTTTAATGGAAATATTGGTTCCTGGGAACAGTTTGTACAGCAGTTGTTGCTTTATATCCATGATTTTTTGAGTCAATGCTGCAACTAGTCATTATTGGATTAGCAGATGTAAATGCTTTAACAAAAGCTTAGTCAATTTAATTTGCATTTAGTTATCCAAGTACTGTAAAATTTTGTGAGTACTGATTACAGATCAGGTTGATAGAATGATTTATTAGATTATGCTGCACATCCTCTTGCAATTCCCATACAATGGTCCTAACTTGGAGCCCAGTGAATACATTTTTCATCCTTTTATCACTCAATGCTCGCCTCCTGTTTGAGATATACCAATGACATCAAATAGACATTTGCAAAAAAATATTGTCTCTTGGGGTCAGTACACATGTCCTTTTTTCTCTAAGTTTGGGATAAGAAGACAATCTTATACAATATACAATAAGCAGGAACAAAGGTACACAAAATCAGCACTTAATTACAACCCAATTATAGGTGATTGGCAGTTTGATTTTCCCTTGACAAAGAGATGACACGCCAATTGGTCTTTTAAGTAAAAAAATACTGTAACCACATGATAAAAGGAAAACATTATCTGAGGCAGCAGGAGAGTAGTGGAACTGAGCCACCAGCTCGAACAGTGTTTGTGTTGGGCTCAGGAGTTTGATAGCAGGCTGTCCAAAGGTGAAAATCAATATCATGAGGCACCAAATGGAAGTCTCACATTGGCTTCCGAGATCTGCCTTTTGTAGAGCCACTTTTGACGGTGTTTGCTTAATAAAAATGACAAGCTAAAGGAGCAGCATATTTTGTGACTGAAAGGCTCTTATTGGGTCACCAATATTGAATATGTTCATGGTGCACACAATGTAAGTAAAGACGCGGTAACGGTGATTTTCTTGGCAATATTGGTATCAGTAGGGGAATTTGGGCAAGTTGGAAATTGGGTGCGAAAGTGCTTCCAGCCAGCTCCCGCTGCAAATCCACCCCATGGTGATTTCCTAGCTGGCTGTATGCCTGGTTATTCAGTTCTGCTCAGGATGAGGAGGAGCCTAGTTATGCATGTATCCAACTCACTAATAAGGACCTTTAGAAGGCCCATTCACATTTCCTATATTTGTGCAGAAGTTTCACCCAAACAGTAATCCTGCCCATTATAAATAGGTTACAAAGGAAAACTGGTTAAAGTCCCAATTTAAAGGCACAGAAAAAACTATTTGAATATTAAATTTATTTTAGCTAATGTTTAGAGTATTAATCTGTTTTTAATTTTGCAGCTTTTTAAAATTGTTCTTGGGATGTGGACGACATTGGCAAGGCCGTATTGATTGCCCATCCCTAGTTGCCCTGAGGGTATTAAGAGTCAACTAAGTAATGTGGGACTGGAGTCACACGTCGACCAGACTGGGTAGGAGTGGTAGGTTTCTTTCCCTGAAGGACATTAGTGAACCAGTTGGGATTTTTAATCCGGCAGCTTTCATGGTCATTTTCTGGTGCCAGCCTAAAAATTACCAGATTTATTGAATACGTTTCACAACTTGCCACTGATGTTTTGTGGATTACTTTAACAATTTATTTATGTTTCTGCTAACGTTTAGATTATTAATGCTTTTGTCCAGTAAAAGCTTAATTTATTTTTCCTGTGTTTTCCAGATCAAACCAGGGAGATAATATTTGTGCAATTAAAGAAGCAGCAGGATCATTGTTACCAACATCACAGAGAAACTGACTGCATAGAAATTCTTTCTAAGGGTTGTGCAGAACGGGAAGATCATCAAAGATGATGGCGTAGAAATTTATTGGCACCACACCCTTTTCCCAGGCGGAAAACGTGCGCCTAAGCATCCAATATGGCGGAAGGCACACGCGTGCACATTCTGTGCTGAAGGTGCGCCACCCGCCATATTGGTAAAGGCAGAAAAAGCAGCGTTATGGGCTCACACCTGAAACAGGTGTTAGGCTCTTTGCATATGCAAAGGTATGTTTGTTAAAAAATACTTACCTGAATGTGGAGCCGGGAGGAGCAGGAGAGCCACCCGACTCCACTGCAGTGCCAAAGATCATTGCTGGCTCCCTCTTGATCGCCCCCACTTCCCTCTGCCGATTGCTTCCCCACCTACCGATCGCACCCTCTCCCGATCGCTTCCCCTCTCTCCCGATTGCCCACACTTGCCTCTCCCGATCGCTTCCGCCCTTACCGATCGCCCTCCCTTCCTTCTGCCAATCGCTTCCCCTTCTCCCAATCGTGCACCTCCCTCCTGATCGCTTCCCCACTCCTGTTCACCTACCCCCTCTCTCCTGATTGCCAAGGACCTACCCGAGGGCTGCTGCCAGCGATGCAGCAGCCCAAAATTCAATGCCGATACGCTGGCAAGCTATCTCGGGAATCCCAGCATGTGTCTGCAGCTCGCCAGTTTCATTTAAATGAGGCCCAATGCCCAATATCGTGTGCGCCTCAGGTCTACCAGCTTGAACCAATTTCTAGGTCAATATCTGTAACGTATTACCTACAATGCCAAGATTCATTGCACATCAGGGTGTGCTACTGCATCTACTTGGAAGCTATACCAGTGCAATGCCCTTGGTTATCTTAATGTTGGGATTTGTTGTGAAAGTACCCCAATCACACTATTTCATGCACTAAGTAGTTCAAGAGCTGCATTAGCTGCTCTCACCAAAAAGCTTCCAACCATAAATACACATCTACCTGGCAATGACCCTGGGGAATTAGCTCTGCAGGTTTTAAATCAACATGGAGCCACTTGCAGATCTGTTCCATTTTCTGCAAGGACACTTACCATAGGGACAGTACTGTTAGTGGCAGTCAAGATTACCAGTGCACTCAACTTTTTGCCTTTATTTTGTTCCAGTCTAGCACAGGGATTGTCTACTCTATCAGCCAATGTGTATCTATGGATGTATGAAGCTAGTGGCTGATGCATCAGTCAACAAAACTAGCTGCTTCGTCTCCTTTGCCACTGACTAGCACCAGGAAGGTGACGTGCCTGTCCAGTGGCAACAGACTTCTGCATTGCCCAAAGTACGGGGGCAGGGGGAAGCAGTAAATGTGCAACAAGTTGCCCAGCAACACCTTGTGGGATGCATACTTGGGCCATCTACATAGTAAATAATACCATTGGGTAGGCTTACCCTGGCAGCTTCCTCACGATTTGCCAATTATTTCCACATCTGCTCCTAGGTCTCACAGCATCGAGCTTGGCCACCAGCTCCTGCCAGCATGCTGCATTGTTGTCCTATGGGGAAAATGCCCTGATGTGCCAAATTGGGCAACCATCTCATGCAGCAGCAGGTCCACCTCACTAGTTATCAAAACACGGGTTTGGGTGCTGCACTGCTCTATCACTGGCCACTGACCCCATTTCTTTCCTCCACGTTATTTTATCTACCACTGGTTTTTGGCAGCCAATGTTTTGCCCCATACAGTTTTCATAAAGACTTTACATTTTACACATTTCATGTAATCTTTATAAAGACCATTTATATTTCTAACCCATATGTGTAGCCACTTATCTTTAGGTGACATATCCCTTGTAATTTTCCCACAGTGTAATGTTGCGATATCCCAGCACTCCTCTAACAAACTCCAGCACCAGACCCAAATGAGCTGGCAGTTGGCCAACAGAAATCAGAATACATAAAATTAGCCGACCATGGGAAATCCCGTGAAGTCATCATTTGGCCAAATCAGCGAGCGTAAAAGCCCACCCCAATCCAGTCCCACTATCTTAGCAGCAGGATTAGTAAGTGGATCAATTCCCTCAATCCAAAACAATTTAATAGAGAGAATGCGTTGGGGATCAGAGGTGCAGTAAATTAATTTTGTTTCTGAGAGTCTGAATTAACTCCAATCTATAGTATTGACAAGATATTGAACTCTGATTCAATTGTCTTGCCTGATGGATTACTATTGTTACCATATAACTTAAATGACTCGGTGCTTAAGATTCTTTATTTACTGTTGGTAAAGCACGGCCCATAGCAACACTACTATACCCCACCTCCCCCCCACCCCCCAAACAGTATTTAATTGCCACCTTGCTGTAGTCCCTGTACAGTTGTTTAGCAGTGTATGAAAGAGTAAATCCAAGTAGACCAAGGCCTGGCATGGCAACAAGAAGATTCATCACCTGATGTTACGAAAGGTTCCTTTCCGTGCAAAACAGCTGGTCCCCTGGTAAATAGTTACATGGTACCATTTATCGCCTCCCAGTCCCTCTGTGGAACAAACGTTACCCTGTGCTGCACACACTGCTACTGGTATGTTCTCAAGTTGTTGCAGTGAGCTGTCCGTATGATGACAATTAGGAGCTGTTAGTGTGCAGATGAGGCTCGCGAGTGGCAGGTGGTGAGAATGAGACTCAATTAACTAACAGGCGAAAAATCCTTCCTAATGAGGCTGGGCCACTGCTGATAAGCAGGAAGCATTTGTTACAGGGCACAGTGAGATTTTGAACTGAAAAAGAAAAAATAGTAACAGGTAGGCAACACAAATCAATGCTCAATGTAGATTTAGATTCAGGTTAGATATTATATTGAGCAATCATCATTCCATTCCATGGGTTTTTTGTAGGTCTACTATTTTAACAAAAATAGGCTTTAATAGGTTTTAATAAAAAATAATTGAAAAGCACTTTTCTCCATTTAATTTGCTGTAATTATTTCACTCTGACTATTTTTCTTGTAAACGTTTATATTTGATTGCGCCTGAGTGATTCTTGAAGATTACTTGTTGAGTGAACAAATTAATGATACTGGCATAAGATGAACAAGTAGAAAAGGAGCCTCGATCTTTAAAGATGTATTAAAACATTTCTGAACTACCACCAGAACAGCCAGGAAGAGTTGCTTTAACAACTCAGCTAAAACTTCAGTATCTTGACCAGCAGGCATTACATTTGCTGCATCAAAAACTTTTGTCATAATTGTTTTCTTTTTAGTTACTTATAAATTTAAACTATAAAAAATGGTCACTACAGATGTGTACATAATTGCACACCTCTGTTTTCAAACCTGATGAAGTGTTTTGTAAAACTTTACCAAATCATCAAAAAACTGCAAACACTGAAAATAAGCAGCAGGTGAAAAGAGAAAATCTGGTTCGATATTTAGATAGAGGACCTTTCATGAGACCTGGAAATGGAGTGTAGAGCAGCCCCTTCATATGCCTGACCAAAGTAAACAGGGGAATGGGGAACAACAGGTAAAGATCACTGGGCTATTGTTGTATGTCTCCTGTCTGCCAATTCAGAGAGATGTTAGTGCAGGTGGTTTATGAGGTAATGAGATCAGACACAAGAAAACTGCTGGAGAAATTGGAGGAAAGATACCCTGCAAAAAAATTATAAACATTTTCCAATTCAATTCTTGATTTGGGAACTTCCACATTGTGGGTAATTTTCTAAACCAAAAAGAGCTGAAAGTTGCAAGAAAGTTATTTACTTCATGAAAAATAAGAAACATACACCAAATAAAATAATATTTTTTGAACGCTTACAATAAATGAATGTGTGTGTCATAATAGTGAGATGGTGCCTTTTCATGAGAATTGCAATATTTCTGACACCTTTTGTGGCCAGGGTGGGGCTGGGGGATTGCTATTGCCTTCTATTTTATTTAACTTCCTCCCAAAAGAACTCATATATTAAGACCTGAATATATAATTTTCCCATTTGCACAATGATTTTCAGCAGAGTACATACTGATACATTTGGACCAAGCAGATACATAATTCGAAAAGTAATTTAAACAGCACACCTGTTCATTCTGCTGCTTCAAGACATGGCTTTGAAACCATTCACAAAGTACTGAAAGCAATAAAGCTGCAGAATCGCACAAAAACCCATATCATATCCACAAGTTGAATAAAAATTGTACAAATTAGAAAAAGAGAAAAGTCCTTATGAAAAACAGGATCCTGTTACCTTTTTATTTGATGTAGATGAAACAAATAGGTTACAGGCTGATTTAGATACGAGCACAGCATGTCTAGAGGTGATGAATGAGCAGCTAAGGGTGTCTGCAGCAGAGGGTTGAGGTAGGGGTGGAAATGGGCAATGCTATGGAGGTGGAAATAAACGGTCTTGATGATGAATAGGCTGTAGAATTTGAAGCTCGTCTCTTGGTTCAACAGGTTGCCAAGGATTTGCATGGTCTGGTTTACCCTGAGTAAGTGATGTGGAGGGGGATGGAGTCAGTGGTAAAGGAACAGATTTGATGGGGGGAGTCAAAAATGATACCTTCAGTCTTCCCAATGTTCAACTGAAGAAAGTTGTGACTTAGCCATGACCTGATGTCAAACTGGCAATTTGACAGCACGGAGGTATTGTGGATTCCAAAGAGAGGTGGTGAAGAAGTAGAGTTGGGTGGCAGCATACATATGAAAGCTGACCCTATGCTTTGCAGATGATGTCTCTAAGTGGCAACATGTAGACGGGCAAGTGGAGTGGGCCGAGGATAGATACTTGGGACAGTCTGGAGGAGATAGTGTGAGAACAGAAAGAGAAACTAATGCTGGAAATGTCCTGGCTGCACTTGGATAGGTAGGAGTGGAACCATGCAACCTGGACAATGGATGAGAGGCAATGGAGGAGTAAGGTACAGTTACTTAAATCAAATGCTGTGAAGAAGTTGAGGAGGACAAGGGAAGGATAATACACCATGATCACAGTTATGGATAATAAAAACAGAAAATGCTGGAAAAGCTCAGCAAGTAAGGTAGCATCTGTGGAGAAAGAAATAGAGTTAACATTTCAGGTCAAAGACCTTTCATCAGAACTGGAAGATGTTAAAGAGTTAAAGTTTTTAAGCAAGTACAGAGCCAGGAAAAGGGGGGTGGGGGTATGGACGGGAGGGGAGGAAAGAACAAAAGGGAAGGTCTGTGATAGGGTAGAGGGCATGAGTGATTAAATGACGAAAGGGATGATGGTGCAAGGTAAGGAGGGTGATAATGGAACAAGTTAAGAAAAGATCGGTCCAGATTAGCTGTAAATGGCAACAGCAGAACATTACCAGCACTTGCTGTCCGATGTTTTAATAACTTTGTCCAGGGCCGTCTGTGCTGTGAGAAGGGTGAGAAACCCAACTGGAGGGATTCAAACAAGGAACTTGAGAAAGATGGACACCAGATTATCCACAGCATGTAGACGTTGTGTCTGTCCAGGTGTGTGAAGGAAGGAGTCAAGCCATTCAATTAAATAGAATCACCTTGTGGGTTTTATAGATGCTTGATCTCTTTTTGAGTTTAAAGACATATATTTAAATGTTATTTTTCACTGCCAATTTTCAACCATCTTATTCAAATCGGGTTGCCTGTCAGTTACCACCAGAGATAATCCTTGATGTGGAGATGCCGGTGATGGACTGGGGTTGACAATTGTAAACAATTTTACAACACCAAGTTATAGTCCAGCAATTTTATTTTAAATTCACAAGCTTTCGGAGGCTTCCTCCTTCGTCAGGTGAACGATGTGAAAATGAAATCCTCGAAATGAAATCGCATTTATAATTCACAGAACAATGCTTGGTGATTACAGACAGTTTTTTCAACTGCCCGTTGCCAAGGCAATCAGTGTGCAGACAGACAGGTGTTACCTGCAAGGGCTCAGAATATACAAATCACCAAAAAAAAACAACAAACAAAAAAAAACAGAGATAGAGAGGTAGAAACATAGAAAAGACAGCAACTGACCCGTTATATTAAAAACAGATAACATTTGTTCGCTGGTGGGGTAACGTGTAGCGTGACATGAACCCAAGATCCCGGTTGAGGCCGTCCTCATGGGTGCGGAACTTGGCTATCAATTTCTGCTCGACGATTTTGCGTTGTCGTGTGTCTCGAAGGCCGCCTTGGAGTACGCTTACCCGAAGGTCGGTGGATGAATGTCCATGACTGCTGAAGTGTTCCCCGACTGGGAGGGAACCCTCCAGTTTGGCGATTGTTGCGCGGTGTCCGTTCATCCGTTGTCGCAGCGTCTGCACGGTCTCGCCAATGTACCATGCTCTGGGGCATCCTTTCCTGCAACGTATGAGGTAGACAACGTTGGCCGAGTCACAGGAGTATGAACCATGCACCTGGTGGGTGGTGTCCTCTCGTGTGATGGTGGTATCTGTGTCGATGATCTGGCATGTCTTGCAGAGGTTACCGTGGTAGGGTTGTGTGGTGTCGTGGACGCTGTTCTCTTGAAAGCTAGGTAATTTGCTGCGAACGATGGTCTGTTTGAGGTTGGGTGGCTGTTTGAAGGCGAGTAGTGGAGGTGTGGGGATGGCCATAGCGAGGTGTTTGTCCTCATTGATGACATGTTGAAGGCTGCGGAGAACATGGCGTAGTTTCTCCGCTCCGGGGAAGTACTGGACGACAAAGGGTACTCTGTTGGTTGCGTCCCGTGTTAGTCTCCTGAGGAGGTCTATGCGATTTTTTGCTGTGGCCCGTCGGAACTGTCGATCGATGAGTCGAGCGTCATATCCCGTTCTTACTAGGGCGTCTTTCAGCGTCTGTAGGTGTCCATAGCGTTCCTCCTCGTCTGAGCAGACCCTGTGTATTCGCAGGGCCTGTCCATAGGGGATGGCCTCTTTGACGTGGTTAGGGTGGAAGCTGGAAAAGTGGAGCATCGTGAGGTTGTCCGTGGGCTTGCGGTAGAGTGAGGTGCTGAGGTGCCCGTCTTTGATGGAGATTCGTGTGTCCAAGAAAGAAACTGATTCTGAGGAGTAGTCCATGGTGAGCTTGATGGTGGGATGGAACTTGTTGATGTTATCGTGTAGTCTCTTTAGTGATTCCTTGCCGTGGGTCCATAGAAAGAAAATGTCGTCGATGTATCTGGTGTATAGTGTTGGTTGGAGGTCTTGTGCAGTGAAGAAGTCCTGCTCGAACTTGTGCATGAAAATGTTGGCGTATTGGGGTGCGAATTTGGTCCCCATGGCTGTTCCGTGTGTTTGGGTAAAGAACTGGTTATCGAAGATGAAGACATTGTGATCCAGGATGAAGCGGATGAGTTGTAGGATGGCGTCCAGAGATTGGCTGTTGTTGTCAATGAGGACAATGAGGACAGGGTTGTGTGGTGTCGTGGACGCTGTTGACAGGTCAATGAGGACATGTAATCAATGAGGACAAACACCTCGCTATGGCCATCCCCACACCTCCACTACTCGCCTTCAAACAGCCACCCAACCTCAAACAGACCATCGCTCGCAGCAAATTACCTAGCTTTCAAGAGAACAGCGTCCACGACACCACACAACCCTGCCACGGTAACCCCTGGAAGACATGCCAGATCATCGACACAGATACCACCATCACACGAGAGGACACCACCCACCAGGTGCATGGTTCATACTCCTGTGACTCGGCCAACGTTGTCTACCTCATACGTTGCAGGAAAGGATGCCCCAGAGCATGGTACATTGGCGAGACCATGCAGACGCTGCGACAACGGATGAACGGACACCGCGCAACAATCGCCAAACAGGAGGGTTCCCTCCCAGTCGGGGAACACTTCAGCAGTCATGGACATTCATCCACCGACCTTCGGGTAAGCGTACTCCAAGGCGGCCTTCGAGACACACGACAACGCAAAATCGTCGAGCAGAAATTGATAGCCAAGTTCCGCACCCATGAGGACGGCCTCAACCGGGATCTTGGGTTCAATTCACGCTACACGTTACCCCACCAGCGAACAAATGTTATCTGTTTTTAATATAACGGGTCAGTTGCTGTCTTTTCTATGTTTCTATCTCTCTATCTTTTTTTTTTGTTTGTTGTTTTTTTTTGGTGGTTTGTATATTCTGAGACCTGGCAGGTAACACCTGTCTGTCTGCACACTGATTGCCTTGGCAACGGGCAGTTGAAAAAACTGTCTGTAATCACCAAGCATTGTTCTGTGAATTATAAATGCGATTTCATTTCGAGGATTTCATTTTCACATCGTTCACCTGACGAAGGAGGAAGCCTCTGAAAGCTTGTGAATTTAAAATAAAATTGCTGGACTATAACTTGGTGTTGTAAAATTGTTTACAAGAGATAATCCAGTGAGATCTCATGGACAGTTAGCAACAAATTGTCATGTAAAGGTTAATATTCAGGGATCATTGGGGTAATTTTAACCCCCTAGGATGGGTGAGGGAGGAGGTGGGTGGGGTTTAAAGTTACCCCAATTGTGCCTGTAAGTGCACCGTTTGTGGGCCCGGAGGACCAGGAATGCTTCTTCCCAGCCCACCAAGCTTACCTTTTATACACCATACGATGGGACCCCTGCGATCGGCCGACCCCCGCCCCTCCCGATGTTCAACTCCTCCCACCCCTCCATGATGTCTGACTTCCCCCACCACCCACCCCCCCCGCGATGTCCGACTCCACCCACCCCCTTACTTCCAGGTTTCCTGTCCACAATTGCTCCCCCTCCCCTATTCTCTTCCTGCCTTGGAGTTATTATCCAACCTCTTGTGTCTGGTCCAGTTTACATTGCAGATTAATACGGCAGATGTTATTTTTCTATCTTCTGAGAAGGGGCTAGTTAAGTCTATAACTACTGTAAATCTGCTGTGTTTCATTGCTTTGGTTCATTTATCCATTTTTTCACTAATAAATCTGTTTTACATTTTAAGCTATGGTCAAGTGGACTGTTCGTGCCATGAAATTTACGAAGGTCGTTTGAGGGTATTAATGATGGAACCAGTAACTGAAATTCAATGATGAAGATTTTCTGTTTGATAAATTATCTAGATATTGGGCAGGCGATTGGGAACAAGGGCTTGCCTATGAAAGAGATCTGAGATGCTTCATCTGAGAAAAACATTTAGAGTAAAAACACAAATATGTAACAAGTGAGACCTATTAAGACTTTCTACTGCAAAGCCTGTGTGTCTATGGGTAATGTTACATGCATAACTGACATTATACATCATCTGCAGAAAAGAAATTTAGTCAAGTATTAGATTAACAAAAATTAAACAGCAAATTTGAATTTTAGAGAATTTTGGAAACATTTCAAATAATTTAGTCTATGAATACACTGTAGATGTAACAGCCATAGGGATGACCCCTGGACTTGAGGTCCAAATGTGAAAAGCTCAATTTGGGTTATTTCATGAATGTAAGGAATCTTACAACACCAGGTTATAGTCCAACTGTTTTATTTGAAAATCACAAGCTTTCGGAGGCTTTCTCCTTCGTCAGGTGAGTGTGGGATTCCATGGAAGGATACCGCATTTATAGTCAGAGAACAATACCTGGTGATTGCAGATAATCTTTCCAACTGCCCGTTGTCAAGGCAATCAAAGTGTTCGGACAAAGAGATATTACCTACAGGACCACCGAATACACAAACGGCCAGAACAAAAGACAGAGAGAGAGAGAAACATCCGAAAGGAAGAGAAAGACAGAGAATGACCCGTTATATTAAAAACAGATAACTTTTTTTCGCTGGTGGGGTTACGTGTAGCGTGACATGAGCCCAAGATCCCGGTTGAGGCCGTCCTCGTGGGTGCAGAACTTGGCTATCAATTTCTGCTCGACGATTTTGCGTTGTCGTGTGTCTCGAAGGCCGCCTTGGAGAGCGCTTACCCGAAGATCGGTGGCTGAATGTCCTTGACTGCTGAAGTGTTCCCCGACTGGGAGGGAACCCTCCTGTCTGGCGATTGTTGTGCGGTGTCCGTTCATCCGTTGTCGCAGTGTCTGCATGGTCTCGCCAATGTACCATGCTCCGGGGCATCCTTTCTTGCAACGTATGAGGTAGACAACGTTGGCCGAGTCACAGGAGTATGAACCATGCACCTGGTGGGTGGTGTCCTCTCGTGTGATGGTGGTATCTGTGTCGATGATCTGGCATGTCTTGCAGAGGTTGCCGTGGCAGGGTTGTGTGGTGTCGTGGACGCTGTTCTCCTGAAAGCTGGGTAATTTGCTGCGAACGATGGTCTGTTTGAGGTTGGGTGGCTGTTTGAAGGCGAGTAGTGGAGGTGTGGGGATGGCCTTAGCGAGGTGTTCGTCGTCATTGATGACATGTTGAAGGCTGCGCAGAACATGGCGTAGTTTCTCCGCTCTGGGGAAGTACTGGACGACGAAGGGTACTCTGTTGGTTGTGTCCCGTGTTAGTCTTCTGAGGAGGTCTATGTGATTTTTCGCTGTGGCCCGTCGGAACTGTCGATCGACGAGTCCAGCGTCATATCCCGTTCTTATGAGGGTGTCTTTCAGCGTCTGTAGGTGTCCATAGCGTTCCTCCTTGTCTGAGCAGATCCTGTGTATTCGCAGGGCCTGTCCATAGGGGATGGCCTCTTTGACGTGGTTAGGGTGGAAGCTGGAAAAGTGGAGCATCGTGAGGTTGTCCGTGGGCTTGCGGTAAAGTGAGGTGCTGAGGTGCCCGTCTTTGATGGAGATTCGTGTGTCCAAGAAAGAAACCGATTCTGAGGAGTAGTCCATGGTGAGCTTGATGGTGGGATGGAACTTGTTGATGTTATATTGTTGATGTTATATTGTTGATGTTATTCTCTGACTATAAATGCAGTAACCTTCCATAGAATCCCACACTTCACCTGACAAAGGAGAAAGCCTCCGAAAGCTTATGATTTTCAAATAAAACAGTTGGACTATAACCTGGTGATGTAAGATTCCTTACATTCGTCAACCCTAGTCCATCACCGGCATCTCCACATCATGGGTTATTTCAGATTGAGCATTACCTGTGCAGCCAGCGCATTTGTGTAACACCACACTGGCCAAAGATTGTCTCTACCAGTGTGGTTGTCAACAGTGAGAGATAACTGCAAAGGTAAGTGTAAATTTAGATATCCTGGAAAAGTCCATCTGTGAATTAGCCTGAAGCAAGTGACCTCTAATACCTATTGCAGTGATCTCGAGGTTCTGGGAAATGGGAAGGTGGAGTTGTGGCTCCTCCTACCCTGAAGAAGGGGAGGGGGAAGGTGGATATACAGGTCAAAATCCAGAAAGTTTTGTGGGGTAGGGGAGGAGAGACAGAAGAAGAGAGAGAGAGACAAAGAAAGAGATGGAAACGTTGTTCCAGTTGCTGACTTGTGTCATTGTCACTGGCTGTTATTAAATCCACCCTCTTCTATATAAATCATCATGTCTGGGAGAAATTGAATACTCCTTTAATCAGTGCTATGTGACTCTTCACACTGTCAATGGAGTAAAAGCAAACTACTTTATCAGCTTGCAAGTAACATCAAGATGCCTCAATCTGTTTATTTCTCTAACTCCAACCTGTCTCTTTACTCTTCTGTTGCATCTGGTCTTCCTTGGCTCAGTTGTCACTTCCCTTAAGCACCCACCCCTAACTAGTTGTTTACCAGTACCAAAGATGTATTTGATCCCTTTCCAGAGACTTATTTCTTAAAACTCAAGTAATAGCTTGATACAACTGAAAAAGTTCATTTAAATGACAAAACTTTTAACGGCAAACCAGTCATCTCATTCTGGCACAATCAAATTCCTTGGACTGCCAATGGGATAACTCACCCCACAGCAGCCCTTCCTGGTTTGATGCGTAAAAAGCATCAAAAATTGACCTAGTTATGTTTGTAATAGGACCAGGCCCATCTTTAGATTTCTTGTACTAAATGGGATGCAAAAACTGCCATCACAGCTGATTTTCAATCAATCGGAGGCCAATTATTAAAAATATTTTTCTCATTTCCAAAATGAATTGAACCCCGGAGGATCAGTTAGAAAAGTAAATCAAGTGCATTTAATTCTTTTAGAAAGAAAAATGTGTTAGAAAAGACAGAATAGGGTATGTTACAAAGAAATAATGTAAATATAAAGATGAAATAGTGAAGATATAATGGAATGGGGAGATAGGTAAAAAGTCACAATGCTACCTGAGGTATTCCTCCTTTATAGCCTGATCTCAGGTATCGCAACTCACAACCTGACCTGAAGTATCCCAGCTCGCACCCCAATTTGAGAAATTCCTCCCTCACAGCCCAACCTGAGGTGTCCTAACTTACAACCCAACTATGGTATTCCACCTCACAACCCAAGCCAAAGGATTTTTGCCTCACAAACCAACAGGAGGTGTTTACTTCATAGCCTGAACTGGCATTTCTTATTTCACAATCTGACCTAAGATATCCCATCTGAAAAACCCATCTGAGGAGTCCCACCCAGTTGAGAGCAGAGAGACTGTGAGAATTTGACTGCTGTATTGGAGTATCAGCCACCACTAAGACTTAAATCAATCATCATGTTGAAATTAAATTATCGTTTTTACCATTACATTTACAGACAACAAGCAGGTTTAATCTTTGACACGTTCTAAATGGATATTTGCATCTTCTAGTATGCAAAAATCCATTAGACCAACACTGAAAAGAGTAACAGCTACTTTTTATTCAGTTGTCTGGGCTGCGATCATTCACAGAACCTTACAATTAATCACACTAGTTGAAGCTAATTTGGTGGGTAAATTCATTGGTTAATGACATTTCTGGTTAATTAAGCACATTACAGCAGAGGACACATATTCTGACTTCAGCTTTACTTGCAAGACAATGATTCCTTTCTGACTGATACTCAGGGGACCGCATTTGGAGATTGACACAAAAGATATGTTTATTAGTCAAATAAGCAGAAATTGTTTACACACAACCATCTAGTAAACTCAAAAGAAATTAATGAAGCATACTGAAGAAATTACTCTGAGCGCTATTTTTATTTTATTTAAAATCAATAGTTTAATGGCTTTGTTACGATAGCACATTCAAGAATTTAACCCACAAGCGCACAGACGAATTTTAACCCCATAGCATGCCGATATAAGGACCGATAGCATATTTTGCGTAAAAAAATTATGAGGTTTTGCTTTGAAGCACTTGAATTTCTGTCATTGCAGTTGAATATTTAAGCAATAACGATCCATAAAGTGTATTATTATTGTGGCTTTGGACTGAAACTAAGGTAAAGAAATACTGTTTGATTTTGAGTTAAAAGAATTTTCCAAATTTCCAAATTATTTTCTATGACTTTCTGTCATTCCACATCTTTGTAATAGTAATCTGATTCAAAATGAAAAGCTGCTGAATCTGAGCTGAAAATCACAAAGAAAGAAAAAAACTTGCATTTATATACAGTAGCGCCTTACGTGACCCCAGGATGTCTGCAATCACGGAAATTCAAGTGCTTCAAAGCAAAACCTCATAATTTTTTAACGTAAAATACGCTATCGGTCTTTATATCGGCTTGCTATGGAGTTAAAATTCGTCTGTGTGCTTGTGGGTCAAATTCTTGAATGTGCTAATGTAACAAAGCCATTAAACTATTTATTTCAAATAAAACAAAAATAGCCAATGAATTACTTTTGAGGTATAATCACTGTTGTACTATAAGCAATTGTGGCAGCCAATTTGTCCTACAAATAGCCATGAGATAAATGATCAGATAATCTGTTTGGTAATGTTAGTTGAGGGTATAAATATTCGCCAGGACACCAGGAGAAATCCTGTGCTCTTCTTCGAGTAGTGCCATGGGATCTTTTACGTCTACGTGAGAGGGCAGACAGGGCTGAAGTCAATGGAAATAAAAATCGGCAGAGATGTAAAACAGGCTGCTGCACTCATTATCACCTGTTTTACACTATCGCACAAAGTCAAGATGTACCCCTAAGTATCTGCTTTTTATGTTATCTTAAACACACTAGTTAACATGTTCGCATTAAATTCCTTTCTGCCCTATTCTAACTCTGTGATGTTGGTGGGGAGGGGTACATGGTCCAGCCTGATCAGAAAGGAGGGGAGAAATCTAAATTTAAAAACAAAGAGAAGGAAATAGAAAGAGAATCAGAAAATACACAACTTCTCACTATCACAACAATGCCACTGAAAAGATTACAGCAGATTTTCACAATATAACTATATGTTGGTAATACTTAGGCTCATCTGAGCTGTTACCATAATTGTTTACTTCTCTGCATTTTGCAGGATGACAACATCTTTAGGTTACTGAAATTAAGTTGGATTTGGTTTAAGTTTCTGATATTCAGTGGTGGGTAGGACCACCGGGGGGAGCTCTTGTTAATTTTTCAGACGACAAGGCTTACTATTTATTACATCAGGAGCAGTACCAAATGCGTGCGATGATCTCTAGCTGCAATAAATGAAAACTCAGCATTCATTTTCCCCAGATTTCTGGGTTATGATAAAGCATCATTATAAAACCAGTTTTCAACAAACAAATAAGGATTTATTTTCATCCAGCCCTTTGTCCAAGCTTAATTGCTGCGGAGCATAGCAGAAGTGCCCTGTGCTGGAATCGACCCCCATTTCCAGGTTCAGATGTTTTTGGTAGAGTGGGTATTCACTGGGCATGTGTAGCTTCCTGCAATTGGGTGCACACCCATTATGGTGGGGTGTGCACCCATTATGTCCTCCCTCCCATCACCCCACCATTGGCAGCCGTACTTTCAGCCGCCGAGGTCCCATGCTCTGGAATTCCTTCCCTAAACCCATCTTCCTTTCCACCTCCCTCTCCTTTTATGTCTCTTCATTAAAACCCATCTCTTGGACCAAGGTTTTGGTCACCCCTCCTAATATCTCCTTCTTTGGCTCGGCATCCACTTTTGCCTGATCATACCTTTGTGAAGTGCCTTGGGACATTTTTCTATGTTAAAGGCACTATATAAATGCAAGTTGTTGTTATTGCTGCTGTTATTGCAGGCCTTAAAGGCACAGTGAATTCTGTGAGCATTTTTTTTTGTAATTCCCTATTTTTACAGCACTTTGATTGCTCTGGAAGTAGCCTGTCATGTCTGGTGGAACTGGGGGAAGGATCTGGGACTCCTCGCTTTGACAATAGCATCATGGAGATCTTGCTGCAGGAAGTGGAGAAGAGGAGTGATGTACTATTTCCCTTCCCTGGCCATTAGATTTCCAAGACGGTGGGCAGAAGAACATGGCATGAGGTTGCAGAAAGGAAAATGCCAGCAGTGATATCCAGAGGATGTGGTTGCAGTGCAGAAAAAAATTCAACAACTTCACCAGGAGGAGCACAATGGGCTGGGCAAACATAACCTCTTACTTGTGCTCTGAACTAACCGGTACTGGCATTATTTACCTTCAACCCCATGCATTCCTTCTCTTTTTCTACACCTTCCCGTAACTGCCCAATCACTCGACTGTGCACTTTCCACCACTTCCCTTGCCCTGCACCCCTCTTTAAGCACAAACATGCCCAGGACAACCCGCTGCCAACTCCTTCCATGGCCACTATCTGCATGCTGCCTGTCTGTCTTCACAATCCCTATGGAGTGCACTTTCACTCATGGGGTTAAGCAGATTCCATGCATACATTGTCACCTAACCTATACATGCTTTTTCTTTTTTAAGAAGAAGGCCAATGCATAACAGAAGGCAACAGTCTGTGTCCGATGGGAAAGGGCCGCAATTCATAATCTGATCCCATTTGAGGAGCAGGCCCTGCGGATTCAAGACTGGGACTTGGAGGAGGAGAAGGAGAAGGGGAAGCAAGAAACATTGGCCCAGTGCACGGTCTGTACAACCCTGATTCCTTCAAGGTCCATCCTATTTACTTCCACAAGCACTGACATGCTATATGACGATGGCTGCTGACCAATAAGTTATTCTGAGGACATCCAGTGAACCATTTAAGTTTACACCACAAAAGGAGACTATTCACCCATTGCCCTACTCTTGTATAGGTGGAGAGTTGTATAGGATTGCATCTGAGAGTTCTTCCATGGAACGCTGCCGATAAGATGGACAAAATGAGATTTATGGGAAAACATGTTATAAAGATGGGAAGGAGATTGATTTGACAATCCGGCTATTCACCCATTGCCTTGTACCTTCCTCTGCTTCAAATATTTATCCAATTTTCCCTTAAAAGATGCAATGGTCTCTGTCTGAACCATTCCCTGTGGTAAAGCATTCCATGCTCCAACAATTCTCTGTCTAAAGGAATTTCTCCTAACCTCTTCCTTCACTTCTTTGCTGATCATTTTAAATTGATGACACCCCATCACTGACTCCTCAAACAGAGGAAATGGTCTTTCCCTATTCATTCTATCAAAACTCTGCATAATTTTTAAAACTTCCATTATATCTCCTTTGGTCCAGTTGAAATAGTCCCAGTATCTCATGTCTAACCTCATAACTATAGTTTTCCATCCTTGGCATCATCCCAATGTCATTTGCTGACAACAGCCTTATTGTCCTTTCTATAATGGGACACCCAAAACTGCACACAATAATCTTAGTGTGGCCTAACAAATGTTTGTATAAATTCATCATTACTTCTTTACTCTTGTACTCTATGCCCCCATTTGTAAAACCCAAAATTCTATTGGCATTTTTTATGGCTTTATCTAACTACACTCACACTTTCAGGAAATCATGGGGTTCTTCCGATCGTCTGCTGTAACTTTGGTAGAAGAGCTGCGAAAATCTCTTTTGCGCTGTTTTTCTGGGGTTTCTGGCCAGACCCAGTTGTGTCAGGTCCTGGCTATATGTGGGAGTTTCCTGAATGGCCTATTGGGCGTAGAGCCTGCACCCATCTCAAACAAGGCAGAAGGAGGCGAGTTATTGTAATAGCTGCTCATACAGTTGGCATGTGCTCTGTTTATCGGCAATTAATCCAAACTCTAATTGTAAACAATGCCAGTGAGCTGAGTGCTTGCTGATTCTACAGCGAGCTATTATAGCAACCAGCTGGAAAGTTCCTTGTGTTAGGCAGGCTGAGCGAAGCAGAACATGGGTATTTTAAAATATACTGCTGATTAAAATTGTGTTTGTCTCCTATTCTCTTTTTTTGTATAAATCTCCTCTCTTCTATATGTATCTCACACAGTTTCTCTATTTCTCTTGTGTACATGTATTCCTCTTTCTTTCATTATGTCTGGTATGCTGCATCCCTCTTACAAACTTTCTCTCCCTTTTTCTCCATGTGACTTTGTCCATTACTCAATCTCTTTCTTTCTCTCTCAATCAATACTCCAGTTGTGGCCGAACCAGTGTTTCTACCTCACTCATACACATGATGTGGAGATGCCGGTGATGGACTGGGGTGGACAAATGTAAGGAGTCTTACAACACCAGGTTATAGTCCAACAGCTTTATTTAAAATCACAAGCTTTCGGAGGCTTTCTTCTTCGTCAGGTGAGTGTGGGATTCCATGAAAGGCACCGCATATATCTGACTATTTATGCGGTACCTTTCATGGAACCCCACACTCACCTAACGAAGGAGAAAGCCTCCGAAAGCTTGTGATTTTAAATAAAGCTGTTGGACTATAACCTGGTGTTGTAAAACTCCTTACATTCAATCACTCATACACAGTAAGACAGACTTCGACACTTGAGCACACTGGTTTTCTGTTACTTGGGTGGGTGGGAACAGAAAATTAAGGGGGCCCACCAGGTCTTCAGCCATTTCTGCGTCTGTACTGATCTTCTTGCATAATTTCTGCTAGATACCAGAAACACTTGCCCAAATATAGTTGGCGCGTTCAACTAAGATGGTAATGACTGAGTGACGTTATATGTAACATCTTCCATTATTACCACCTTAGCAGCATTTAACTGGCATCCAGCCTTGCTAGGGCCTGCAAAGGAGACTTAAAATTTGAATGGCTCTTTATAATGAGTGAAATTGATCATTGAATGATCAGATTTTGCTGGTAAATAAAACGGGCCCACACTTCTGTCTGCCTGGATGGCAGCCAGCCCCTTTAGGCTGTTGACGGTGCCACAGGCAGTGATTTTCAATTTTCCCACCACACCTTAGAATCATAGAATCATAGAATGGTTACAACACGGAAGGAGGCCATTCGGCTCATCGAGTCCGTGCCGGCTCTCTGTAAGAGCAATCCAGTTAGTCCCACTCCCCCGCCCTTTCCCCGTAGCCCTGCAAATTTTTTCCCTTCAAGTACTTATCCAATTCCCCTTTGAAAGCCACGATTGAATCTTCCTCCATCACCCTCTCAGGCAGTGCAATTCCAGATCATAACCACTCACTGTGTAAAAACGTTTTTCCTCATGTTGCTTTTGATTCATTTGCCATTCACCTTAAATCTACGTCCTCTGGTTCTTGACACTTCTGCCAATGGGAACAGTTTCTCTCTATCTACTCTGTCTAGACCCTCCATGATTTTGAATACCTCTATCAAATCTCCTCTCAATCTTCTCTGCTTTAAGGAGAACAACCCCAGCTTCTCCAGTCTATCCACGTAACTGAAGTCCTTCATCCCTTGAACTATTCTATTAAATCTCTTCTGCCCCATCTCTAAGGCCTTCACATCCTTCCTAATGTGCGGTGCCCAGAATTGGACACAATACTCCAGTTGTGGCGGAACCAGTGTTTTATAAAGGTTCAGCATAACTTCCTTGCTTCTGTACTCTATGCCTCTATTTATAAACCCAGGATCCCGTATGCTTTTTTAACGGCTTTCTCAACCTGCCCTGTCACCTTCAACGATTTGTGCGCATATACCCCCAGATCTCTCTGTTCCTGCACCCCCTTTAGAATTGTACCCTTTAGTTTATATTGCTTCTCCTCATTCTTCCTACCAAAATGTATCATTTTTCACTTCTCTGCGTTAAATTTCATCTGCCACGTGTCCGCTCATTCCACCAGCCTGTCTATGTCCTCTTGAAGTCTATCACTATCCTCCTTGCTGTTCACTACACTTCCAAGTTTTGTGTCATCTGCAAATTTTAAAACACCCAAGTCCAAATCATTAATATATATCAAGAAAAGCAGTAGTCCTAGTACCGACCCCTGGGGAATGCCACTGTACACCTCCCTCCAGTCTGAAAAACAACCATTCACCACTACTCTCTGCTTTCTGTCATTTAGCCAATTTCGTATCCATGCTGCCACTGCCCCTTTTATTCCATGGGCTTCAACTTTGATGACAAGCCTATTAAGAATCATAGAATCATAGAAGTTACAACATGGAAACAGGCCCTTCGGCCCAACATGTCCATGTCGCCCAGTTTATACCACTCAGCTAGTCCCAATTGCCTGCACTTGGCCCATATCCCTCTATACCCATCTTACCCATGTAACTGTCCAAATGCTTTTTAAAAGACAAAATTGTACCCGCCTCTACTACTGCCTCTGTCAGTTCGTTCCAGACACTCACCACCCTTTGAGTGAAAAAATTGCCCCTCTGGACCCTTTTGTATCTCTCCCCTCTCACCTTAAATCTATGTCCCCTCGTTATAGACTCCCCTACCTTTGGGAAAAGATTTTGACTATCTACCTTATCTATGCCCCTCATTATTTTATAGACTTCTATAAGATCACCCCTTAATCTCCTACTCTCCAGGGAAAAAAGTCCCAGTCTATCTAACCTCTCCCTATAAGTCAAACCATCAAGTCCCGGTAGCACCCTAGTAAATCTTTTCTGCACTCTTTCTAGTTTAATAATATCCTTTCTATAATAGGGTGACCAGAACTGTACACAGTATTCCAAGTGTGGCCTTACTAATGTCTTGTACAACTTCAACAAGACATCCCAACTCCTGTATTCAATGTTCTGACCAATGAAACCAAGCATGCCGAATGCCTTCTTCACCACCCTATCCACCTGTGACTCTACTTTCAAGGAGCTATGAACCTGTACTCCTAGATCTCTTTGTTCTATAACTCTCCCCAACGCCCTATCATTAACGGAGTAGGTCCTGGCCCGATTCGATCTACCAAAATGCATCACCTCACATTTATCTAAATTAAACTCCATCTGCCATTCATCGGCCCACTGGCTCAATTTATCAAGATCCCGTTGCAATCCTAGATAACCTTCTTCACTGTCCACAATAGCACTTTATCAGATGCCTTTTGGAAGTCCATATACACCACATCAACTGCATTGCCATCATTGACCCTTTCTGTTACCTCATCAATAAACTCAATCACATTAGTTAAACACAATTTGCCTTTAACAAATCTGTGCTGGCTTTCCTTAATTAATTCACACTTGTCCAAGTGACTGTTAATTTTGTCCCGGATTATCGTTTCTAAAAGTTGCCAACACCACCAAGGTTAAACTGACTGTCCTGTAGTTGCTGGGTTTATCCTTACACCCTTTTTTGAACAAGGATGTAACATTTGCAATTCTCCAGTCCTCTGGCACCACCCCCGTATCTAAGAATGATTGGAAGATTATGGCCTCTGCAATTTCCACCCTTACTTCCCTCAGCAACCAAGGATGCATCCCATCCAGACCGGGTGACTTATCTACTTTAAGTACAGCCAACCTTTCTAGTACCTCCTCTTTATCAATTTTTAGCCCATCCAGTATCTCAACTACCTCTTCTTTTACTGTGACTTTGGCAGCATCATTTTCCTTGGTAAAGACAGATGCAAAGTACTCATTTAGTACCTCAGCCATGCCCTCTGCCTCCATGCATAGATTTTTTTGGTCCCTAATCAGTCCCACCCCTCCTCTTACTACCCGTTTACTGTTTATATGTCTATAGAAGACTTTTGGATTCCCTTTTATGTTAGCCGCCAGTCTATTTATTTCCTTTTTCACTTCCCCTCTGAACTTTCTATATTCAGCCTGCTTCTCACTTGTATTATCAACCTGACATCTGTCACACGCCCCCATTTTCTGCTTCATCTTACTCTCTATCTCTTTCGTCATCCAGGGAGCTCTGGCTTCAGTTGCCCTATCTTTCCCCCTTGTGGAAATGTAGCTAGACCTTGACACAGACAGAAGCATTGCTGGCAGTCCACCAAAATAATATCCATATGACTGTCCCCGGAAAATTCACAGAGGTCGGCTACCGCACAGATGAGCAGGTAGAAATCCTGTCCCACTACACTTCTGGCAGTATTGCTGCTGAGGCAGAAGTCCCATCTATCTTTTTTTGCCTCTGTCTCACTCTGTATGTCTCTCGGCCAGCCGTTTGTTAGACTTGCCTTTGGCCATAGACTTTCTGTGGGGTTTTGCATGGCGAGTTACAATAAGTTAGAGAACCATTCAGCACGGTGCCCTCTAGAGGGGATCTGGGACCTGTGTGAACAGGACAAGCAACTGTGTGTCTCCTTAAATAATCGGATTGAAGAATCGTTAATGAGCAGTGCAGAGTCTGAACCAGGAAGTGTAAGTTAGAATAGTGAATTCAATGTCAAATCAGGTACAGAAAGAGAAATAAAGAGAGGGAAAGAAAGATTGGATTAAGAGTCAGAGATAAAAGAGACAGAAAGAAAAATTAAGAAAAAAAAATTATTTACATTTTTTAAGATGTCCAACAATAATTAAAAGCTGAAGGAATGAGACTACGCACTTGTAAAAGTTAATTTTCAGTGCCAGGAGAGGCTGTTTAGCAGTAATTAAGATTTTCCATGCTGTTAAAAGGGTGCTTAGGCTGGAATGGACAATCCCTAACTTTTATTTTGCTGATTTAAGTCCGTATCTCCGAGGTAAGTACAGGAACTTCACGCTGTTCAATACATTTGAATGGTGAGTCCGACAGCGAGATGCCATTTTTGCACAACTTTTGGAGGAGCAGGGCACCTCTGACAGCAACTTCCGGATTTCCACATTTAACTGCGGAAGTTACTGTCCAATTTGCATATAAATAACAATGAGCGCTGATGGCCTCACCGTTATTTTTACAGCTAAATACGGCCCATTATATCTAATATTTCTTTTATACTTAAATGGTATATCCAGAACATGTTTTGTCCATCACACTTCACTGTCCAACACATGCAAATTTCTGCATCAGATTTGTACCTGATTAGCTGAAATTTCATCTTTATAAACCACAAATAGACAAATCAGGCCTGAACAGGTACAGAATATATCAATCCACATGTAACAAATGGGAATGAAAACTGCCAAATTTCAAAGAGCTTCCAATCAAAAATCACCATCAGATGCAACTAGCAATACCAAAGAGCCAAAACCAAACGTATCACTCCAAATTCTTTTACAAAATCCTTTTGGCCACCATTTTGCTTTCTCAAGTACGCAGAGCACATTAGGAAAAAAAGAATTAAAAATTTACGTGAAAATGAATAAACACCTGTAGGCTTGTATTTTTTGTGTTGAACAAGTGCCAAACAACATTTTCCCTTGTGTTGTGCACACTGTTCACTGATTCAAAAGACAGGCAGTTGCCTGTTGTCATTCCTATTCTGCACAGCACTCAGCCTGGGGAATTTTACGGACTAAAGACTCAAAAAAGCACAAACCCCATTTTTCAACAAGAAGAAGAAAATTTAATGAGATACATGTCTAATGACAGGGTCAGGGGATTACTTTAAGAAAGCATATTTCAGCATCTCAGTATTTTTGAACATGTAGATAGATTGAATAAGAGAAAAAAATAACCCAGTTTTGGCTTATCTGCCTCAGTCTCCAAACAAACTCCTCCAGGGTTTATTTAATGCACTTTTTTTGTTTCAAATTTAATGCTGCACTGTAGTGGCATAGGATAAGCAGCATAACTACAGTACAATTGGGCCAAATCACTTCAGCTCTTTTCTTGTCAGTGTAAGCTGAATTTTGAAAGTTTTCACATGCTGATTGAATCATCTCTGACACCAAACTTTAGTTTTCCACCCACTTCTATTCTCGAGTTTAGAAAGATAGAAAAGAGCTGTCAGGATAGCTGACAGTTTTACCTACAGTTGGAAGCTGGTAAGAAGCGCTTTACAATATTTGCATTAGTTAATTTTGACACTTAAGATACCACAGCTTTACAAATCAAACCGAACTGTGGAATAAGTTACCAAGGATAGCCACAGAAATGTAAAAATGTGTTCAAGAGATAACCCGATGTGTTCTGCAGAGAGAAGGGATTGAGGGGCTTGGGGGGGTATATTTTCCAACTGGCATTGTTCCCATACGAACAGTTAACTTGTTTATACTGTATTCCTCTGGGTGCTGTTTAAATAAATAGTTTAGCATCTTCAAAGAAACCACACAGGAATTTCATCTGAGCATGTGAAGTGTTTGTAGGGAACAGTGTGTGTTAGAAAATATATCCCAATGGTCAAAGGGGAGTTTGGTGTGGTTAAGGTCAATCAAAATTGAATAGATTTGTTGGGCTTAATGTCCTTTTTCCCGTTCCTAAAAATTCTAGGTGTAGAATTTCCATGGGGGTTCTCCTGATCTCCTACTGTAACTTTGGTGGAAAATCAGTGGAAACCTGTAGACCAAAGAAACCCAAAGTTATGGTGGGAGATCGGGAGAGCTCCCATGGAAATTCTACCCCCTTATGTTTTAACACCCAAAGAAAATGGGCCAAATTTTCAAGTAGGTCTTTGGACACCACAGCCAATGTATCAACTTTTGTAACTAGCTTTCAATAATTCAAGCTTTACGATAAAATGCATGTCAAGACCTCATAGAGGCTGCAGATGTGGTTAGGAATGACAGTGAGGTTTGTAACAATAAGCACAGAGAGAGATGATCAAATGCTCCTGAAATGCTGGGACCGTGGAATGTCAAGCCAAGGAAAGCACCTAGTCAGGGATGAATAATGTAAGGTTAGACAGGTATTCTGGAGCTTCACTCAATTTTCCTTTGCGGGGATAAGTACAAATTTACAGAATATTTCCTAAAGAGATTAAATGGGTGCACAGTGGCCATGATAGAGTTGATTGTAAATGGGAAGAACATATCCTCTATGTTCTTTAGAAGATAATTCATTTGAACTGTTCCAATGGCCCAGTAAGTTTATATAGTGAGTCACTGAACCATCCAGACAGAAAAGTCCCATTTTTGATCTCTGAACTGAGCTGAGCTCGTTGATCTCAGCAGGGGCAGATGTGGGGCTTACAATTGGCCTCCGTGCCCTGGATTAGATACAGCAAAATTGGCCATGATTCCTGCTGCTGATTGATAGTCAGAGACCCTATAGGAGTGGCTGAAAAGGCTGCTGACACTTACTGTAAAGGTTCACACATGAGTAATACCTCCAGGCGCGATTATTCCAACAATCTCCTGGCAGGCCTCTCATCTTCCACCCTCCATAAACTTCAGCCCATCCAAAGCTCTGCTGCCCGTCTCCTAACTCACACCAAGTCTCGTTCACCCATCACCCCAGTGTTCGCTGACCTACATTGGCTCCTGGTCCAGCAACGCCTCCAATTTAAAATTCTCATCCTTGTGTTCAAATCCCTCCATGGCCTTGCCAAATCCCTATCTCTGTAACCTCCTCCAGCCCTACAACCTGCTGAGAACTCTGCGTTCCTCCAATTCTCGATGAAACTCAGGAGCGATGTATAAAGGGTGGCTGAATCAATACCATCCATTTTACACTATCATCCAAAGTCCAAATTAGCCCCAGTAAGCTTCATAAGTGGAAGTAAATTGACATCACACTACTCAGATCTCCAATTAAATATTCTGTTGAGAAATACTCGGCAATAGAATTCATTAAAAATGAATAATCTTTATCCAGTCCTTTTAGGTTTGGAAATTTTTGGTTAATTGTGCCCTAATAAGTGTACAGTGTGATTTTTATTGCTACACTTCTGGGATCATTTGATTATTCTAAAGCTTGCGTCCTCTGTTTGTATATAAATGCAAAAAATAAAATTGAATCATGGCACAGTTTATGTGTTTGTGTGTTGCAAGAACATTATGGTTGCTAAAAAATTACCTACTTGATAGCTCAGTTGATAAGTACACTGCCTAGTGTACTGAAGGAGTGCTACACGGTTGGAGGTGCTGTCTTTTAGATGAGAGGTTAAACCGAGGCACCGTTTGCCCTCTCAAGTGGATGTGAAAGATCCCATGGCACTGGGTAGGGGAGTCCTCCCCAGTGTCCTGGCCAACATTTATCCCTCAACCAACATCAAGGAAACAGATTATCTGGTCGTTATAACATTGCTGTTTACGGGAACTTGCTGTGCGTAAATTGGCTGCCGCGTCTCCTACATTACAACAGTGACTACACTTCAAAAGTAGATCAATAGCTGTGAAACACTTTGGGACATTCTGAGGTCATGAAAGGCGCTATATAAATGTAAGTTCTGTCTTTCTTTTCTCTAGTGTAAAATTGAATTATACAGAATGAGAAGGTCCCAGGTTTGATCCCTGGCCTGTGTTGAGTTGGCTGATCTCAGTTCAGGGCAGTAGTTAGGGTGCTACAATTGGACTCCGCACTCCTGGACTCGAAGAGGAAAAGCTCCTAAACTCTATTCAATGCCACCTGCTGGAAAGTGCCAATTGTAGATGTTGGGCGACAAGAGCACCAGGTTTAGCTGTGAAACCCTTCTGCCGGTACTCCCTGTCTAGCAGGGTGAGCACTTGGGTGATGTACCAGACTGTGGCCAGCGCCGGTGGAACCTAACCGTTTGAGTTAGTGGCTTCAGGAAAAGAGGGGAGAAAATTGGAGGGTGAAAAAAATAAATTAGAACTACTCAACGTAAAGAGTTCAGTGTTTTGGATTGAACTGATTGATTCACTTTAGATTGAAGAAAAGGGCAGAAATGTCTTATTAATTCAGATTTAAGTAGTCCTGTCTAAATAGTACTCTTAGTGACCAGATTCAATTGTGCTGGTAACATCTATGTTCCATGATTTCATAGCTTGAGAAGGGTGCTTTATACAGAAGCCAGTTTAGTTGGTTCTGTAGATGCAATCATGGTAATTTATTTTGTCACAGACAATGTTTTACTGTGAAGATATTAGCCAGATGGCCCAGCCAGTTGCAACCCAGGAACTAAACAGTGTCTTTATTGTAAATGAATAAACAGTATTTATTGTGCATTTCCCATCACACTGTGATGTCCCTCACATTTTACACCAGATAGTTTTCTTTGGCTCCTGTACTGAAGCATTAAAGGACTTTTTTTTTAACACTGTGACCAAATCCAACCTTGACTGGCAAGGAGAAAGCCGCTGACAGGTTTGGGCTCTGTCCAGACCTTTTCTGCAAATTCTGTCAGCCAACTGTTTGACAGTATGCAAATATATGCAAATTCAGGACACTGATGAACACCTGCAGAAAGTGACCATCTCCGATTATAACTGTATCTCTATGTTATCGGTTTAAAATGCTGCTGGAGTTCTGTGCGTCAATTTTATTATTCATTCGTCAGCATAATGTTAATTCCGAGGAAAAAAAAATCACTCTCTTTGTCCTGGTGAGCCGCAGAGCACCATGTGGAGCTATAGGTGCCAGGAAAGTGAGATGGCTCTTTTCCAGCCCTTGTGAATCCTTCACACTGTCTGGGCTTCTGCTTGGCATGCAACCCCTTCTGCTAAGCCAGTGCCACCCAATGTAACCCTGAGGCCTGCACTGTTATACCAGCAGCTCCAGGTGCCTGTCTCTGAGTACTCTGAATGGCCAGTAGGTCATAGTCACATCAAAGAGAAAGATTTAACTCCTTCATTGGCACCAGCCTACATTTACTTTTGGAACTGAGCTCCTTCTAAACATTTATTTTAGACTGTACAGTAAGTTTATTTTGTTAATATAGAACACTATGATTAGTCAGTGGAGAAACCCCATTGTATTCTCAATAAGTGTGCGATTCCATTGTTAAATGACGCTTGTGAATATTAGTGTTGAATTGCACATTCATTGTACCAGATGAGAATCTAGCAGTTCATTGTGCTGAATAACAATAATAATCAATCTTTTGCGGTTCAATAATCTCAGAAAAAAAAGCTATGTGAATTCTATATTTTGAGAAAAATCTCCCAAAATGAAAGGGAAGTTTAGAATGGCACCAAAAATAGACTCATTCTCATTGTATGGCAGCTTAACAGACTTTTCTTTAAGTTGCCATTATGCAACACACTGTTTCACGGGGGGAGACCATTGTACAGGTAGAGACATGGGGAATCATAACTGTTTCTAGTAAATAACCATCCTCTACTCAATTATTGGGCTGAAGTGCAAGATTAAATGTTGGACATGATAAACCAATGAGTTCAGAATGTCTCTTAATGACAATGGATAAAATGGTCCATCCTTCACACTTTGCCTGTGCAGTGCCAATTCCTCCATTTACATAGCACCTTTCAAATCCTCAGGCTGTCCCAAAGCACTTCACAGCTTTTGAAATGCAGTCACTGTTGTAATGTAGGCAACCACAGCAGCCAAATATGCACACAGCAAAGTCCCATAAATAACAATGAGATAAATAACCTGAAAATCTGTTTTGATTAAGGGATAAATGTTGGCCAGGCCATTAGGCGAACTCCCCTGCTCTTCTTCAAGTAGTACTATAGCATCATTTACATCTATCTCAGAGGTCAGGCAGGGCCTCCGTTTAAAGTCTCATCTAAAAGACATAACAGCAGCCCCACAGTACTGCACTTAAGTGTCCAGCTAGATTATGTACTCAAGTCCCTAGAATGGGGCTTGAACCCACAACCTTCTAACAGAGAGGCAAGAGTGCTACCACTGAGCCAAGGCTGACAGCTTAAAAGCACCACAGCAAAGTAGACCCATAACAATTAGCATAGCAATCTTGAGATTTCTGATACAAGCTCGCCCATCAATCTTGTACTGAAAGAGACAGAAGTATCCCTCCTAGATTTTCATATCAGGAGTCTAGCATTAACAACCGGGATTTGGAGAGATAAAATAATATTATAAGTTCTAAACAGCTAGATTTACTTACCTTCCTATGTACACTCCTTAAAGGGGGTGGCTTGGATGTGCAAATATTAGGACATCAAGAAAATTTTCATAAAACATTCATAAACTAAGGGAGTAATGGCTGAGCAAGTAACCACTACAGAAGATCTAGACACCAGTCACCCGCCAGTGAGCTATATTCACAAGGTTTACAAATAATGGACTGCACTACTATTATTACATGGAGATAAAAACATAGCAGCTTCCCAGTGGATAAAGGACAATGCCTGGGGTAGTAGTCACTCAGACCAGAAGTTTCCAATCTGTGCTGTTAGCTGATCTCAGCCAGGGCAAGAGCCAGGGTGCTATAAATAGTCTCAGTACTTTGGACTAGCAAGGATTCAACCAAAGTTGCTGCTAGGTCACAATCCCGCTTGAAAGCACACACACATGGACATTGGGTTAGAAATGGATCACATAGCCTGCTAATACAATACTCACTAGTAAGGCTCACACATGAAGAATGGCCACCTGGGTAAGGTACCAGAGGTCTCCCAGTGCCTGTGGAGCAACATGCAAACAGGAATCAGCATCATTGAGAGAGAAGGGCAGAAAAAAAAGAGAAAATTATGCTGGAAATCTAAATCTTAAAAAAATCACAAAATGCTGGAAATACACAGCGTTTGATAGCGAAAAATAGATTAATATTTTGAATGGGACCCTGCCTCAGAACTGGTAACATCCAACACATAGACGCTGACCTACCTATTGTACATTTACAGCATTTTATGTTTTTTTTAATGTGTCCAATTGCTTAGACTCAGGAAGTGAGGATGAAACATACAATTGAAATAAATAGATTTCCCCCAAGAGAAACTTATAAAAGAATATATATAGACAAATTTTGTGAATCTTAAAATGCATGGATATAAAAAAGGATAACTGAGACGTTAATTACTGTAGTGGATTTAACAAAGCCATCAGTCCTGTCCTGTCCTACCATGACCTCAAGTACGTCTCTGAAAATAAACGAGAAGCCCATGTTGATTGTACATCATTTCTTCCTGTTGCTCTGCAGAGCATATGTTCACACACCACCGAGTCCAAGACCTTTTGTTTTATCCAAATTGTACAGCGCAGTAAAATAACAGGCAGCAAGTGAAATTTAAAGCAATTTCACATTAGGGATAGAGTGTCAAACACTGTTACTTACTGGCCTGGCCCATTCTGGTACATCTTGGCTTTACTTTATCCCATCCCACTCAGAAGCCATCACTAGGGAGTTAACAGAAATCCACAGAAATCTGAGTCAAAAGTGCTCAGAGATTTGGCCCCAAAATCTGCAGAAATCCTTGGAATCTTTGTGTAGCTGAATGTATTCTGTACCTGTACTTAAAGGATGAAAGTGCAGTAAAAAGTTTCTTTATTATGGCCTCGGGTAAAATCAACTGCATAGCACAGTATTTGCTGACTGTAGCTGCGATGCAGTGTCTAAACACAGTCAAGCCAAGGCACCACAGACCGATAACATAGATTCTTAACATAGACATGGAGAGGCCTGTGCCAATAGTCACATTCTTTATTTTCAGATGGCAGTAATAAGTACAGCAATTACAAGTTGTCATAAAACAGAGGCTGAAATTCACAAAGCTGAGCATGGCAGAAAAATTAATTGGGTTACTAAGTTTCATATGTTAAAACAGGCAGCTACACTTTTTCAATCGTGTTGAATAACTAAGTATGATAGAAAATATCTGTCCTAATATCTAAATGTTTTGACAAGATACATGATAGTTTTACCACTTGGAGATCAGTGTCACATAGCTCTAATACAATTGAGAAATGTAAACTTCCACAGGGTAAATATATACTGCAATTGGTCACTATTTTATCATATGGTGATTATTTATGGTTCTGGTGTGTAGAAGGGAAAGGAAAAGGAACAAATTAACTCATTAACAATCGTTCAAATGGACTACAAATATTTTTGGTGGGCTACTAAATGATGTGATTTAAGTAACCCAACCAAAGAAAATAATGGATTTTTTTTTACCTCAGATTTAAATTTTATTATTGGTTATTAAAATAAACATGCTAATAGTTTTAATTTCCTGATATTGCCAACTACATTAAGCACTCCATATATTTTCTGAATTGGATAAGCTTATCAAGTGTTACTATACTGATCTAGCATCTACTAGCTCAGGCTAAATACCAATACTACTAAAGGTTATCATAAAATGGAAAAATAAAGTGAAGAAGAGGAAACAGCTTAGTAATAATCCAATCTCAGTTAGGACCCATTGACTCTGAATCTGTTGTGGCCAATAAAAGCACTAGTCCTTCCTCCAGTTCAAAGACAATGGGAACATTTTGTGCAGTATCATTATGCTTCTTTCTGCATCATCACTGAAAAGAAATAATACAACTCTTCCCTAAGCCTGTCTGTTGCTCACCCTAATGACACCCAGCCAAGGTTCAAGAGTTCAGGGTTGAGATCTCTGTCCCCATATTTTTTAGTCCAGATTTGACATGCAGCAGTCTGACTCTGGATACAAGTTTTCGATCAGCACATACTGTATCTGCTTGAGTATCGGTATAGTGCTGTAACAGATTGGTTCCATCTGGAATTTGCAGGAAGTATACCTCTGCATCTCCATTTGCAGCAAATTTCATTAAAAACATTTAGGTTCAGCAAGATCCACCTTTGCTGGTCCTCAGTTGAATAACAATTATAAGGCAATCAGTGATGTGCTGTCGGTCATGCCCCATTTGCACTAGTTATGAAAGGCAGTCTCAAACAGGTTCCCCACCAACTTCATGCTCTTGTGAATCTTTAGAAAATTATTTTTAGTATGTAATTATAACTCACACACTCCAAACCAGTCTATCACCACAGCAGGGAGATTTTGTTATAAATAATCCATCAGGATAGATAGAAAGTGTCATCCAACCAGGCTGTGTGCAACAGGAATGGCTTCACTGGCACCGACTGACTATCTATTCCCAAATATTTGGTGATTTGCTAAGAAATGGTTCATTTAAAAAAAATATAAATTCCTACCCGATTATTCCTGAGGATAAAAGTCTGATCTTAAAAAAAATCAGAAGACTGCATTTTATTAGTTCAGTGATTCTTTGTGAAGAGGGCCTTATACATAAAGATTATCTGGATTTCACTAGTAATCTATTTGTGTCGGATTTCCACATTATTGACTTTGACCGAATTAAATAATAATGCACTTTTTATATATTTGATCATGTGCTCTGTGTGTCTGGCTATTGCTAACTTGTTCCGGACTAGTAAATGCAGCATAGTTATTTTGTGTATTTAATTATAAAATGTAGCTATACCTTTCACTAAATGATTGATAAAGCAAGTGTCGAGAAAAGGGTCAGCCACAACACAGGCTTAAGGAAGGTGGCGTAATGAATAACATGTACAATATATTTAAACAGCAGTGTGTCCTGTATCCTTTATTCAGCACGGTACATGGTTATAAGGTGGCATTAATGACTGAATTATGCTGCAGTTTTTGTGTCCATATGAGTGCAAATTTCATGTTGCATTGTAGCAAAAATTGGAGTATGACTGGGGAAATGATGATGTATTCAATTTTGCCAAGCAGAATTCTGCCATTTCAAGGAGGCAATCTCAGACCTCTTGGGATTCACATTGACTGCAGTATAACTGTACCAGAAGCGAAGACATGCAAATGTGCTATTGCCAAATTTCCATTGCTGGTACGGCATAAACTTTCGTGCTATGTGCAGTTCTAGTTATAAGCAACATGCTTTTGTACATCCCCACCAATTGCTTACAATAGGTTTCCACAGTAATTTATAGCATTATCTGAAACCATGCATTGATATAGGGCGAGGTAACATGCAGCAGATAATAGGAAGAAATGGCACGTCCTATTATGCTTGCCCGATGATTTTGACCCCCACTGTCTCCAAGTGTGAGTATCCTTGCTTCAGCACTTGGAGCGAGCTGTGGTCACTCAGGCAGCATTAACTTTGAAAAAAATGACCCGTCTACACCCAGACAATAACAGAATCTCCCTTTTTTATGTCGCCAACACCCACTTTATTCTCCTCGGTTCAAGACTCCCCACGTAGATGCGATTGTTTGACCGGCCCTGCTCTGCACAACTTAATTAAGCAAAGAAAAAGTGTCAGTTTCTGCCAACTTGACGAAAACAAAACCATGGGGAGAAGGGCCACGCTGCATTAACCAAAAATCCAGTACCATTCATGGAGAGACAGGAAATCACCATGGTATAGAGATCCGCCAAACAGATCTAAGGGTTTGATTTGACACAGTATTGTGTAAGTCATGTTTTCTTTTACACGCAATGGCATTGAGCCCTAAAGTACTACTTCCATGTCCAATTTTCAAATATAAAAATGTTTTATTTATGAGGAATTTACTGAAATTTAAAAATAGAAAAACGTTTTTTGTGTCTAGATTGCCTTGCGCTTTTTATATGCCCAGCTCTTTTCCCCTTTTCCTTAAGAATCCAGGAGAATAGACTGTAGGCAGGGAGGGGGAGTGATAGGCAGTGGGAATTCTACTACGACTAACACTTACATTCTTCTCTTTGCCCACCCTCAGCCAACAGGAGATAACTTTTCACAGAGTAAGATGGATGAGGTGTCACTTTATGCCCTCAGGCAAGGTGCTACAGTCATCGACCTAGCAGGGGACTGATGAATTTAACCACACTTGTGGTTAGCGAGCTATGGCATCAGACACAGCCAGGTATCGACAACACAAGTACAGCAATGTGAAGCAAAGATCTGACCCACTATGCTACGGACCTGTCATTATGCTTCTCTGTCTTATTGTTCATTCTCTCTCTATAATTAATAGACAACTTTACACAGTACAAACACATCAGAGGCTTTAATTAACAACGTGAACTGTGCAGTCATCAGCAAAATGGGGAGAGGGAGGGTTAGAGAGAAAGAACATAGGAACATAAGAAATAGGAGCAGGAGTAGGCCATACAGCCCCTCGAGCCTGCTCTGCCGTTCAATAAGATCATGGCTGATCTTCTACCTCAACTCCACTTTCCTGCCCTATCCCCATATCCTTTGATTCCCTTAGTGTCTGCTGAGGGCAACGGAGGTCATCGCCCATCCCTTCGGAAAGGAAGGAGGGTAATTCTATACGTTTCAAAGCATAGTCACTGGCTGACAGCGGATTGCCTGCCCCCCTGCCCTCTGAGGTATGATATTGTCTGTGGCATAAGAGACCAAGGAAATGGAAGACAAAGTACATTTTTCATTGGCTAAGTAATAACAAATAAATAAAAAAATCTTCGTATGAAACTTTAAATACCAGTTTTGAAGGCATTTACATGCCTTTTTTTCAAATAATGATCAAGATGTGACAATATAAAAAGTACAACCGGTCATACCTTTAGTCCCACAGGGAGCAATATTTCTTAAAAACTGCACTGATGTACTTGCAATATATCTTCAGATTGATGTACCCATGGGCTGCTCTGGACTCTTGTGGACCTCTGTTTCACTAACCACTAAACATAATAAGCTCACTCACTGCTCCAATCACCCAGGCTATACCCAGGATCTCCATGTTTCAGCCAGGCCACTTTCTTTGACTAGAAACTGGGCCTTGGTCCCTGACTGCCTCATTGGTAAAAAGAATTGGACTCTCCACTATTCGGTCTGATCCCAGACTCCATACTGCCTCATCCTAAGCATCTACCTATGGGACTGCTTAGCCATGCTTAGTTTTCTTTGTAATGTAAAGATACACCTAATCACCTTTTCTTCTAAATGGTCTTTGTACATCATCAAACAGCTCCATACTCATCATTCCCAAAACTCCCTTTTCAATCCTTTTAATCCAGTTCCTGCCCTGCCTACTGTTCCAGTGTCAATGTCATAAATGACATCTTCTACAACTGCAACTTGACCTTCAACCTCTTTGCAGGGTCCAATATGGTCAACCATTTCATCTTCTTTTACCTCCTCTCCTCCACGGACACCAGTATAATCACCTATGATGTGCCTCAAGGTTCCATCTTTGGCCGTTGCTAATCCTTGTTTATATGCTATCCATGGGATTTCCATATGTGTTCTGACAACAAAAAGTTTTACTGCTCCATTACTATCCTGTATTCTACAACCATCTCTGTTTTGTCAGAGTCCTTATCTGATATGAGGTCATGGATGAGCCAAAGCTTTCTCCATTTGAACACTGGGAAAAACAAATCCATTTTATTCAGCTCCTACCCCATCTCCATCCTGCTTCCTGGTTGTTCTCTCAGACTCAACCAGATGGTATATAATCATGAGCTGAGATTCAAATTCCATATCCTACCCATTACCCAAGATCGCTTACTTCCTCTTCTGCAATATTTCCCACCTTCACCCCAATTCATCCCTACCACAACTGAAACCCTTATCAATGCTTTCATTACCTTAAAACCCCCATCCCTCCTCTGTTGGTTCTCTGGTTGAGTTCCCAGTGTCCTGGTCAATATTTATCTCTCAACCAACATCACTAAAACAGATTATCATTGCTATTTGTGGAAGCTTGCTATGCGCAAATTGGCAGCTGAGTTTCCTACATTACGACAGTGATTACACGTCTAAGTACTTCATTGGCTGTAAAGTGCTTTGAGGATGTCCTGAGGTTGTGAAAGGTGCTATATAAATGCAAGTCTTTCTTAATCTTTATTTGTGCATTCACTGTCAACTCTGTGGCATACCTAAATAGGGACGATTGTATTACATCTGAATCCTTCCATCATTGTTGTTTACATCATTCTCCAAGCAGTTGAAGCTGGCTATGACTGCATCTTGGAGTTTGGACACCAAAGCTTCCAAAGCAGCGATGGGAGCATTCATGAGAGAGATTCCTGCAGTGCCTATAACTTGTCTAACTGCACCTCCCAATCCAGATACCATGACAGTTGCTTCATTTTCAATGGCACATCGCAGTCTTACATTACACTACTCATGTGGGAGATAGAATATGTAGGTACCGACTTCCCATAAACAATGAAAATCATGTTCTACTATTGTGTGCAAGAATCCATCAGACTCCTCAATATGGTGCTGGTACTGTAGCAACCTTAGTTTCAAATCGGACACAATAAGGTCTGAATTCTTATGTAACTCAAAAGAGGCATTAGCTGATCCCTAATCAACCAGCATTAGAGCTGCCTTTTCATTATCATTGCTCAGTATCTCCATCTCTGATGTTTCTATAGCCAACTAGTTCTAATTGTCTCAATATTTACTATATACTTCAAATGTATATAGTGATGGTTGGTGCTCTGTGAGTGCTGCCCTTCAGCTTCTCATATACTGGGAATTTCCTCTGAGGTTCTCCCGATCGGCTACCATAATTTTGGCAGAAGATCAGCGGAAACCTAGTTTACGCAATGTATCTCGGGTTTCTGCCTATATTCCGCTGAAGGTAAGGCGGCAGATCATGACAACCCTCGAGGAAACTCCCTGTGATAGATGGTAACTAAGCACACTTATCCATATGGATGATTGGTGTCATTATTTGATCTATTAGGTGCTTGTGGACAATCAATGTATTGACACATTAAGGTAACATCATGCAAATCATAGAATATCTCAATAAGATGGTACAAACCACAAATTCTGTACTTTCTTCCAACCTCTGAAAACTCTACACCTTCCAAACTCTTTCTTCCAAAAAGATTTACCCACAGACTGTTAGAACTTTCTGGTCTTAGAATTCACTTTGCACTTTCCTACTATGTGCTTGCTTTGCCTTTAAACGTAGGAACAGTAGGGATTGAGAAGGGGTAAGGTGGGGGGGGTGGGGTTAGATTTTAATCTGTACTGCCTGGGTGTAAAATATCATCTGGGCAGAGAGGCAAATCAGGTGGGGAGGATTGGACGCCCCCACTAGAGGCCATCAGATTTTGCTTCCATTTCAATGAATGGAAGGAAAATCAAGCCGGCTGCTTTACCAGTGTGCGATTCTCCTGCCGAATTTTGCCCTCTGCACTGCATCCAGGTGATACTTTATGCCTAGGCAATACAAATAAAAATCTATCCCCGACTGATTTAGCCTATGAAAGTTGCTTCCCATCATGGTATATGTGATGTAATTTTCATAACACTTCTGTTTTCAGTTCTAATACCTTATTTGCTACATTCTTATTAACATTTTTCTGTCAGTACAGCTGCTTTTGCATACATCTTATACAACTGTGGGGATAATTTTCACCTTCACTACCTGGGAGGTAAACTAGCAGAGCAGATCACCCGTCCATTATAGAACCCATCCGATTTCATTAAATGGAAATGAAAACCAGGCAGGTTCTGTAACACGCGGGTGACCTGATCCATTGGTTTACTGCCCAATTGAAAATTACCCCCTCCAAATTTACATTATGTGCATACATATCCTGTGCTGCTTCTTTACAGTATTATTCAGGCCTTACCTTGGTGCTCATCCATAAAACATATAGGGGGTTAAATTGGTTAACCCCTGAAAACGGGCGCTGGGAATGGGGTGCGCAATTAACCCGTGCCCATTGATTGCAACGCAGGCAGCACGTAACATTCATGCTGCCTGGTGATTTCAATGATTGCTGCATCCAGCCAGCCCTACCTGCGCTGTTGACAGGCTGCACGCACCAGCAGGGTGCCCCGATATCAGGAATGGCTAGCATCACTTAAAGGCAGCCTGCCTCTCTTAAAGGGGGGGGGGGTGGGTTGCACTGTGGTTGCAGGAAGTGGTGGAAGTCAATTGTGAAGTGAATCTGTGCTGCAATATAATGAAGGATAGTGATGATGGGAACTCAGGAATTTTTAATGAGCAACAACTTGGCTGCTCAAAGTTTGCGGGACTCTTATATTTTCAAAATATAAGGGTCTGAACGGAATGTGAACAGGGATCAGAAATTGCACAAGTATAACACAGATGCAGGTCTCATCCTAACGTTTAAAAACTTTTGTTGCATTTTAAAATATTGAATAAAGTTTTCTCAAAACTACATCCCACATCCTCCAATCTGCATGCTAGACCCGAAGAATCTGCTGATCTAAGTTTGTACCGGGCCTGCGAGAGAGCGTGCATCAAGGTTCTTGGATGATGCACTAGAGGCCTTAGTGGAAGAGGGGGACAGAAGGAGGGGCATCCTACATCCGCGGGGGGTGAAGAGGCCCTCCAGACATATGCTCATGAGGCAGCGGGGGCAGTAGCAGACGAAGTCAATGCCAGGACCACAGCACCACGAACATGGATGCAGTGTAGGAAGAAGTTCAATGATTTGACATGAGTGCTCAAGGTGAGTGAGTTCAACTGTCAAGTGGTGTATCGTATCAACTGCACCACTAGCCGCATCCACTGCTCCATGCGCTACATCCCCCATCACCCACCTACGCACAAACTCTTTCAATCATTACGCACCTCTTCCAATTAGATGCTTCATCTCACCCTCACACATTACCACTGTTGCACACCCACAACTCACAGGTCACATACTCTGGCAGCTATTCAACCATAACAGCCACATCACCCAAACATCTTGCAGGACACTCACCAACACACATGCCACTTTCTTGCAGGAGAAGGTGGCACATAGCAGGAGGCAGCAAGTGGCAGTGGCTCCATAGAACATGAACCTGCTGTCCTCGGTCAGGATGACAGCATTCCTGTCCCACCTCTGCTACTCCCTCAGTGCCCTTGCTGTTGCCTGACAGCTAGACAGCCCACTCCTTGTAGAGTATTGCAATTTTATTCAAGTATAGGAAACCTCCAAAAACAGGTACAAATGCATCAGCAGCCAGAACCGATGATCCAACAACTAACCGGTAACTCCTGCATGATCCCTTTAAATAGCGCTGGTGGGGGGACCCCCATGCCGTTTAAGACCTGTTCAGTTGTGTGAAGTTAAGACAGTGCATTGGCTGGAGCATGGAGTTCCAAAATAGCAGCGGTCCCTTTAAATCATTGCTGCACACTGAATAACGTCATAATCTCCCTAATCTACTTGCTGCCAGCGTTTGCTAGGTGCTCACGTGCAAACGCCTTTACCAAGATGGCGTCCTGAGCACGTCACGCCAGAAGTGTGCGTGCGCATCTTGGATGCCATTTTCGGGGCTTAGGTGCCTACAAAATGGGCGCTACAAGGCCCGATTTCGCCCCCATAACTTTTTCCCCCTCCTTCCTTGCTAGGTCCTTTTAGTCTCAGAGACAGTTCACAACCTGGCTGGTGAATTTCCTTGCACAGCTCTTTCTCTGTAATTTAGGGACCTTCTCTGCTTGCCAAAAACATGTCTGCCATGATGCTGCATTATTGTGATTATGAGAGCTTGCTGCACATCCTCATTAAAACACAGGAGGTAATTTTGACTTTGGGCGACAGTGTAAAACGTGCAATATCGAATCAGTCGCCCATTATACAAATTGACTTCAATGGAAATGAGAATCGGGAGAGGGGTATAACGGGCGGCTGATCCAATATCGTCCATTTTACACTATAGCCCAAAGTTAACATTACCCTCAGAATTTTCTTACTTACCCATGATCCATTCTTGAACACAATTGCATACTTCACAACTGAATTTCCAACATTTGGGAGATTCTACCAATTAAGTGGTTCACTAGTTGCTTGAAAAGCATCAAAGGTTCAATATTGTAGTCCATAGTGATTGGCTGATATTTGTTCATTACCACTAAGGAAATCTTTCATGAAGGAATCCCAAATTTTTATTGCATATGTTCCATAGAAACATAGAAAATAGGAGCAGGAGTAGGCCATTCGGCCCTTCAAACCTGTTCTGCCATTCAATATGATCATGGCTGATCCCCTATCTCAATACCATATTCCCACTCTCTCCCCATACCCCTTGATGCCTTTTGTGTCTAGAAATCTATCTAGCTCCTTCTTAAATATATTCAATGACTTGGCCTCCACAGCCTTCTGTGGTAGAGAATTCCATAGGTTCACCACCCTCTGAGTGAAGAAATTTCTCCTCATTTCAGTCCTAAATGTCCTACCCTATACCCTGAGACTGTGACCCCTCGTTCTGGATCCCTCAGCCAGGGGAAACATCCTCTCTGCATTCAGTCTGTCTAGCCCCATCAGAATTTTATATGTTTCAATGAGGTCCCCTCTCATTCTTCTATACTCGAGTGAATACAGGCCAAGTCGACCCAATCTCTCCCATACAACAGTCCTGCCATCCCAGGAATCAGTCTGGTGAACCTTCGCTGCACTCATGTTTCCCATGTTTCCCATGTTTCATTAGCAGTTAATGCCTGGAGAAACAGGCATTTTTCACGATAAGAGAATTTCCAGCCCCCAGGAGATTTGAAAGCCTGTTACTTATTTTGTCCTGTCTTGGAGATTTGTGAGAAAATTTTATTTGAGGTCACAGGTCTGAAAAAACCTTCCACATCTCATATTTGCAGCAAATGCACAAGTGCAAATGGCCTGAATCTAGTCCTCCGTGGGTTTTTGTATAGAAAATACAAGAAGTGGTCTTGTAATAGGACAATTTCTGGAGTAATTTTCCTATCTGCCTGGCTATACACAGATTTACAAAGCTGATCGTAAGGTTTTGATAAGAATTTACATTACAAGAATCATTGATTTGAAACGGCTGTGGACTCCAAAACAAATTGAAAATACACCAGGGCAAATGCCAGGTAATCGCTATGATTTTTACAAATTGTTTCTGGAACTAAAGAGGTTAAACTTTGTTTTTGGCACAACCTAAAGGCTACCATGCCTATTGTTACTTTGTTGGCTGTTTTGGGAAAGGTGTATAAACTTTGGAACAGTAATGACATACACTGCAATGAAAGTACTACGCTGGGTATACGCAGACACCAACAAGATGATATTGATCGCCAACATGACATTGCCAGAAAGAATTGTTCATTATCCTTTATTTTCTTACTTGCATGAACGAAAATAAATAAATGTGATTGTGTGTTCCTTTTCTTTATATTTAACTGTTTTTTTCCTATTTTTCTCTAGCTTCTTACTTTTTTCCCTATAATCTGCTTCATGATTTATTTATCCCAAGCCTGTTCGCATTTCTCTGAAAGTTAAGTGCAGGACAGTAATATTTAAGCAAATTGTGACCATTTTTTTAAAAGTGGGAATAAGCCTGATTATATCAGATGTGTACTTTTCTCCCTCAGCGAGCTGGAAGTTCCAAGCAACAGTACATGAACCCGGCATTGTGATTAATAACTTGGGAGCTGCCTCAGTTTGATAGCTTGCTCTTGTTGGGTGAAATTTATGGCTTGGTACTTCCTCAGCAGGACTTCCCACGTTGAATTGATGCACACTGTTGACCCTTGTGTCCAACATGGGGGTTTTACACAGATGTCTGGTAACTGTGGAAGGTGCAGAAATCCAGAAGATGAACCTGCAACTGGGCCATTATACCCTTCTAGTTAACAAAGGTCAGGAGAAGGCCTCTGCAAATGTCTGTGACACAGTGTTTCACTGCAGTTTGTTTTTTGATTAGCACAGTTCATGCCCAGGCCATCCCACCTGAATAACAATCAGCCCGATTCAGAACATAACTACAGCAACGAAAGCGATAAACATTCGTCCGAATAAAGCTTTGGGGATTTGCAAGATTAAACCCCACTGAAGCTCACCAGGAGGCTCTGTGAAAAAATCTTTCATATGAAATGCACCAAAAGAATATGCTACTGCTTCCCCACAATATGACTCCTGCATTTTCAATTGAATGCATTCTCAGTGTAGCTGAAGAAAGTTTGTTACTCCACATAGCAAGTCAAGTTAAAGCAGCTATATGTAAATGCTTCGGCAGATTGCACGTTCCTCATCTACTTTGAAGTAGGTATCTTATTTCTGCTCTGTCTCAGAGGCTGAATTGAGCATTACCCTTAATCTCACTTAATATCCAGCAACACGCTTTATTCTTTTATTTATCCAACATATTTTGTCCCCAATTTATACAGCCTGTCATTCGCACTTATTCTTTTAATCCTCGATGGCTGATAATTGCTTCATCTCTAAGTTCGCTGTGGCTGATTCACAGGCCACTGATTGGAACTATTCTTCTCCTAAACATTAATGCACTATGTTTTGGGGCTTTTTTTTGGCTCAGAGCATTTTACCGGACTGTCAGCATTTTCTGGGCATGTGAGCATATTGTGGGTTGTTCAATGCAAACCTTAACTGACCCAAACACTAGAATCTGTTAATACCCTGAATTATCTGATTATCCAGCAATATAAGAACCACAGCGATTGGATAGCATGTATTGTCCCCAAATGAAAAGCAACACAGTGGGCGCTAAATTGGACCCTGTAGCGCCCGTTGTTTCGGCGCTACACGGCTTCGCTGACATCCAAGATGGTGTCTTGGATGCGCACGCACGTTTCCAGTGTGACGTGTGCCAGACGCCATCTTGGTATGGGAGTTAGAGCAGGCGCAAATAACGAACACTGGAATCATGTAAAGTAGGGAGAAAATGGCTTCAATCAATGTGCAACGCTGATTTAAAGTGATAGACACCATTTTAGGACTTAACGCTCATCTCAACGCACAATCTTAACCCCGACCACCTGAATGTGTCTTAGAGTGCCTGGAGGACCCCCCACCAGCGCTATTTAAAGGCACCGTGCAGGATTTACAGGTTAGTGGCTGGATTATTGATTCTGGCTGCCGAGACATTTGTAACTGTTTTTGGAGGTCTCCTAGATTTGAATACTAGGACGCAGGGACATAGCCTAACATTTAGAGCCAGGACGTGCAGGAGTGAAGTTAGGAAAAGCTTCTACATGCAAAGGGTGGGAGATGTTTGGAACGCTCTTCTGCAGACGGCAGTTGATGCCAACTCAATTGTGAATTTTAAATCTGAGAATGATAGATTTCTGTGAATTAAGGGATATGGGCCTAAGGCGGGTATTTGGAGTTAGGTCACAGGTCCACCATGATCTCATTGAATAGTGGAAAAGGCTCCAGGGGCTAAATGCCACTGTCACTTGCTGCCTCTTAATATTCACCATCTTTTCCTGCAAGAAAGCGGGACGTGTGTCTGGCTGGTGTGCCTATCATGGTTGAATAGCTGCCAGTGTATGTGGCCTGTGAATTGTGGGTGGGCGGCTTGAAACATGGTAATGTGTAAGGGTGAGAGGAAGCATCTGATTGGAAGAGTTGAGTACTGATGGAAAGAGTCTATTGGTATGTGGGTGATGGGGGGTGTAGTGCGTGGTGCAGTTGGTAGGAAACGCCACTTGACAGTTGACCTCACTCACCTTGACCACTCATGTCAAATCATTAAACTTCTTCCTGCACTGCATTCATATTCATGATGCTGTGCACCTGGCATTGAATTCGTAACCCGCTGCCTCCCACTGCCTTTTGGATATATGTCTGGAGGGCCTCTTGCCCCCCCCCCTCCCCCCCACTGCGGATATAGGATGCTCCTCCTTCTATCCACCTCTTGCACCAAGGTCCCTAATGCATCAGCAGTGAGCCTTGAGCACGCACTCTCACAGGCCTGGTACCAACTCAGATCGGCAGATTAGTGAGGTCTGGTGTGTAGATTGAAGGATGTGGGATTTAGTAGTGCACAACCTTTATTCAATGTCTTAACATAACTCATCAGTGCGTAAACATAGAGATGGGACCTGCATCTGTGTTTTACGTGTGCGATGTCTGACCTCCATTCAGACTCCGTGCAGACAGTAGACTGTTATTTTCAGCAAATAACAGATACCAGCTACCTTTAAGAGATTTCTAAGAAACATTCTCCCTTTAAAAGATTGGGCTCTCCCTAGTGGTGGAAAGTGCAAATTGCATTGATTCCACGTGCAAGGCCCGGAATAGAACGCTGATTGCAGGTGAGTCCTTCGGCCAGCCGAAATTTGTGTCCTGCCCGCGCAGGGGTCATTGGGCGCGGGGTAATATCGTATCACGCTACCCGCGCCCAAAAACGGCCCTTATCCAATTTTTTTTTCCCACCCAGTATATTTACATTAAATGTTCAATGTGGCATTTGATGCTTTTTAATGGGTTTGTTACAATATTCTGCACATTTTAGGCTTTCATCTATATTAGCCATAATTTACTTTTATAATAACTCTCTACTTTATGACTGAAAATGCAGACACACAACATTTTTCTGCCTCTGACTTTCTTCCCTCCACTCCTGAAGGTGCTGCCTTGCTGAATTATCATTCCAGGGGTACACACCACTCTCTGTGTATTTTACATAAGTGGCCATTCTTCATGGATGAGCTTAGATAGTTGGGAGGCCTCACAGCCAACCCTGATCCAGTACCAACCCAATGTCCACTAGCAAACATTTGTGATTTTGTTAATGATTCACTGATTGTGCACTATTGATTCAACACAAATTATTCACGATAGACAGGAGAAAGAAAAATTATCTCTCTCTCTTTACCTTCTATCCTCGTGAGTCATGTGCATTAAAGCAATAGAGCATGATATTAACAAAATTGTGGTGGTTAGCACTACTGCTACACAAATAAATTGAAACTAATGCTTACTTGCTTCTTGTAATTTATGTTTTATTTATCAGTTGCTGCATTAGAACTTACACAGAGAATATTAAAGTGGTAGTCACAGCACTTGTGCGAACTGGATGGAGCTCTGAGTTATTTCACAGGGTAAGAGTCAATCCCATGTTGTTCAGGTAGATTACTGTTCTGGAGTTTTAAAAATCCAGTATCATCTTCATCTGCCCATGGACAAATATTGAGCTAATTATATAGATGTTTTGATACATCGTGGCCTACTCATAAAGTTCAAACTGTTTGATGCATTTGAGGACAACTACAAGAATGAACGTCCATCTTTTTGAATTTATTTTGTAGTTTAAAGGAACTTTATTAAGCATTGAGAATACTGCATATTTGTTCTAAAAAGGTACATGAATAACTTTGGCCTTTGTGAGTTGGAAAATATAGTCTGGATTAAAGAAAAGGGTAATGTTGCTGAGAGCCAGAGCCAGAAGGGGGCAGAGGCAGCAATGTTCATCCTGTTGAACCCTAGATGTTGGTATAAGCTGTATTTAACAAAATTTGATTACCAGCCTCACTAAAATTTGTGCCCTGATCTTGAATTTAAATCTCCATCCTTCACCACAGCAATACAAAACAGTGTCAAATGATGTAACAACTCATTCAGTTACAAGGGCTCACATACTGTGAGAACTGATGCTTTTGTGGTATCAATGAAAATCATAAGGCAAGCTTTTAAAGGGACACTGTCTTCATCTTAAAACTATATGGCAAATCTTGTTTTGTTGCGGAAAAGAGATCATCTGGAAGGGCTGTGGGTCATTTTATTGTAATTAAATCACATATAAGAAATGGACTAACATGTTTTATATCATCGCTTCATATACTTGAAGACGAGAAAAGATATATTAAATATTTTTTCACAGAGGTGATACCCTTTAATATTATTAACTTAGAACAAGTTTACATTTGTTGCTTTTAATTAACTTCTTTTTAAGAAATCTAATCAAAGCCATGCAACGATTCCCAAAAGGGCAAATGTCCAAGTTATTGCACTAGGTATATATGAGACCAAACACGTGACTTGTTTTTCTCACTGATGTTGACCAAAGTCAAACTATAGCACACAACCCATTTGCCTGACAACTAATTTATCTCATTTCAGTGTTTTGATTTGTTTCTGTTATAATTTTATTTAACTTGTAAAACAAGGTCATTTTGGGTTAGGAAGTAACAGTTTGACTTGTGGTCAACATCAGTGAGAAAAACAAGTCAAGTGTTTGGTCTCATATATACCTAGTGCAGTAACTTGGACATTTGCCCTTTTGGGAATCGTTGCATGGCTTTGATTAGATTGGTCATGGACTATTTTTGAGGGTTATTTCAGATGTTCTTTTCCCTCTCTTTTCATCCTGGTGCACCATTCTTCGTCTGAGTGGGGTTGGGTGGGGGGGGAGGGCAATGTGCTTGGATACTATCAAGCCAATATGCAACCAGGCTCTAGGAGAGGTTCCAAATTAAACTGACAACTGACAAATATTTGCTGCTAGCCCTAAGAGGCTTTCCGCCCTTTAGTTCAGCCCAAGCCCTCACAGAAAGTACCTTTAGTTTCTAGATGCATATCCATAATGGTAAAAATTTATAGAGAAATTCACCATTTGTACTTCAGATTTGTCTTTTTCTTGTTTTCCTATTCTGACCTTTGATGCGGGGCTGTTTGTGATAGAGTGATTTATGTGGCCTTATTCCAACTTTTGATAATTTTAGTGAAAAAGTTGGCATCAGCATAAGATCGTCCATTACTCCTATCCAGATTCCATCCACATGTTGCTCACTCTTAGTGTGAAGAACTCCCTGAAAGAATCCACAATTCCCCATTAGAGCATTTGTTTCTTAAATGATTCCAGAGTTTTTCCTCAGCCATCCTTCTGGAAGTCCATTCCACATAATGCGCAATTATTGCACAAAAAACTTCCTGATATCAGTCCTAAATTTACTTTTCACACTTTGCTAAAATTATTGACTGGACCAAATTCACTACTTTATTTGCAAATTGTGACTGGTGTTCAAAATATAAGAAACAGGTAAGGACACAGATGCATATACTCCTAAAATAGGGACATTTCTGCTCTGTGCCAGGAGGTGGGCATAAGCATCATCAAGTGATACATCCACTGATCCTTCCATATGGGGAATCATATGGACTTTTCGCAGCCCTTTCGAAATTCCATAACACTGATACAAAAGGAACAGCCTCATTAATATTAATTCAGTGTGAAGTAATGCTGCAATTGATTAGATAATGTAGGCACAATAACCTGACTTGAGGCAATTAAAAGATTCAGTGTGCCTGTTTGGGCACTGACACACCTGTGTGCACTATAGTCAGGCTGAGAATGCACAAGAATGTTCTGTTAGCGGAGTTGAAATCGTGCTGTGCAATATTAGTAACAAAGTCATTAACACATTTTATGACATAAATGGGGTCAATACCTTCCTTTGGATAGCAAAGACATTTCATATGAACACATTAATGCATTTGTTACATATTTTGCACAGCATAAATTCAATCAACCAGCAGTGATTTAATTCAGCCACACAGTCCCATTGGGTGACATTACCTCCAGTCAGTCCAGCATCAAATAATGCTACTTGTTTCCACAATGGCAAGTTTAACTGAAAACGGTCTGACAGTTACTTCAATAAAAGAAAAGAACTTGCATTTATAAAGCACCTTTCATGAACATATTAGTACATAGTACACTTTTTTTATTCACTTACCATGAACTGAAATCCATAGTTACATATAAAAGGCGATTCCATGATCCAAGACCCATGCTTCTTGTGGGGAGCCGTGCTCACAGGGAGCCCTGATTCTCCAACCAACATTCCCTGCTAACACAGCTGCCCACTGGGAATGTGGAATCACCCCATAGAATAAAGAAATTATAACTCATTCCATGGGGACAGATGAAATCATAAACCACAAATTCAAATGACTTAAGGATGTCACCAAACTCTGGTATTAAATTGCAGCCTCATGCTCACTCTCTAACATTTATAAATATTTTAAAATATTATCATATAATTCAATCAAATTGAAACAATACTAGCAATAGTTGAAAGTAATTCTGATGTTGCATTGATTGATGACTGTGACAAGCAAGTGTTGTGCCCTTACTATAAAATAATATTGCTGGAGGAGAGCATGTAATGTAGAGGATATGTCTTGTTCAGCCTTGACATATGATAAATAACTTCACAAGTGAGAATGATCAGTTATATCAGGAGTTAGAAAGTAACATGAGTGCAGATGAATACCAGATTACATGGCTCGCCATAACTGCCAGACACAAGGCATGGGAGGAGAACCACACCTTTACTGTACTTTGGACTGATGATAATTAGTCCATGATGTACAGTCCTATCATTTATTGGTGTACATCTGCACTTTCTCTGTGAACCGTGAGTATAGTTGTCCTCTGTTGCTGATGACTTTCAATTTCTTTGATGGGCCAGTGAGGTTAGGGTATGGGTTGGATACCTGAGAGTCAACTCATTTGAAAGCATACAAGTTTCTCCCAGTTATGGGAGAAATAGGTCTAACTGTGGGGCAGGCTTGATGTACTAGCTGGTCTTTTCCTGCCAGTCAATTTTATATGTTCATGTGTTCATAATTCATAATGGCTAGTAATATTTTTGATTTAAAGTCCCTAGTTGAATGCATCCAAGCCTCTAGTGGCGGCTTTATCTGCCAATGAAACATTCTTGTTAAAATCAAAGGTTGGATTCAGCAAATCAATATTATTAAACATAAAACACTGTTATGGGGCATAGGTAGCAAGGTGGAGGGCTTTATGGGGAGCACTTCTACAGTGTAGGGCTGAGACGGCTGAAGGCTTTGCCACTGATGGCGGAACAGAGGGAGGGGAGGATGCACATATGGCCAGAAGCAGAGGATGCGGGCTGAACCTAAGGCTGGAGGAGGTTGAAGAGGCAGCACAGGGCGAGGCGGTGAAGAGATTTATAAATAAGGACATGCGTTTTGAACTCGACGTATTAGAGGATGGGGAGCCAGTAGAGGTCAATCAGAATGGCAAGGCTAAACAATGTGAGAAAGAGAGCTTTGAAAGATTAGGTTCTGATTGGGGTCTGATGAAAAGGCTTTTAAAGCCAGCCATAAAGTTCACTAAAGGAGATACCATCCTTTTAAATAAAGAGGATTTTTAAAAAAGCTATGTAATGCAAGTGAATTCTAATTTCCCATACCCATCTGTGTGGGAAAATTTAATAACTATGGAGGCTTTTATTTCAATTTAGTTTGTTTTGATAAATAATTCAAGAATTCGACAGTTTCTCAGAATGAAATACAAGTTTATTTCTACTGTGAAAACTGGCAAGTCCCGTCTCCCCCAGTGATCACTCCATGGTTTCTTTGTGCCTGCCCTGTTCCCATTACTTGTGACAGAACAGAGCCTTAGGTCAAATAGCACTACAGCTAACAATATAGTCCATAAACAATCATTCTCTGGCCTGAGAGTGGCCTTTCAATATTCAACAGCTCCAGTATGATTAAAGTGCATCAGTGTCTGGGCAGGTCATTCAGGCCATGCACACAGAAAAATTATAGGGCCTTGGGGTTAAAATACCTTTGGCCAGAAAGTAGCTTCTTTGCCTTGGTGCCATGGCACAAATACTCTTTGCACCTGTAAAGCTATAGTTTATTTTTTTGGCACCTGACCAAATGGACCTGTGGGAATGATACTCCCATTTCACTCTCAGCAGCAATACTTGGAGGTTTGTGGTATGCAAGGAGAGAGAGCAGTAGCAGGAACTCTGGCTAATCTTTTCCATCCCTGGTTCAGGAGCCTTGTGACTAATTGTAATCTCCCTGACACTGACCCAACTGTGATCAAATAACCCAGCAAAGAACCAAAGGAAAAATCTGAGGCCAATATTACAGCACACAGGATACAGGAGCCACCCTTTTAAAAACAAATGTTGTTCCAGCCCTTTCCACTGAGCCCCCCTTTTCCCACCACCTCAATCATCATTTTCAATGCCAAGTGTGAATTTTTTTGTATTCAAATTTGAGACGATCCACTGCCTCAGCATCAACTTCCTTCTCCTCTGTTCCAATCCTCTTAGCCCTTCCCTCACTCCAGTTTCTCCCCCTCACCAGATATATTTCATTGAATTACATAGAATCTACAGCACAGAAACAGTCCATTCTACCCAATTGGTCAATGCCAGTGTTTATGCTCCACATGAGCCTTCTCTCACTTTAATTATCGCTTCTCACCTGGCCCCCATATCCCTCTATTCCCTTCTCTCTCTTGTATGCATCAAGTCTCCCCTTAAATGCATCAATGCTATCTGCTTCAACCACTCCATGTCGCAGCGAGTTCCACATTCTCGCCACTCTCTGTGTAAAGAAATTCTTCCTAAATTCTTTGTTTAATCTGTTAGTGGCTATCTTATATTTATGACCCCTTGTTCTGGACTCACCCACAAGTGGAAACGCTTTGTCTATATCCATCCTATCAAACCCCTACATAATTTTAAAGATTTCTATCAGGTCTTCTCTTAGTCTTCTCTTTTCCAGAAAAATGAGCCCCAGCCTGCTCAATCTTTCCTGATAGTTGAATCCTATCAATTCTGATAACATCCTTTTAAAGCATTTCTGCATTTTCTCCAGTGCTTCAATATCCT